>NW_025999968.1:37031584-37049828 GCF_001458135.2 Marmota marmota marmota | reverse complement strand
TATATATATATAAAATGAAATATGCTATCATGAAAACATTTATGATAAAAGTTAGCATCAGAAAGTTCTGACAGTATAAATGAGGGAGATGTAGAAGGGCGTAGGCAGCCAGGGCAAGATGACAAGTGAGGAAGTCAGGAGGCAGGGTTGGACAAAAGGAGCCTGGAGAGGGTCTTCCAATGAGGTCAGTGAGTATAAACATATCTGTCTGATTTGGGGACCCAATCAGACAGATATGTTTATACTTGTGCTTTTAAATGGGATATCCAACAGAAAACCTAAAATAGATGTGTGGACAATGGAAAGTACTGTTTGGGGAGGGGAGGAGAGAAAGAATGAAGGAAATTCCAGGGACCATAAAAAGAACAAGCCAAAATTTCCCCACTGGCCTCCAGGCCCTGGGATCTCTTCTCTTTAAAGAAATCTGCTCCCCCAGCTTTTGCAATAAACCTACTGCTTGCCAGCTATCTCTGTGTCTTGTTCTTCACTTCTTTCTTGGGCATAGACAATGAACCCAAGACCCCTAGATGGTAACATAATAATTTCAGAAAAGATAGCACCTTTATATATGATGCATTCATTTTTAAATATATATAACAATTAAATTATTTTGTTTAGAAATATTAGATTAATTAACATTACAAATAACTAGATATTAATAGTGTGGTCCCTACTAGGAAGTGAAATTATGAATTATTTTTGTTTTATTTTTATTTACATAGTTTTAAAAATTTCCTACAACAAACATGCATTTGTTTTAAAATCAGAGAGAAATAATGTGAGGAGAAGTTTCTTCATTAGGCTGATGTGTTTTTTTTAAAAAATCAACATTTTTCCAAAATGTGATTTTAAAAGTCCTTTACCCGCACCTCCATGGCCCAAACTTTGCCAGTGTTTTATCAGCATGGAGGGATTAGGAGATCCAGGGCTTAGTTGAAGACAGGGGATTGCCTGCCGAAGAAACCAGAGGTAAATTCTCAAGGGCCTTTTCGAGCTTTGAGAAATAAGACAAGTTACTTACCCCTTCTTTCTTAGCCTTACTTTCCATGGCCTCCTTCCTACCTCACAGGGCATCAGAAGTACTAAATCAGAGACTGAATGTAAAATGCTGGATGTAGAACTCGTCACCAGTAAATATCCTCAATAAATACTATACTCATTCACTTAGAGCCATATCTAAAAAAGTCTAAAGGCTAAGATCCAGCAGAGGTTGAAAACCACAAATGTGAAGCAGCTGCTGAGCTTAACTTTGCAACCTTCTTAGATCTGCTTACAAACATGAGAACAGGAGTAACAAAGGGAATGATCAGATTTATCCAATATAGAGAATCTGGAAAAGGTTAAGAAGACACCAGAATTCAGAGCACTGATGATGGGGTCACTGAGGACAATAAGTGCTAATAGAGAAAAAGTGGAAGCTGAGAATGGTTTTAGAAACTGGAGACCAGGGGATCAAAATACTGAATATCTCAAGGAGGACAGACCTTCATGAGTTGTATTTAAATAGTTAGTCACCAGATTGTAATTCCAACTATGCCCTGGAAATGACAGACCCAGCAGTATTTTGCTCTCTCTGCCAACAGAGTGTTGCCAGTTAAAAGTGAACTTGGCTTTGTTTTACCTTTTTTCCAGAAGAAGTTCTTATGGGCAATCTGCATGCAGGTCTGTAATTTGGGATCCAGCATGTTATTCTTGATTGAACATGGCTACTAATTTTTTTCCCAGTAGTGAGCATGGCTAATCTCTGCAGAACTCACACACTGATCAAAAGGACAGATGTTGATTTCCACAGACAGAATCAACTGTTTTTAAAGATAGAACCTCTTGGCTTTTTTTCTGTAAAATATGCATGGGCTTCTCTGTGAAATTCAGATGCCAGGATCTGGTGGTACTGGAATTACCAACTAATTATCCTTGCATTCTTTCTAATTTGGGAGTCAATAGAAAAATGGGGCTAGGAAAACATCAATGGATATAGTCTAGTCCCTTGCTTGCTGGATTTTAGAAGAAGCAAGGACAAATGTCATCGCTTTAGACTGTTCAAAAGTTAAAAAATTGCAGTGGTGAAATACAAAGCAAAGCAACAGGAGAAAATATCACAGGATTCTCAGGATTTATTCCAAAGTTTTTTCAACACAGAAGAGATGAAATCAAGAGAGTCCACTGACATCCATCATTACAGTTATAAGAAAAGCCAGGGCAAATCATATTTCCTCAGAATCCGGGATTCTTTGTGTTTGATTTCCTGTTCTACCAATCCCAAACCCTTCGTTTGTGCTACAAATAACTATCTAACTGCATGTGAGCTCATTTTTATATTAACAAAGGGTAAACAATTTATGTATGATCATTTTTGTTGTGACTTCAAAGATCTATGCACATGATGTAGCTAAACACATTTCCAAATATTTTCCAAAGAATTTCTTGGAACCTTCACCGCATTATGCTGGATGTTATTATTTCATTAATGCATTTAACAAGTATTAATTGACAAACATCTCTGTGCCAAGCATTCTGGTAGGTGTCCGAAATGTCGGGATTTATTCTTGTCCCAAATGGATTATACACTAGTGGGAGAAAAGAAGCAAAGACAAGTACATATACCAAAATAAGAAATAAAATAAAAAGAATCACTACAAAATGTAAGGTGCTTTAATGAAAATGATCAGGATGCAATATTAGAGAATAATCTATCAATATAGGTGTCATCTTCCAGGTTAGCTGAGAAGTTTCACTAAACAGGTTATAACATAATGAACAAACTAAGGGGCCAATGATAAGAATAGTTGGAGCAAACCAGACCATTTCAGGCACAGAAATAATGTGAATAGAAGCCTAAATGCTTCTTTTTATGTGTGCTATTCATTCTTTTTATAAGTAACTTATTTGAACACATGACTAAACATTGCTAAACCCAAAGCAGGACTATACTCTTTATTTTCTCAACTGTCTTTCACTTTCTAAGTCACTATTTAGTTTAGAAGACATAAATGGGATAAAGTCCACATTTATCCCATTTCAATGAACATTTATTGCACCATGTCTCATAAATCTGTATGTGCTCCTTTCTGTACATAATGCATTTCAAATAGACTTGAGTATTTTTGATCAAATTAATGTAGGTTCTTATAATAGGGTCCTGAAGTTTTTCAGATCAAAACAATAATAGCTAATATTTATGGTGCATTTATTGTGCATTAGATGGTATATTAAGCTGCTTACATTTAGGATCCAATTGAGTCCATACAATACAACCAAACCCTCGAGTTTAGAAAAATTTAATAATTTGAAAAGATTCCTATGGCTAACTGATCAGAAGCAATATTAAACCATCAAGCTATTCAGGATGGAAGGAGATGGTGCACAAGAAGTTCAAGAGCTGTGGCTGCTTATGTGCATTTTAACACTAACACAGCCATAAAGAGGTTGTGTCAACCAAAAGTGGTGGTGGTATGTGTGGGGAAGTCAACATAGAAAAAGGTTCAGAGGGAAATACAGCCTCTCATTGTGAATACCCTGCCTTTCAAGGAGAGGAAACTTCCTGTGAACTAGGAATACTTTCTACTGTTTATGTGAATAATCTATCAATAGTCATTTATTCATTCATCAGGTACTTATGAATTCTTATTATGGAGTATACAGTTTGCAAGATGCTATGGGGGAAAAAAGCAGAGGAAGAAAAATTCTGCCCAAGTAAAACTTAACAGTTAAATATAGAAACAATACATACATAAATAATGAAGTGCTTTGATGTCAGATGAAAAGAAGAGAAAAATTATGAGGGGAAGAGGACAGGGAATATGGTGATGTTGCAGTTGTATATGGTGGTCTGGGAACGACCCACTCAAGAAGGATCGGAGGAGAGGCAAGGTATTCTTGTGACCTTCCTGAGTTCTATAGCTCAGTCTATGAAACAAATTGACAGCAGGTAGAGAAACATGAGAAAAGGTATATAAATATGTTAACTTTTAGTATTAAGTGCAACGGGGTATTACATGAGAAAAGTTAATATGAGAAAAAGCCCTGACAGTTTGGAACTTACATGTTAATAAGGGAAAGGAAGGGAGAATGTAGGTAACTTTTGGGGGGAGTAAATCATTTTTAGGAAAGATGAGTGGCCCCCAATAAAATTTGTTGGGTGTAGTGATTACTTGTCTTTCTTCTCTTCTGTGATGAATCAGTCTTTCCTGGTTGATAAGACCCTCAGGGAGGGGACTGGTTGCAACTGTTTTTCGATGATGAAGGGAGTTGGGAAAAAAGCTTCTCTGTGAATTATTGTTTTTTCAAGAGCCTTTAGTACAAAATAAGAAGTATACTAATGCACATTTTGAGGTAGGATGTCCTGAATTTCTTTGAGTTCTTTAATTCCTGAAAGAAGAGGAACAAGAAATATGGCTATCTGGTACTATTGAAGGAAACCCTGGTAGCTAAACCTGCAGAACAGGTGTGAGCAGTTTGGAAGAATCCCAGAACAGCAGTGGATGGAACACATCTGGTCAACTTCACCAGGACTCTTCATGGCACAGAGGATGATTTTGTGTGGACAAAGACAGCTTCAGCAACTCCGACTCAGAAAGAAATTGGTGAAGTGAGATCTGAGTGCAAAGAAGTTTTAGAAATATACAATTGATTTATTTTGCTGATACTTATGTGTAGGCATAACAGTACTATATCAAGACAGTCTACTCAAGCACCCTAATTAAGTATAAAATGGTCTACCTCAGAGATAAGAAAAACATTGTTTCATAGTTCAATTTGCAACACAGTTTTTAGAGGTCAGTATTGGTTAAGGCTTACAATCATGGATCTCTTAGATCCACTGAGAGGAATCCATTCAAAGGTAAAGATTTTCAAAGGAGTCTTCTCATTAAAAATATACAGCATCGTATGTATTTTAAAACTTTAAAAATAGTTCACAACAAGTTGGTACACAATTTCTACCTCCCTTCCTTGCCTGGCCTTGATCAACATTCTCACTTAGAATCACTATCAATCTTTATCTGTTAAAGAAAGGGGTAGGCTATGATTCATGCATACAGTCTTCATCTTTCTGTTAACATTAACTGAGTTGATGGGGTAAGGAGGAGCTGAAAAAGGTAGAGTTTTATTAATTTTGTTTTTAAATGGCATATTAATGAACAAAGAAGTCAGAAAAGCCTTTAGATTCTTCAAAGACTATCATATGATTATCTAGCTTTAATCATAGATTTGTATAAAAATAGTATTCCTCCTAATGATTATTGAAAATTATTTTAAGAATTAAAGAGAAAAAAATTCCTATTTATAAACTTGGACAAAAAAGAAGTAAAATGTGAAAATGTATTATTTAGTATTATTAATTTTTCTCTTTGTAATAGCTGAAATGAGCTAATTAAAGCTCACATTATTTTGATTTTAAGTAGGTTTACTTATGATAGTGTTTGGAAAAAATATTTGTGAATGTATATTTAGACAATCACCTAAATGCATTATCTCCTAATTTTATGAATTGAAAAACATAAAACTGATTTTTAAAAAAGACTAAAGAAAAAAAATCACTTAAACTTCATCCCATCCCATCCCTAATGGGGTGCTCCATTTTTCTTTTCTAAGACCAATTATTATATTTAATTACAATTTTGCCAAGATTACTTATTTTCTTTTTATATTTCATAAGTGGATTTCATTTGCTACATTATCTCCATAATTATCATTTTAAAATTACTACCTAATATTTTATTGTGCTAATACAGTGTAGCTTAATTAATGAAGTATTGTTGATCCTTCAGCATTTTATTATTTCTGAATTTTTACTATCACATAAATCTTTGTGCAGAAAGTGTTTTTATCCTTCTTTTTTATTACTTTAAAATGAGTGATCAAGAAGTGCTAGTTCAGAAGATTTCAATAGTTTTTGAAATATGGCCACATTATTCAAAAGTATGCTACTAACTTACATTGTCCCCAAAATGTATTTATCAATTGATATTTCAACTAATTCTGCAACTGTCCTCCTTTTCTATAAATAATAATGATAGAAATGATGACATCTTTACTGACAAGGATCAAGCAGGTGGGCATTATTCTAAGCAATTTATGTAGAATTGCAATGGACAATTGTAAGCTTTGTATTCAAATGAACTTGTATTTGATGACTTGCTCTTCTACTAAGCAACAAAGTGATCTCAGGCAGGTTGTTTAACCTCCTTCACATAAGCTTTTCCATTCATACTATGTGTATAATACTAAAAGTTCTGGAAAATTTTTTTGACAATTGGTTTTTATAACACCTGAACTTTTATTTATTTATCCTTTAATCTATCTGAAATTTATTTTTAATATGTTAAAATATGTGCATCTATTTTTCTGAATTGTTCATTGATCACATTACTTTCTAAATATTATCCTTTCATTAATACTTAATAATGCATGTCCTTATATTCTAAATTATCATAATTAATTTATTTAGTTCTATTTTTTAAATTCTTCTTCCACTTATATATTATCAGTGTATTAGGTAATATTTTAATGATTATGCTTCATTCTTTGGAAGACTATACTTTTCTTTCTAAATTCATATTTTTTTCAATTTCTTTTGCAGTATTATTTCATAGTCTTGCACATTTATTTTTACCAGAAAATTTTATAATTATTTTGAGTTGCAAAACACTAAATATATATATATATATATATATTAATTTCAGAAATATTATTAACTGTTCAATATAATCCAAGTCAGATTGTAAAGGCTGTTGATGTGGTCTCTGTGTAGTATAGGCATGGCAATCTCCATTCATGAGATTGGTGGGAAGAGAGGATCACTTTCTAATGGTCCCATGAAAGTTGGTTTCAATAAACTTTTATAACAAAATCAAGACCTGTGGGCACTTGTGGCTATAGAACCAAATGAACCATATTAAGTTGGATATCTTGTTTAAAATATATAGGATATGGATTCTAATATATTTATCACATTTAGATATAAAAATTTCGATTGTATTTTAATTGTCAAGAACATAAATATTAACCCTATTGAACCATAATGTGTCATTCATCGAAAATTAATGAGTAAATTAAATCTGACTAATGAATTAAATCCTTCCTAATTGAAATCCATTTAAATTCAATTAAACGTATCCTGAGTGGTATGCTATTTAAATGGAAGATAACACAGCATTTTATGAAAAAGAATGATTCACATAAATATTTAAATAAGAAAAAAGAACAAATGTACCCTGAATAAATGGCCCAAATTATCTAGTAAAATTTTAATATTTTAGACAGGAGTTCAAAAAGTTTAACGTTTGTTAAATAGTAATAATGATAATTGTATTAGCATTTATTTAGCACTTTCTATTTTTAGGCAAGTTCTAGGGGTTTTATTTGAAGTTATCTCAGAGGAAACTTATGAGAAAAAAACTGTTTTTATCCCAACTTAATAGCTGTGGAAACTCTTAAAGGAATTTTAAGAGCTTTGTTCCAAATCATACAGAGCATGTATCTAAACCAAAGTTGTTTGTCCTTAGATTGTACGCTCTCAATTACTTTGCCAAAAATAGTTAAATTTTTTTATGTTAACCTTTCATCCATTTGTTTACGGAATGCTTTTGATTATCTATTTTCTGTGTAAATTTGAACTGAAACTTTTCATAGCTTCATGATTATTCATTTAAACTGATGGGGAATTCCCCGTAAAAGATCAAACAGGGCTTAACAAGCGTCCTTGTTTAGGATTAAAAGTCACTCTTAGAAGAAAACACTGTGCACAGTAAAAAAATAGGTCATAAAAGAGAACACTTTTCAGATATGACTTTTCAATAAAAATACGATATATGATTATAAATTATTGTCCTCATGTTCATAACACTTTCTGATTTAATTTCAAATATATATTTATTTTATGAGTCCATAAAAACTCTATCAGCAAATTTCTATAAAAGCTCTAAGATCATTGTTTGACCGTTAATTTCAACATAAAAAAAATAAAATAAGTCATAACATTCAGTTTCAATATACAGATAGCAGTTTGTTCCAACTGCCCTTAACAATTGGAAACACAGTTACCTTTCCAAGGCAAAGGATGACCTGCAGTGGAAGCAAATCCTCTTTGACCTAGTCTGCAAGAGACCCAGTCAACTCGTGTTATTCCAGCACCATCTACTGGAAATTTTATATAACAGCCAACTTACTGGGCTTGGAAATAAAAGGAGATGATTGAACATCCTCCCAGAGAGACCTACCACTTAGGATGTAAGCTACCATTTGTGTAATAGTAATCCATTTCCTCTAGATAGTCAGGCTTAATTGCCCAACCAGAACGAACATTCAATCCTTTCTTTGCCTGTTGGTTTCCTGGCCAGAAGTGGGCCGGAATTCTGGGTTAATAGAACCATATCACTGTGTGTCTGGTGGATGCAGTTCTCCATGGGTACCAAGATGACTAGACTAGCACAACACACATTCCTGAGGGCCCTGAGGTCTCTGCCATAACTGCTTTATCTGCCATTTGTGATGGCCCTGCCTGGGTCCTCATTCCTTCCAATAAAAGGAGAACTATAGGTCCAATATAATAATCTTTTGAAATGGCTGATAAAAATCTCATTCATGTAATTAGCACTTAATCTATGCCAGGTAGGAACTATATATTGTCCATATTTTATATCAGTTATTATTTAGTTATCACTAAGGCTAAATATGCCTATGACATCAGAACTTGTTTAACTTCCCTTTACTCTTATTTTAGTTATACACCTGACCTTTCTCTGACTTTTCACTCATTCTCTGAGGTTTCTTAACCACTAACATCTGATGCATTCGACTAGGAATCTGAGAAATAAAGACAGCAAGTAGAATTTGAAGGTCAGAGAGACACAAGAACAACTTTGGTTATTCATGGGCTCTGGGCTTGACCTCAGACTTCACTATGTTTGAACCACACATGCTTTTGATCTTGAGTTTTTATTATTTCTTTTAAAGGCTTGGCTTAGAACCACTCCTACTGGCATCTTTGCACTATGTTTCATAGCCAGAGTTTTCTAACTTGGAATTTTATGCTTTGTCATTCATTTAGGGCCAAGTAATTGAAATTAGAGCTTTGAATTCCAATTTTCTTCTGCCTTTGCATTCTCCTGAGGACTTAATTACCAGAACTCATACTTACTCTTGGGAGTACTGGAGACCTGGGCTGTATTTGTTCCCAGAGATTTGTAGTGATCTCCATTGAGAAAGTGAAAGAATGGGATATCACCTTTACTTGGGTAGTAAGAGAGGGAAATATGGATGTCATTGATGAATATCCAAAGCCAACAAAGTATTTTTTAAAAAAAATTTTATACTTTTAAAATGGTTTGGGTTTGGGACTTAAGGTGGCACAGAAAGAAAGAACATGTGAATGGGTCAGTAGAAAGGAAAATTTTAAGGTGCTTTGGATGAATAGAGGACTGTCAGATTTAGCCCTAAGAAACTATGGGAGTATCAATCAATGAAGCTACAAAGAGTATTTGAGTGAACTAGACTGTTATGAAAGAGGGAAAAGATACAATAGCTAAGAGGACATACCTAGAGCTGTTTAGTTCCAACAACCGCTAGAAGTGATATTAGATGAAGGAACATACCACAGAAAAGTCCCAAAGAAACCCAAAAGAGAAAAAAGGGCAGAGCATATATGCTATCCACAAGGAGCCAGTTCTAGAAAATTATTATGGTTTAGTTTCAAAACTTTAGATAAGTTCTATTGAAATTAGAGCTATTAATTAACTATTGATAAGTTCTTCTTCAAAATTGGTAATTACTGACATGCTGACATGTTCTCTCTTAAAACTGCAGAGACCCACCTCCTCCAACCACACCTAACCTGGCTATAGTTACCACGTAGTCAGTCCCTATCAAATTAAAGCATTGATTAGGTTAAGATACTTGACCCAATCATTTTCCCTCTAAACTTTCATGCATTGTCTCCATGAGCTTTTATATATAAACCATAACAAATGGACTACTGGGTGGTAACTGTTGGCAAATGGGGTACAGATCAAGGAAGTGGGCCACTGGGAGCATACACTGGGGATTACATATCTTGTCTCTGGCTCCTCCTGCACTTTCTCTGTGGCTTCCTGGCCACCGTGATCTGAGTAATTTTCCTCCACCACACCCATTAACCATGATGTTCAGTCTTGGCTTTCAGTCTAGAGATGGAGCAAGAACTGAAACTCTGAGCCCAAAATAATATTTTCCTCTTTTATGTTGTTTTGGTCAGGTATTTTGGTCACAGTTACAAAATACAGACTTACACAATCATAGAGTCTAGTTTATGGAAGATGCAACTTTTGACACGTATCTTAAAGATTATGGGGCAATACCAATGGATTGCATAAAGTATGGGCAAATGTGACAGTGAATGCTGGTAAGATCAGTGTTGTATTAGTCAAGGTTCTATACTATAGAGAAATAGAACCAAAAGGAGAATGGATGTGTGTGTGTGTGTGTGTGTGTGTGTGCATGAGCATGCAAATGAAGACTTATTTGGAGGTTTTGACCTGCATGATGTTTATAGGGGTTGAGAAATCAGTGGTGTAATTCAGGCTAAGTCTGAAGACCTGAGAGTCAGATGGTGCAAATTTCAGTGGAAGACAAGGAGCAGATGAGATGCGAAGTTCGGCTCAAGCAGTGACACTGGAACAGGGGTCTGAATTTCTCCTTCTTTTGTTCCATTCAGGTCTACAATCTATTGGATGATACCTGCCATAGTTGTAACATGAATGTCTCCCAAAGTCCCACACATGAAAGGACTGAATCCTGGAGTGGTTATGAGTAGGTGGTGAAACTTTTGAGAGGTGAGACCTAGTGGAAAGTCCAGAGGTCACTGGAGTCGTGTCCTTGAAGAGACCTGTAGGACCACAGCCCCATCCTCACTCTCTTTTGTTTCCTGGCTAAAAGAGAAGCAGTTTTTCCTCCAGGTGCTTTTACGAAGATATAGTGCCTTGCTCCAAGCTCAAAGTAATGGGGCCGATATGTTACTGACTGGAACCTCAACAAATTCGAGTCCAAATAAAGGTTTCTTTTCTTCACAAGTTGATTATTTCAGGAATTTTGTTATAGTGAAAGAAAACTGATTAATACAATGTCCAATGTTTTGGGGGGAAGACTGTCTATTATTACTGAGTTCACTGACTTGAGTGCTAATTTCATCTGGAAACATATTCACTCAGAAATAATGTTTATTCTGGACACTCAGTAGCACAATCAAACTGATGCATAAAATTATCCATAATTTATATAATGTATAGGAACCATTATTAGGCAAGAGTTAAGGTGACACAATATTGTCCCAAGTCTGGGAGAGATGCTTCAGATTCTAAGGCCTTAGTTCCCTAAGAAATTCCCTTTATTTCTTAAGAAGGAAATAAAGAGATGACATAGGCTGAGGGGGATCTGAGCAGATGGTGTGCATGATTCCCCACCTGGGTTAGATATTCTGATAAAATAATACTTCCTGGGTAAGGCAAACGAATTCATTGTGGAGCAAGTGGAAAGAATTGCACAACTGATGCTTCTGAAGATTCAGAATTTATCATGTATTTTGTTAAAATCTATCTCACTATGGGTGGCTTCTCAAAACAAGAAAACTTGTCTAATCTGAAAAGAAAAGAAAGCTAAAATGAGAGGTACAGCCAATATTAGGGGAGGAAAAATTCATAGTACAAGGTTAACTTCCTAGAAGCTTCCAGAGACTCTTGAGTCTTGCTGAAGCATTAGAGGGGTTGCACAGGGAAATTGTACTCTAGAATATGTGTGATAGATACATCTTCCTTATGTACATTTGGTCGCCTGAGTTCACTAGCAGCTAAAGAAAGCACTTTGTGTGCACACAGCTGTCTACCTCCAGGTGACCTATCTCTCTTTGTCTGGAAGCTTCTCCAGAGCCCTGGATAGGCTAGAGGGGGTAGTTAATATGCCAGGGCAACTCCTGACTGATGGGAAATGGGACTCCAAAAATAAATGGGCGGCCTCCCCAGCCTCCAGGGGGCTTTTGTTAGTCATATTTTCATCACTGTGATTGGAATAACTGGAAATAACAACTTAGAGGAAGAAAAGTTTATTTTGGCTCATGGTTTCAGAGGACTCAGTTCATGGTTGATTGACCCCATTGCTCTGGGCTTGAGGTAGGCAGAACATCATGATGGAAAGGCAGAGTGGAAGAAAGCTACTCAGATTATGGTGGCTAGGAAACAGGTGGGCGGGGGGCAGAAAAAGAAGAAAAAAAAAGAGGAGGAAGAGGAGAAGGAGGAGGAGGAGCTGCTGCTGCTGATAGGGGAACAAGGTATTATCCCCAAGGATATGCTCTTAATGACCCACCTTCTCCAGCCATTCCCCACCAGCCTACCTACAAGTACCACCCACTACAATAGTTCTTTTAAAGTATAAATCCATCAAATGATCAAATGAATTAATCCACTGATTAGGTTACTCCTCTCATAAGCTAATAATTTCAATTATTACATTACTTAGGAATTTTGAGGGGACACCTCATATCCAAACCATAATAAGCCTTGTTTACATCGGATCTCAGAAGATCCCTTTGGGATGAACTCCCAGTTGCCCACAGCCATGAACTGTTCATTAATGGATTCTTTGTCAGTTTTCTCCCTTTCTTGTATCACTTTCTCCACTTCTTCACTTGTGCTTCTTGAGCTCACTTCCCAAATAATCTACCAAATGATCTATTCTCTCGTGCTAGAGCATTGCCATGCTGAGAAGGTCCTATCTTAGGAGGTGCATGGAAGAAGCAGTGTTAGTCACTAGGCCTGCTTGGCCATAGACTTCAGAAGTTTTAGAAACAGCTGCAGTGCAGAAGTCGGCTGGTGCTAACAGGGCAATGGGAGCAATCAGTGTCCAGAGAAGAAGAACAAACAACTCAATGTCTAGAGGTAGTTTCCACTTCCTGCAGGTTTAGAGGAACAAATAGGGTAAAAGCGGCCACTGAAATGATGATGTTCTGAACTGTTGCAACCTGGAGAAGGGGACTGTTACAGTGGGAATGTCCTATATTGTGCAATTAGGCAACAATCTCTATATTTGGGAAATGAAATGAGACACACAGATGAAGTTTTCCTTACACATTTGATAAAACATTTGAGGAATCTTATACTGGCATTTTTTACTACTGGAACATTCATAAATTTTATTCTTGTACTATCCCAACGTGATTTGAATTCATTATATCACCTCTTGTTGCCTACATCAGCTATCATGTTGGGACATAATACAAATGCAAAATTGAAACTTTCAATTCCAGTTTTCAATTCCAATTCCAATTCCTTGACCCTAGATGAAAAAATTGAGCTTTGAATTCGAAGGCACAAAAATAAAAATAAAACTCTGTGATTGTGAAACACAACAAAAAGCCTGCTAGCCAAGTGTTTTAGTCAGCCTTTTGGTTGCTGTAACCTAAAAATCTGACAAGATCAATTTTAGAGGAGGAAAAGTTGATTTCGGCGTTCATGGTTTCAGATTTCAGAGTTCTTGGGCCATTCCTTGGGACTGGAGGTGAGGCAGAACATCATGGCAGAAGAATGTGGTGGAGGGAAGTGTCTCACAAGATGACCAGAAAACAGAGAGAGAGAGAGAGAGTGATGCCACTCACCAGACACAAAATATATACCCCAAACACACACTCCCAGTGCCCATCTCCTCCAGCCACACCCTACCTACCTTCAGCCACCACTCAGTTAATCCCATCAGGGGATTAACTCACTAATGGGGTTAAGGCTCTCATAACCCAATCACTTCTCCTTTGAATGTACTTGCATGGTCTTACACATGAGGTTTGGGGGCACATCTCACATCCAAACCATAACACTCAGATTATAAGGTGGCTCTTTAAAAGAATTAAGGAAAACTGGAACAATTTGTGAGTATTGTGTCCCATTGAGCAGAGTAGACACACTGTCTGAGGACTGTGGCATCATACAAGTTAGGGACAGACTGAGGGAAAAATACAAATGTTAAAACTCTAGGATTTTCAGCTTTTTATAGATATTTCCATATAATCAAGAAATGTGCACCATTGTGTTTTATAATTCAGTACCTCACATCTGTAAGTAACTAAAAGATAGGACAAGAGAAAAATTATTTTGGGATACTGGTGGGATGGAAACACAAGGAAAGAGAACAGCTCTGTTACTCTAACATCTGTAGGTATTTTTTTTCCTCTTAACCTATTGGTTTTAATCTTTAGGCTAATGATCAACCAAGGGCAGGACCTTTCTTTTAGAAGGGATCTGCATTCTCTCAGGGCTAACAGCATGAACCTTTAGTAACCAACTTCACCAAAACAAATACTACATTTTTTCGATTTCCTTCTATGACTATTAGCAAGTAGTTTATATTTTTCCTCTCAGGAAGCCATGAGATAGAATAGAAAGAAACCAAAAAGTGAGTTTCTAGGTGACAAAGTAGTGCCCCAACTCAGAGACGTATGTTCCAGAACTAAGGAGCTGAGTATTTCTCTAAGAAAGCACCAAGTGCCATCCGAATGCTTAGGGATATGCTGATCTACCTATCCTGTAACTATTTAAATAACTCATTAGGTAGACTAGGAATTCTTTAGCATGAAATACTTTTGGTTAAATTCATCTGTCCCGTCAAAAGCCCTGAAATTCGGACCAACATTGATTCATTAGTTGTAAATGTGCCCCTTGAACTACAATGGAGTTATGTCCCAAGAAGCCCACTGTGAATTGGAAAATCTGAAGTTTAAAGTGCATTTAATACACCTAACCAACATCACAGTGCAGCAGCATGGTAAGCTGGAGAGTACTGATGGTTTACTCTCATAAATGGCTAAGTGAGATGCGAGGCTTGCTGCCTCAAAACAGCAATGAGAGAATAACATATTGTGAGCTCATGAAAAGATCAAAACTCAACATTCCAGGTACAGTTTCTACTGAAGATCTATCACTTCCACACCATTGTAAAATTGAAAAACCATAAGTGAAACCATTGTAAGTCAGGGACTGTCCTTATAGTTTTGTTTCTATCATAAAAATCTAGAAATAAAGGTAATGGAAACAAAGAACAGTTGAATAGGCATTGGTAAGCATGATACACCTCTTCCAGATCCCCGTGGAGGCAGAAGGCCTGGGGTGGCTGCGAACAGCAGGAGTTTACAGTGGATGGGCCCAAGAGTCACTCAGCCTAAATCATCCTTCTGCTGGTTACCCAACAGGCCAAACTGGCAGCTGCCCCTGAATATTCTTTTGCTCCAGGTATCTGCAAACTATGAGTCTAGAGTACTTTTATTATTGAAGTAGTATATTTGTAGTTTATAAACGTTTGAGGCTATACTTTTCTTTTTTCTGGGATTCTTTATGTTTTTTTTTATCCTTTTGTTTTTGGCACACAATACATATGATATGCATTATATGTATTATAATAAGCTTGGTTCGAACCCTAAATATACATTTTGTGAAGAACTAAAAGGCATCCCCAAGATTTCTAGGAACAACTAACATGGTCATTGCCATAGTTATCTTGTTTTTAAACTACTTCTTCTAAAAAAGTACTACAAATAATATATGGCACTGTTCCAAACCTTGTTAACTCTCATTGAACTCAAAACTTTTGAGTTAACACACCACAGTACTCACAGAAGACCTCTGAAGGCATAGCTGACTTTACCTTTATTCTGTACAGATGACCTAGACTGATATTGCTGCAAAATACATAATTTGAAATCGAACATTAAACACTATCCTTTGTGTTTTCTACCTCAAGTAGGCCAGTCTTGAGCCATATCCAAAACAAACACTACATTTTTCTTGCTCCCCTTTATGTTTTAGTCTCTGTATTTGTTCTCTTTCCCAGGGTCCCATTCATTTCTATGAAGATCTAATGCATTTTGATTTTCCTAGTTTTCTGCTAATTATTGCCCTCTAGTGGTGGTAAACAAACATATACCTAACAAAAACTCCGTTGTTAGCTTTTAAGGTTTTTAGTTTCTTTCTTTTCTTCTTCTTCTTCCCCTTCTCCCTCTCCCTCTCCCTCTCCCTCTCCCTCCCTCTTATTGTTGTCATGTATAAGAGAAAGCTATTGTAAATAGCTTAAATTACTTAGGAGAATTTACAGATCCCAAGGCAGAAAGCCAGTGGTACCTAGTAAGAAGCTATCTCACTGAGTGTGTGTGAGACTTGGAGAAAGCTTCTTCTTTTTTCCCTCTGTGGACCCTCCTGCTCAGGTCTGTATGTATTAATAAGCACTGATTGGTCTGAGTTTCAAATTTGCAGAAGTTGGGATCACATAGATAGCCTGATCATCTGTGGATTAAGATGTGGTGTCAAATATACATACCTGGCAGCCAGGGCCCTCACACAAGCAGGCTTATGAAGGGGGCATTTCTCAGAGGAACACTCTGGGCTGGGCTGGGCCCCAAAGCACCAACCACTGACACTTTGATCCAAATTAAGGACTTAACATAGATCACAAAGATAACTAGCTGGTAACTTTCTTTCAGATGATAAGTACAATGGTTCATTAGCTTAGTATTTCTTTTCTAATAGTTTTTAGATATGAATCTAATAATTTTGGGGAACAAGCTCTTTTTTGTAAGACAAACAGTAGCATTTATACTTCTGAAACATTCAATAAGCTAAAATATTACCTCTTGTTGACTTAAATAAGATAGACCTGTCATTCTGGGTATTTCTAAGCCTGAAGTGTGTGCACGTACATGCATGTGCACATGTGTGTATCTTGCTTTGTATGGGTGCTTTACCAACTTTATCTACACTGTGTAAGACTTCTGCCAGGCCAATCAGAGGACATTTCACACTTCCAACATCATCACACTTAACACCTTTCTTAAGAAATCCCTCCAAAGATGGAATAAGCTTTTCTACTTCTGAGATTCCCAAACTATTTAATGAAATCAAAGTTTCTGAATTTTATCTAATACTTCTCCTGTTTTACAAGTTGTTTCTATGTATCTTTTACAAACATTTTTTAAAGATATTTCTAAGATAAAAGAAAGGAACAGGGTCCTGATGTAGCTAAAACCAAATAACAAAACAGACTCAAAACCTGGTATGAACAGTGAGCTTAGAGGATAGAACTTCTGCGTGACCAGCTGCCTGCACCTCTGTGGAAGGTCCTCTCCCTCCCTCGCTGCCCTGCTCTGTGTTCTCACTCCGTCTGTCCAATGCCGTCCTCTCTTTTTTCCCTTCCTTATTCACTTTCATTACTTGTGATGATATTTTCTCTTTTATATCTCTGGAAAATATTTGAACAGCATTTGTAATGTGAGGTGCACTCGTGTTTTTCTGGTGAAGGCTCCAAAACAACAGTCTGATGTGTTTATGCAGAACAGATATTGAATGTTCCACAGATTTTGAAAAATACAAGTGTATTGCCCTCATTTTTTTTTACAGCAACTATCCTTCTCATGAGATATTTACAGAAAATTTAAATAGGAATAAAAAGCTTCAAAATGCCCTTCCGGTCATGTGATAGGTTTCCTTTTTTTTTTTCTTTTCCACAAATTGATCATGTGTCATTGTCATGCTGATGTTAGACAGAAAGGAGGGTATAGGTGTTTCTGATATTTTTGTTCTAGATTTAGATAACATTTTTTTCTATCCTATTTATTGGAAAAAGATAGCCTTGAGCTATCTGAATTATTTTTGTAATAACAGTACTAATTGAGGAGGAAAATGCCATAGGGAATTTCTTACTTCATATTCATTTTCATTTGCAGTACATTTCCATCTTATTTACTATTGTCCTATAGAAGGGCAGTGAGGTGGAACTTACTCTGATTGGGGGATACCTAAATTTTTCTATCATTTCTACAAAAAAAAACAAGGAAAGAAAAAAGAGAGAGGCTGACAGTAAGCCTCTTACATCAATTGTTCTTTATAAACACAAAACTTCAGAATTTATTGCTAAAACAAGGCTTGCTATTTAAGTTTTAAGTGAGTGTATTTCTTGGTAACTTCCCTTCACACACCTACACACAAAATAGCACATTTAAGTTTCCTTTCAAGCCCTGGATTTATCACAATTCTATCAGATAGCCTCTGCATGATAGACACTACAGATCTGATAACACAGGAGGTCGAAATCAAGAAAGACTTATTGTGCTGTCATTTGATATTTTCTTTATGCAAGATTTGTGTAAAACCACAATGCCAGGAATAAATGTTGAATTAAATGTGTGTGTTTTGCATAACCATACTATTTGTTACTGACACAAGCTCTTCATGCAGAAAAAAAA
>NW_025999968.1:37011462-37031482 GCF_001458135.2 Marmota marmota marmota | reverse complement strand
CTCCCCCTCCCCCTTCTTCTTCTTCTTCTTCTTCTTCTTCTTCTTCTTCTTCTTCTTCTTCTCAAACTCCATTAGCAATAGACTGAAGTAATTTTCAGCACAATTTTAAGACTACTTCATTTAGAAACTAATCTAAATTCTTGAGGAGGATGTTAAGTATTTTTTTTACAGATTATGTAAAATCATGGATTTTCTGAAAACAAATCATTGATCAATGAGCAATATCAAATAAGTGTATTTTCCAATATATTGATTAACTTGGACAAATTTCATAGTAGTTTACCCTGCTTTTGTGTAATAGAAGAAATACTTTAAATCAGAAAGTTTAAAGGAGCCATTCTGAGTTATTTTATTCATTTTGTTTTGTTTCATTTAATGGTATTGAAAACTGACTTTTATAACCTATTTGTAAAATTCTGTGAGCCAAAATAATCTTTTCCATTCACAGCGATCAGATATCAGCTAAATACTTATACAAATACAAGTATGTGATTAAAAATGTCTCTAAAAAAAGCTGTTAAATGCCACTCCTCCTATACATCTCGGGAGGGATTCCCTGCCTGAGGGCAATCTAGGAAGTGTTCATTTCTTGAAGCAGAGTATGGATTTAACTTTTTCTCCTCTGTTTTCCACAATAATCAACAGTATCAAATATATCCAGCTAAGGTATGTTATTGTAAAGATGACCTTAACCTAACAATGGCTTTAGCCTAAGTCACTCCATTGTCAAATAAACCTGCAGTTCCACAAGACACAGCCTACAGAGTCCTCCAATATGAATCAGGCAGAGCCTGATAAAGACAAGTCATTTTCTACAACCCTCATAAAACTCAGAGTGAAGTCATTGTCATTTGCCTTCGCCCTGATAAGAGTTAGAGGTGAGAGATCAGGGCGGAAACCACCAAACCAGATATCCTAACCTGGAATGTAAGATGTCACTAAGAAAACCACTAACAGCTGATAGGGACTTAAGGGGTGAGCAGAAGCCCCAAAATTTAGTATAAATGATGGAGCAAATGAACAGACATTAAGCCAGCCAACACTGATGCCCACATGCCGGAGAGCCTGATGAGGACCTGGACAGACATCCCAATTCTTCTCATCGTCTGCTTGATCCTGTGCATTATCCTCACTGCTCTCAAACTCTACAGCCACATCTTGACCTTGATGAGAAAGGTGACTTCTCCATAGGACCCTCTCCTCAACTGGCCTTCAGCTCTATCCCTGGAGAGACCGCCATCAATTCCTGACCTTATCACTGCAGTCTGAGTGAGTGTGTATCTGCGGGACTTCAACCCTAAGATTTGAGACTCTAGACCTGGCACTTATGCCTAGCATCCAGAAGGAATGTCTGTCATGAGCCTGTCATGATTAGGTGTGTTGCTGGACTCCATATGTCGCACCTTTGCCCATCACGACAATTATTGGGACTGGCATTCAGGGAAAGCCCAGGGATGAAATATGGACACTGGTGTGATTCACAGAGATAATGGAAGAGTTCTAGTTTTGATATAGAAAGTAGGGAGAGAAGAGCAAAGGGTCAAGGAGAATTTTTGATCAGTCCTAAACACTTAATGCTTTGATTCTATGCCTTTACTAGAAGTTAAATGTCTATAGCTTCTGGAATTAGGTCAGTAGAGGTTTGATTTTGTTTACATATAATTTATATAACTTATATATTGCTTTCTCTGTAACCACTTGTATATAACTAATAGACAACATATAATTAACTAATAATTGCTTTCTATGAATATAAAAATTCAAACAAAAATCCTCCACATAATAATTAGCTGGAATAATAGCCAAACCCTGTTTTTAAGGTTATTTACACCCCCCCAAAGCACCTATGTTTGAAACCCAAGAAGAGTATTATTGTCCAGAAGTAGCATTTAGTTTGTCTTTTATTATGGTTTCGAAGTGAGATGTCCCCGAAAAGCTCATGTGTTAAACAATGCAAGAATATACAGAGGTGAAATGATTGGGTTATGAGACCCTTAACCCCCAGTGAATTAATCCCCTGATAGGTATTAACTGAGTGGTAATTGAAGGCAAGTAGGGTGTGGCCAGAAGAGGTGGGTCACTAGAGGCATGCCTTTGGGGTATATATTTGGTGAGCTGAACTGAGTCCCTCTCTGCTTCCTGATCATCCTGTAGCTGCTTCCCTCCACCACACTCTTCTGCCATGATGTTCTGCTTTACCTAAAGCCCAGAGGAGTGGAGCTGGCTGTCTAAGGACTGAGACCTCTTAAACTATGAGCCCCCAAATAAACTTTTCCTCCTCTAAATTTGTTCTTTTTAGGTCTTTTAGTCATGGCAACAAAAAAGCTGACTAAAACACATTTATAGTGCTAATGATTGGAATGATTTCTGTAGGTTTCCTTTGACATCTGCTAAGAAATATTGATGATTTTGTGTAATGATTCTATATTCATAACTGCTATTTGTCTTCCCCCACAAAATGCAGAAATACAGTATTAAAACACTTTAAAAATATGTTTTTCTTTTTTCTATTTCTCATTGCAAAAATAAATTTTGTAAGGTATTTTAGGCATTGTTATATTCAAGGTTGAAAAGGGCATGACAAGTCAAAACATCAACCTTAACTTTATGGAGAAGAATGTAGAATAAAATGATCTATTGAGCACTTGAAGGAACTAGACCTGTTCCTACCTCCTAGCATGCAATCTGGGATACAAGGACAGTGGCCTCGTATTTGTAAGAGGAATTTTAACTCACTATTCCTGCTGTGTCACTTTGTAGCACTTTATCCCTTACAATCTTAATAAGCTAGTACAATAATGGGTAAGCAATAGGAATATTTGTCTTCTCAAAATCACATTTTTTTTCTATAGGACAAAAAATATTCAGGTTCACCCTTGGCTAGGTAACTTGAATTTGAGGATTATATCAATTATCTGACTCAATGCATAAAGATAGGCACAAAGATTTGGAAAACAGAGTACTCATATCATATTCTCATGTTAATATTGAAAACTACTAAACTGTGCCATAGTGTGAAGTGTCAAGTGTTTATATTGAGAGAATGCCTGTCTATTTTCCATGCACCTTCTCATGATTGCAGATAGCATTCTTGAAACAAATATGATGTATTAACATTGTTTCATAGTTCAGAGGAAAAAATGATATTTACAAATCATTTGCAGGTATATAGAATAATCTTAATTACTTTGACCTCTACTTGTGAAATAGCTATAAATTCCCGCTTCGCATATGAAGTGGTATAATTTTCATTGGTCCACAATTCTGTATTAAATATGGATTGGATATAGATTTCACACATTTGTTTTTGAAGAAATATTAGAGGCTCTGCTACATATGTAATTAAAAACAACTAGCATATGGCAATTTCTGAAAATTTTCTAAGTAAAAATAAAATTCAACTTAAATTCATGTTATTGCAATCCAATTATTTTTCATTGCACATTTAAGTATTTAGTATTAATAAACAAAACTGCTTCAGGTTAGCAGTAAGAGGAATCCATACTGTTTACTTGATTGGAAGGTACTAGATCTCCCTCAGAAGATACAGTGACAGAACAGATGAGCTTTCTCTTAGGATATAAGGTGGCTATAAAAAGAAAATATTGGCATAAATGTGATTTTTAAAAATAAGCTTTCTTTTTCTATTTTAAATTAATTATCTCCTAGCATGTATTTAAATGTTTTTACTGGTAAAAAAAAAAATAACACAAATGACCAAAAATATCAGTAGTCTAAATGTTTTGGGGGGGTCATTTGAAAACAAAATCAATGTTTTGTATGGTATCTTTCCCCACCTGCTTGCTTTGATTTCCTTTTTTTTTACATCTCATGAATAAAAAGTGTTTAGTTAATGACCTCCCATCCTTTTAAGAAAATGACTATAATAAATTTGCCTCACTCAGTTTGTAAGATAATCAATGGTAGAAACGGAAGAAAATAAAATTTACAACAGCCACGGTGGTAAACTTTTCTGAATCTGAGAAAATGCTCTATAAACTGCAGGCTAAAGGAAATAAGAAACCAATCAGTTCAGCTGTAGAAAGCAGTAAGCTGTCCCCTTTTGATCCTTTGCTTTTGTCTTCCTGTTTTAGGATTTCAAAATTTTTATCAAGTAGAAAACTTGACAGCCATTCTTCTATTTGTTAGATTCAACTTCATCATATCAGCATCTACATGTCAACTCAACATCTTCTATATTGAGTTAGAGACCACTTGTATTCATCAGCTTTCCATTACTATAACAAATAGCTGGGATAGTCAACTTTCAAATACACATTGTTTATTTTGGCTATCAATTTTAGAGGCTCCAGTCCATGATCATTTTTTTTTTTTTTGCTTTTAAGGCTGTGGTTAAAAAGTACATCATGACAGAAGATTGTGGCAAAACAAAGGGGCTCCCTCTTGGCTAAGAAGCAAAAGAGAGAAAGGGAACAGAGCCTGGGGAGTCTCACTTCCCCTTCAAGGACAATCCTCTGGTGACCTAGGCCATACTGCTTGAAGTTTCTATTACCTCTGAGTAGTGCCAACTGAGGACCAAGATTCTAACACATGGGCCTTGGGAGGACTTTTGAGTGATAAGAATTTGGGTGTAGCATCTAGATTCCCATAAAACAAGTGGGAGAGAGCCAGAGGGCACTGGGGGAAAAATGTTAGCTTACTATTTTTTTTTTAATTAAGATGTAATGACTATAATTTGAGCATTAGAAACAGCAGTGGGGTCAGACCACCAGTCATGGTGCACAGTGGGATTTTTACAGGTTCATATGCACTTTTCACTCAGAATGTTAAAAACTCAGTGGTATAGAGGGTAAATGTAGAAAGGGCACCTCTTGTCACTGTAGGACCCAAATTGAGAAACTTCTTCTAGTTAATGAAGGAACACATGAAATCAGCACACACTCCTGACGGTATTCATGTTCAAGAAAAGAATAGGACCTGCACTCAGGGTGGTACTTAATGGATATAACCATTTCTTATTCCATGTGATTTGCTAAGCACTGAAGTCTGGGGAGAATTCTCCTCATTTAGTAATGAGGGACTTTTAATAGAGAGAATATTAAAATACATGATAAAGAAACAAAATCACCATGAAGTTTCAGAGAAGTGAAGACTCTCAAAATTTTATATTGTAATAAACATTTATGGCCATTTTTTACTATTCTTTTCAGAACACGGAATGTTTCAACATTAATTAAAAATGGGCAGAAGACCACAAGGAAGGAACAAATTCAGATGAAAATGTGTAAGATGTGATAAGTAGAGAGATAGACAAGACAAAGGGATTTTATGTATTATATAAGTTAAAAAAAAACGTAACTTGGAAGAAGATTGGAGAACATTTCAGGTAAAATCAATGAGAAGAAATTCACACCTTAAAGATTCTATAAATGAGAAAACATGAACACCTTGAATATATTTCCAGATTTTTAAAATTGGAATTATAAAGCAAGAACTTCTAAAAATATAAAGTAGAGGTTTGCTTGCAGAGAATAAAAGAATGTTAATACTGGCTTCAGAAATCATCTTTGCAAAAATTTTTCCAGATATATTCATGGGCAATTTGTTTTTCACTGGTAACAGTTAATTTATTTTTTTTTAAACTAAAAGCTTTCAGTTACATAACTAATACATAAATTCTAGTTCTTTTCAAAACTTTTAAAATTTTTTAAAATTGTAAAAATATCAAAGTACAGGAGAAAAATAACAGGTTTTTAAAAATATCCTCTAATCTCATCATAACTCATTTGAACAAAAATAGCCACTTTCAAATAATTTCCTACGAGCAACAAAAGAACTCATCCTTCTAAATCCATTAACTTCTCCAAATGCATGTCATTATATAATTAATTAGCAATCAGCAATTTGCACAAAGGTATCTAGTATGGCATTATCTACAAAAGTAAAAAAACTACTCAAATTTCTGACAGCAATGTTCTGAAGTAATATTATGAAACGTGTATGTCTTTAACCCGCATCATCTCAAAGTTTAAAACATGATCATTTCAGCTCTAAACAGCTCTATCTTGGTCTTGCCTATGACTATTAATGGAAAAACAGGTGTCAGTGCATAAAGAGTGAGTTTTTAGAAATTGAAATAAGAAGAGGTTGTAGTTTTTAATAATGTGGAAAGATCTATGATGGCCATGGAAATGAATGTATGAGAAAGGTCAAGAGCTTGGCTCCTTGGAGAAGTATTTAGGGACTAAGGGACCAGTGATTTGTACTAATCATTTAGTACATAGGTATACATTGGTATACCATGGGTATACCATGGTAAATGGGTATACATTTAAATCACAGAAGTTTTTTAGAAGAGTGCTAAAAAAGAAACTGGCAGTGATCCAGAGTTATATTCAAGACAAAAGAACTATGAAAACAACACATTACAATGAAGGCATAGCTGGTGAAATATTACAATGTCAGAAAGAAGTGAGTAGGATATGAGAATGTTAATGTTGAACCAAAAGGCAACTACCTCTCTTTAGGTAGAAGGGTGAGGAGGGTGCAAGAGAAAATTGCTACCCCTTGAGAGTGCTACAAGGCAACCAGTGTCCTCAGGAGAAAATCTGGATTCAGTTATAGTAGGAAGGTAAGGGAACAGATTTAGAATACGAGGCATCTAGCTGTAGAATGACTGTGACTTCCAGAAACAGAGTGAGAAGGTCTAGAAATTAAGAAAGGAGTATACATCAGAGTAGAGATATTCTCATGCCTCTTGATGCCCAGTCTGAGAGATGAGGGATAACCTCTTGTGCTTTAGGAATATTTGCAGCAAATTAAGGTAATACCATATAAAGTTTATATTAAGGGTCTCAAAGGAAATAGGGAACAACTTTAAGTACAAGGGCTGTAGGAGGCATAGATTCCAGAATAAGGGACAGCTTGTCAATAAATGGATGGCTGGCCCTTCGGCTGAGACCTCCTAACAATCTATTCTACGGAGGAAGGGTTGAGTTCTAAAACTTCCACTTCTTCTTTAATAGTTTTAGGAACTCTTTGGGAACCTAGTATAGCTTATATATTTAGAATTGGAAAGCCCAAGAGAGCCAGGCCGGATCCCTGAAACAGGACTGTGAATAAATGGGGAGAGAAGACATGGTCCTCCTGAATACAACAAAAGAAAATAAAATGTGTTTCACCATTTAGTGAAACAAAACATGCTTTGTAAATCTTGACCAGAGAAGATCAAACCAGGTTTGAAGATTTCTAGAACATGTGGCTTGTGATAGGCAGCGTATATGCGTGAGGGAAGACAACCAAGAGAGAGCCACACACAGGGCCAACTTGGAGAGAAAACCAAAAGTCAATGAGAAGTAGAATATGCAAATTCTTAGAGCAGCTTTAATGTAAATCATTTCCTATGTCTTTTTTAGACCAGGTTTTAAACATATCTGTTTATGGATGTAGCATATGATCAAATGGGCTTTTTTTAATGTTTAAAATTAAATGAGAGGTTAAAACTTTAAAAATTACTTCTAAAGATTAAAGCTACATTATTTTATTCACTCTCTAACCATAAGGAGAAACATGTGCCCATGTAGATCCAAAACTCCCAGTGAACAGATATATTTCAAAAAGATTAAAGGCTTGTTGATCTGCAGAAATTCATTTAAATTGTTCAGGGAGCACATGGAAAATTATTTGAGTTGGTTAATGGAACATGACAAATCAATTCCATCTTTTCCATCTCATTGGCATATAAAAGCAAACAAAACCAAACTGATTTCATGAAAATTCTGAAAATTGTGATGGGCAGACATATAACATTGGTAAGGTTTAGAAGAGGATGAAAAGAAATTCTTTCCCCTCCCTCATCTACCTGAGTTCTGAAGATAAGGGAAATAGAACAGATGGAGGCCAAAATATAACAATTGCCCTTGGGAAAACTTGGGAGAAAAATGAGGTTGAGATCAAGTGGTTTCTAATCATTGGACTCCAAAGTTTAAAATGCTTACTAACCCAGTAAAGATAGTGCTGGAAAGATCCTTGGTATTAGGAACAGAGAATACCTGACAGGTGGAACTGCCGCAGTCTGGCTGCAGCAGCAAAATAACCGGGGGGGGGGGGGGGGGGNCATTCCACACAGCTTATCTTAATTAACATAAACTAGATACAGCAGTCAACCAATAAGGAATCTCCACACTTAATGGCTAGCTGGCACCACCTCACAAACCACTCCCTCTGGCAAAATGCCAGGTGCCATCCTGACTTGTTTACAGACCTTAGCATGGAAACAAATCACCCCCAGAAGACCAAAGGAAAGAGAGTGTTTTTTTTTGTTTTGTTTTGTTTTTCAAAATAAAATGCGCAATCCCAACAACTAGGGTTTGGGTTGTTTTACTTTAAAAAGTTATTTAATTTTTCTATTATTGTGTAGTCAATTATCCAAAACTTAGCAGCTAGAAATAACATTTTGTTATATCTTGCGACACCTGTTCCCTTTGGTGCTGACTGGGGTCTTGTGGGTGACATTCAATTGGTAGGATAATTAAAGGGTTCAAAATAGATTCACTCACATGCCTGGCCTTAGCAGAAACTGTTGGAAAGTTGCGTTCATCATGACCTTTCCTCCCTCCATGCAGTCTCAATGTTTCTGCACATGATTTATTCAGCAAGGTAATTGGAATTCTCACATGGAGAATCAAGACTGTAAAGGCAAGGATTCCAAGACACAGAAAATGCAAAGGCTAGTTTCTTAAGGGCTAGGACCAGAGATGGGCACAATACTGCTTTGATTCTACTCTGTTTGCCAAAGCAGTCAGAAGCCCATTCAGGTGCAAGGGGAGAAGTCATAGAATAGTGTAGATATGGTCTGTTTCCCAAAGTTTCATGTATGGAAAGCTTAGTCCTCAGTGTGGTGACATAAAGGTGTAGAACTTATAAGAAATAGGGCCTCATGGAAGGTAATTAGGTCATGAGTCCTTGATCCTTATTAATGTATTAATGCTTTTTCTCAGGTGGGTCAGGTCTCATTGACTGAACTAATTCCTAAGGAATGAGTTATTATAAGGGATTGTGGCACCATCCTTGAATCTCTTTCCCATATGGTAGCTCACTAGCTTTAACCTCTCCTGCCATTCTGATATAACCTGATCACCTACCATTAGGCCCTTACCAGAGCTGATAAGATAGCTGGCACCATTCTCCTGAAGCTCTACAACTATGAGCTAATTAAAACTTACCTTTATAATTTACCTGGCTTCAGGTACTTTTTGTATCAATAAAAATGGATTAAGATAATGTATATATGCCATAACTCCATGAGAGGAATGTAAAAAAAAAACTTATGGCCATCTTTACAAGGTCATAGTTTGCCCACTGACCACACACAAAACACATTCACAACTTCTCATGTTCATTGAAGTTCTCATTGACTTATTGTTAGGTATTATGTGTAAATACCACTAGGACTGGGATTTACACATTTTTTTTTTAAATTGAGAAAGAGTCTGTGGGAAAACATTAAATTTACTTTTTATAAGAGCTATTAGGTAAACAATGAGAGTGAGAAAAAAGAACAATTTAATTATTCACTATCCCTTTTTATTTATTTTTAATAATATATGCAAATAAGTTTTTCAAAACTATTTATCCTGTTTTATCCTTTTCATCCTGATTAAAATACACTCAAAACTAGTATGGCTGATAGAAGTGTAAATTACTTTGTCACAAGAGGGCAGAATTTTCATATGTATTAAAAATAAATGCCAGTGCTTCAAATAATTCTGAAGCTAGGTTAGCTTACATTAGAAATGAGGAAAAAGGAAACCAAAGCAAAATTAACCCTTCAAAGTAATTATTTTGACAGGCTACTTTTAAATTATTGATAAGTGGATTTTGAATTTAAAATATTTTACATCAATAAAGTAAAATAAGCAGAAAACCAAATTTTAATCACAATAAAATTTTATTATTTTAAATGTTTTATGAAGATGCAAAAGCCTGTGGAAATAGTATATTAGATTGTGAATCTAGAATAAGGAAAATGATGTAAAATTGTTTTAAAGCAAAGTAGTTCAATGAAACAGAATAAAAGATACAGAAAAATAAATAAGAACTTCTTATATGATAAAGGAGTCATTTTAATTATTTGGAGAATAAACAAGTATAGATCCTTAACTTATGCCACACAATAATATTAATTCTAGTAGATAATACATTTAAATGTTAAGATGAGAATTTGTGAATATTCACATAATAATTAAAAAGTTTCCTGAGTCTTTCACACAAGTCATTCATCAAGATGGAGGCAATGGTGACTTGGGCACATACTGCAAATTCTCCAATTTGTTTGCAGTTACCTTTGCAAAACTGAAGGCAAATGACAAAGAAGCTATATTTGCAAGAATTATAAATAACAATCATTACTGTCCCTTCCATATAAGTTCTTCTTAAAAATAATTAAGAAAACTATGAACATTCAACAGAAAAAAGTAGACAAAGAATACAATTCATCCAGACTAGGAAATTACCAATAAGCAAGAAAAAAGATTCCACGTTCTTTCCTCATAAATTTCATTCATAATAAATTATATGAAAATTTAAACATCAACAAAATGTTTATTTATTAGACTGGTGATTAGGAAATACTAAAGAAACTAAATTTCTAGTGAGAGTTCTGTTGGAAAATGAGCTGTTTCATACACAGCTGGTAGAAATCTAGTGCAAATATTTTCACTGTTCTGATTTTGTAGTAATCAGGACAGGCTAAACATATGCTGTATTAAGACCATGCATTTGTCCTCGGACCTAGTTGATTCTTTAGGTCTGGTTTTATAAATGCTGATGATAAACCCTATCTGATTTATTATATGATCTTTTTGTGTGACCATATAATGGCTATGATTGTAGGTTATCTTTCATTCACCTTAAGAAAAATGACAGAACAGCCAGTGTAGTAACTTGCAAATAATCAGGGCTAAGTTGCAGACTCATCTAAAGAACATGTAACCAAAATAGGGAAATTTTGTTACTACCAGTTGCCAGTAAATATATTGTAAAATCACTGTTTTTATTTTGTAGGTGATTCTGATATCATTAGAAGCATGCCAAAACAGACTGGTGAAAAGTAAAACATGCAAATTTTTTCTTTAATGAAGCTTGGCAGAACTTGTTAAAAGAAGAGAAAAGAAAACTAAATTACCACTCTTTTTCTGAAGAGAAAATCAGGACAAAGAATATTGAGCAACATACCCTAAGTGACAGATAAGAAGTGATAGAACTCAGATTTTACTACTGAGATTGTTACCAGATGATCTATTATCTTTACTTTTTAAAAATGCGATTTAGGAATATATTATTTAGAATCTAAATCAAAGGCTTAAGCCACAATAGAGAATTAATGTAAAACTGCTGATTTTAGGAAAAATTTTGAACCAGAGTCTCAAATGCCTTATTGCTTTCTATGGTTTCTGCTTTCTCTCCATAATATATTTAGCTACCCACCATATCTAAATAGATATATCTAAACAGATATCTACATAATTTACATGTAAATTCATTCTGTAAAGAGCTTCAAGTATTTCACTTATCCACAACATGAAAAATACAGCTACTGAGAATGACTAAATCTGCATTTACTGTTTTTTTTTTTTTTTTTTTTTTTTAGAAGAATCATCCATTATTAGCCCTACTTGGACTGGTGCTAATCCTGTTACTGTTGGTCAAAAACAAGAGATGGCAGGGAAGATTGATTGGCTGGGGTTGGGTCATGTACATTTAGCTCCTTCAAACATATGTAATCTAAGGAAGCTGTGCCATTATTAATAGTTACTATACTGTAGAATATGGTGAGGGGGATTGGTATTTATTTATTTATTTTTGTAGTGCAAGGGTTGCCACTTTTTAATTTTTATTTTGAGATGGGGTCTCCCTAAACTGCCAACGTTTTCCTTCAACTAGAGATGCTCCTGTGTCAGCCTCTTGAATGTCTAGGATTACAAAACATTATGCCTGGCAGGAATTGGTTTTTAAGTGAGATTATTCAATGTGAGGCAATCCATGGAAAGCATGCAGACATAATCAGGTTTCTGAATTTCAGAATTAAGGACCAGGTGCTGAACTATGCTGAATTCAATGATTCTACCATGTAAGGGCTTTTGAAAGCCAAGCTCTCTAGCCAACAACTCTGCCTTATATTGTATTTTTCTTTCAAGCTTCAATAAAGTCATGCTTCAATTTCAGATTTGTTTAAGCAAGAGACATAAAGCTTTAACTGGGCAAAAGAAATAAGTGAATTGTTTAAAAGTAGTTAAGGATACGGCATTTCATTTTTCACTCATCTTAGTAGGAGGTAGTATTTTTAATTTAAAAATTTATTTAAATTCTGTTTGCTTTGTTTTTTTTTTGCTACTGATATCTGTCTTCTTAAATAAACCCACTGCATTAGTTCTTTGCAAATATCTTGTCTATATTTTCTAAATAGTGCATACAATATGGAGAAAATACAACTGAATCTTGTGGAAATGTGGATCTGAAATAGAATGATTAGGTGATCAAAGAATAAAAAAGTAGTTTTTTCATATATAGTTGTTTCACACAGAATATTGTATGAATCCTCCATTTAACTTACCCAAATTTAATAGATTTGAAATTTGGACCAAATTATGTCTTTGCATCGAGCCACATCTTTAGACATGCTATGTTCAGATTTATACCAAGGAAGAATGATGATAAAATCAATTCCAAAAAAAAGGTAATCATGATAATGGTTCAGCATATTTCCATTCAAAAGTACTGTCCCAGAATTGTAGACCCTGAAAGCAAATCTTTAGTACTAACCACATGGTATTATACTGAGGCACTGGAACAAGTTCCATGAGACTTATATTCTGACTTTTCTCTGTAGAAAAAGGCATGTGTCTTTGGACAAATGAGCTTGGGCTTCCTCTTCTCTGTGGTATCATTCTGGAGACAAATGTCTGGCACATAATAGCCTGAATAGGTAGTAGTTATGGTGATTATTAACCTTTTTCCGGGTCAGTTCTTTTGCTCCATTCTTTCATTCATCTACTCAGCTATTCATTAATATCTACTCCTGACATTGGATAATGAACATTTCTAGCGATAAACAAAGAAAATTTGATTAATGTTCTTTTCCTATTATTGCTTAGTTCTTTGAAACAGTTCAGTGAATTTATTGCCAGTGTTCCTCAGAAAAGTACACTATGATATCCGGCACAAATTCTTTCATCTGGTTCCCAACTACTTCTGTGGTACAGTGTATCAGAATGATTGTCTAAATTCTACTTTGATGGGGAAGGAGAGGGGTAGAAACTGTTGTTTAGGTAGCTGGGTGGTCTGTGGGAGGAATGTGGAGAAGGGTATCAGTCCGTCAAAAATATAGACCTAAGATTCCATCACCCGTAGCTGCTTCTCCATTTTCATGTAAAACACACAGCCTGATCTTCTGAGCTCTTATTTATTATATAAATATTATATATAATATAGTTGAAATATTTTTACACCTTTGTGACTTACAAATAATAATGTGATACATGTATATGAGGTATAAGGATCAAATAAGAGTAATGAACATTTTCATCTCATTAAATATTAATTATTTCTGTGTGTTGCAAACTTTCTTATTATTCTAGTTATTTTAAAGTCTATCAAAAATTGTTGTAACCAATCATTACCCTCCTTGGCTATAGAAAACCAGATATAACTACTTTTCTTTGAACTTTAGTGCCTCTTATCTAATGTCTTCCCCCTCCTTCTCACTCTATTCCATTCTATCATTCTATGAGAGACATTTTAGTTTTTTTTTTAAGTGGGTTTAAACTCATGGAGTTTGTCTTTGTCTAGCTTATTTTATTTAACACAATGACCTCCAGTTCCATCCATGTTGCTATAAATGACAGGATTCAGCCTTTCTATGACTGAAAACATTCCATTGCATTTATTTGCCCCATGTGTCTTCTCCATTCATCTACTGATAGATACCTTGATTGATACTGGATCTTGCTATTGTAACTAGAACTGAGAAGAACATCAGAGTACAGGTATTTCTGATCTGATAATTTAATTTTCTTTTTAATTTGCTTACTATGGAGATACCAATATTTTTATTTTCTGAATATAATATTTATCTTAACTACTTTTACTCCTGTGCACTTATTTTGAGGATGGAAGTTGGAGCAAATTACTCATTGATTTGTACTAAAATATCTTGTGACAGGGTCCTGACCTTTGCTACCATCTAGAAATGGACTTTTAAACACAATTAATTTTTTAAAAACTAAAATTGATATTTTAAGAATTTCTAGTTAATAGAACACACTAATTTTTTTAGACCAAAGTATGGTATAGACATTTGAATAATTTTTTTAAAAAGTACAGTACTTGTCTGGACTTAAAGGCTTGGGTTAGTTGAAGCAAAATGCCTTATCATAATAAATGTTGCTTAAGAGTTACTAAATTTTTACCAATTAGTAATTTTTTTTTTCAAAATATAATGCCAGATTCTTAGGCAAGTTTATTTGTTATTAAAGGACCCTAAAACACATCAAAATAGTATAAGGATTATGTTAAACTGAAAACATCTGAACAAACAGAAGCCACAGGAAGAAACTTTATCTCAATTTCTCTTTCCTGACATCCAAAACCACCCAAACTTACAGCTTCCATAAATCCCCCACTGAGGGAGTTTCCTGTTCAACTTTAGACTGATCTCTATTACTGGATGTGAATAATCAGCTGCTATAGTTCATCCATTTGAGGAGTTCCTGGTCAGGAAGAAGGCTTCCAATCAGCACTGGTATGAAAAATTGTGTAAATGAGCCCAGCAGCCCTTCCAGACTTTTCCCCTGAAGCCCTTAACACCCTTTCCTTTGTTAAGTGGGTAGACAAGTGCTTGCACCTGACTGTTTAGGAAGCCACTCCTCACAGAGTACTGCACCTGTGTGAATTAAACTTTTATCCTGTATGACTGCTAATTTTTGTACCTTGACAGAGTCACCAGGTCAAACATAATTCTGGGTGTTTCTTTGGAGGTGTTTTGAGATGAGCTTAACATTTTAGTTAATTGACTGAGTAGAGCAGATTGCTCTCCATAATGTGAGTAGGCCTCTTCCAATCAGTTGGAGGCCTGAATGGAAAGAACTAATCCTGCCTGAAATGTTAATTTTTCTGCTTGGCTGCCTTTATACTGAAACAACAGTATCTTCAGGCCTTCGGACTAGAGCTACATTATTGGCTTTCCTGGTTCTCAGGTCTTCAGACTGAGCTCTCTTTTGACTGCCCTGAGTTTCTAGCTAGTCTATTGACAATCTTGAGACTCCTCAGTATTCATGATTTTTCGAGCTAACTCCTTATAATAAGTCTCTTTACCCATAAAAGTGCACACTGATTCTCTGGAGAACTCTGATAGATCCTGCTAATCTATCTATTTATTGTCAATCAAATTGTGGACCCTGACCACCCGGAAGTAATTTAGCAGGGAAATATTTTCCCTCCAAATGTTTTGAGAACAAGGAAAGTTCTCAAAGTATGGTCAGGACTTCCTGCTTACTCTGGAGGCTGCAGAAGAAATCTAGGGAACTCTGATCAAACTGACCAAAGGTAAGCCTTCCCACAGGTCATGCTGCTGGGTCTCTGCTCAGAATCTGGTGGAGCAAGGTAAAAACAATCTTTACTTGCCCTTTACAAAAGAGGAATTTCCAAAATTTAGATTTACAAATTTTTTATTGTTATTGTTTAGAAAAAATTCTTTGACTGGTGTGACTTGGTTTGATTAGTACTTCAGAGAGGCTTCCAAGAGATAGCCACTGTATCCACTTGTCTCTCTCTTGTGCTATTGTTCTGTCTTATACTAAGTGTACTTTGTTATAAAAAGTGAGAATCAAAGGGTAAAACACAAAGGTACTATATGTATGTTGTTTTAGTTGGCCTCACAGACACATTATCTAGAGGGAAAAAACAGACCTATCCCATTGGTAGCCCCCTAAACCTCTTTCTTGAGATGAAAGTGAAGAACTGGTTTAATTATAGATTTCCTTTTACAACAGGGTGTTCTTATCCTCACCTTTTCACCCTACAATACTTCAGTATTTACAGTGAAGAAATAAAGCACATTGGATTGAGGAGGAAGTCAAATCTATTAATTTGTGCAAAAAGTATGAACCATAAACTCTTTCATGATCCCTCATTACTCCATGGTCTTTGCCATGGCCCTTACTTCAATCCAGCTCTCATTTCTCTTCAGTGATGGAGATCCCCAGTCTATTCCACATGATTGCCTTACATCTATAGAAGTGTGCTCAAAGCTGAAAAATTATTCTCTCAGACACTTCCTTAGACTTCATCCTCTTCTTCAATATCCTTTGCAAATGAAATTTTTAGGGAAACACAATTTGCTGGCTGACTTATGGATCAACTTGATTGGGCCAAGAAACACCAAGATCGCTGCTAAAACATTATTTCTTGGTGTCTGTGAGAGTGTTTCTAAAAGAAATTAGCATTTGAATTGGTAGACTGACAGAAGAAGATCGTCTTTGCTGATAGGGGTGAACATCATCCAATTTGTTGAGGGCCCAAATAGAATAAAAGGGTGGAAGAATGAATTTGCACCCTGTTTAAACTAAGACGTTCATATTCCCTGCTCGCACATACTGGAACTCTGGGTTTTCAGGCCTATGGACTTGAATTGGGATTGACACAACTGCACCCCCCACCCCCAGCACACATTCATACACCATTTTCAAGCCTTTCGACTGGGACTTGGACTTATATCCTTATCTCTCCTGGTTCTTGGGCCTTTAGACAGATGGAATTATACTGTTGGTTTCCTGGTTCTCCAGCTTGCAGATGGCAGATGATGGTGTCTCCTGGCCTCCATAAACTTGTAAGTTAATTCCTATAATAAACACCTCTCTCTCTCTCTCTCTCTCTCTCACACACACACACACACACACACACACACACTTATACAGACATGGACTAAGTAACCTATCCATCAGCAGTGAACCATATATATAAGGCAATAATCCTATAGAATTACAATGGAATTGAAAAATTCCTATTGCCTGCTGACATTGCAGCCATTGTTACATCATTGAGCAGACACACATGATGTATTAATTGTTTACACAGACCTTCTGTCTTCCAATTGTATAAAGGTATAGCACATGACAATTATACACAATATAAAATATGTGTTGATGATAACAACTAGGTCACTGGCTTATGTATTCATTATTCTATATTATTTATTGTTATTTTAGAGTGTAATTCCTCTATTTGAAGAAAATAGTTAACTGTAAAACGTCCTCAGGCAGGTCCTTTAGAAGGTATTCTAGAAGTCATTGCTATTATAAGAGGTGATAGCTCCATGCATGTAATCATCTCTGAAAATCTCCCAGTGGTAGAAGAGATAGAGGTAGAAAGCAGTAATAGTGATGATCCTAACCCTGTGTCGGCCCAGGCTAATTCGTATCTCAGTTTTCAAAATAAAGTATAGGGATAAAAACCAAAAAAATTAAAGCTTATTGAATATGACAAAAGAATATTTTTGTAAAGACGTGCATTGTGTTTTGTTTCATTACAAAAGTCAAAATTTGTAAGTTTAAAAAAGTAAAAGTATTTTGATAAACTAAGTTTAATTTAGCATTGAAGAAAATTATTTAATACATTTACTGTAACTTCAATGTACATGGTTTACAAAGTCTACAGTAGTGTGACGGTTTCGATGTGAGGTGTCCCTCTAAAAGCTCTTGTATGAGACAATTCAAGGTTCAGAGGAAAAATGATTGGGTTCTGAGAATACTAATTTAATCAGTGAATAATTTCCCCTGATGGGATTAACTGAGCTGGGAAAACTGGGTGGTAACTGAAGGCATGTAGGTTGTGGCTGGAGGAGTGGGTTACTGGGGGCATGTATTTTGTATCTGGCGAGTAGTGTCTCTCTGCCTCCTGATCATCATATGAATTGCTTACCTCCACCACACTCTTCTACCATGATTTTCTGCCTTATCTTGGGCCCAGAGGGATAGAGCCAGCTGTCTATGGACTGAGACCTCTGAAACCATGAGCCCCTAAACAAACTTTTCCTCTTCTAAAATTGTTCTTGTCAGGCCTTTTAGTCACAGCAGCAAAAAAAAGCTATCTAAAACAAGTAGTCAATGGTAATAGCCTAGGCCTTCAAATTCACTCATGAATATAGTACTCACTGAGTCACCCAAAGCAAATTCCAATCCTATAAGCTATATTCATTGTGTCTTAATAAATGTAGCCATTTTTATCATTTGTACCCTTTTTTACTGTATCTTCTCTGTATAGACACAAAAATAACATTATGTTACAATTGCCTATAGCATTAAGTATTCAGCCTAGCATGCTGTACCAGTGTATAGCCTAGGAGCAATGGTCTATACCATATAGCCTAGCTATATAATAAGTTATTCCATGTATTTATTTGTACACATGCTCTGATATTTGCACAATAATAAAAATGCCTAATTACACTTTCCTCAGAATGCAGCTCCATCATTAAATGACATATGACTATATATCTATAGATAACATATATTCATACATTTAGCCACACATGTATCCTATTGGTTCTGTTTCTTCCATGAACCCTAATATATATAATAACTGGTTACACAATAGTTTTTTCACAAGAAACACCTGAGGCATACTCTTTGCCTTCTCTAAGATCAGCTCATTGTCAAACTCCTAGTTTTACTAACTCTCATACTTTGTCAAAGGAGAAAATTACCATATTTACTGATTCCAGACATAGTTTTGAAGTTTTGCATGTTATTGGGACAATTAAAAGTCTTAGATTCTTGGCCTTTGCCAGCACTCCTATTGCCAATGGACATAAATATGCTGACCTATGATAGGCTGTTCATCTTCCAACCGAACTTGCTTTTGTTCAGCACACACCAATAAAAACTAATAATCTCTAAGAAACAATAGGGCTTAAAAAGCTGCTGAAAGTATCCTGCATTTATCCTTGATATTACTGTTGGGCAAGTGTTGAACAACCTGAAAAAGACAAATGGCTATCAAAGGCTGCCAAACAATGATTACATGTATTTATTATACATTGGAACAAATGCTCATGCTGTAGCCCCCTATCCTTTGACTTTTATCTCCCATCTAATAGGACATATGTAAAAAAGAGAGGAGGTCAGGAAACTTAATGACAATTGGTTCTGTCCTAAAATCCAAAACATTCTGACCAAGCCACTTCCCAATGCATTGTTTGTTAATCTCAACAAGTTTCTGGAAGTAATCATCATATTTCATGGAATTATTTAAGACACATTCTGCTCTTGGCAGTAGTCCAAGTAGACTCTATAAATTTATCTCCAGCCTTTGCATATTCTCACTCTTTGGTTATTGTCTGTCTGTTTGGTGGACTAACTGAAACTATCAAACCAGATATGCTGATTCTAAAATAGTGGTGAAAAAAATAAAAACTGAAGTTTTCCCTTATTTTGGCATTCCTTTATAGATCAAATCAGATCAAGCCACTTTACTGTAGAAATAATTGTGATGGAAAATACTAGGGTAGTCATTGAAATTTGATATCTCCTATCATTCTCAAACCTCAGAAGCAGAGAAGCATTACCTCTCTCCTCTTTCTCCTTTTATAAAAATCCAGACCAATGCTGGGTGTGGTGGCACATCCCAGCAGCTCTTGAAGGTGAGGCAGGAAGAACCCAAGTTCAAAGTCAGCCTCAGCAACTTAGTGAGGCTGAAGCAACTTAGCAAGATCCTGTCTCAAAAAAAAAGAAAGGACTAGAAATGTGGTTCAGTGGTTAAGTGCGTGCCCCTGGGTTCAATCCCTGGTACACTCACACACATGCAAATCTAGACTACCCAAATAGGAGACATGGATTTACCCTGTTTGAATTAGCTTTTGGTTGCCCTATTGCCAGGCATATCTAAGTCTCTCATTCCAGGATGGAGCAAGCATTATTGGATTTTCAATGAAGAGTTGTTATGATGCCTATTTATATAATATATATATATATATATATATATATATATATATATTTTTTTTTTT
>NW_025999968.1:36995247-37010192 GCF_001458135.2 Marmota marmota marmota | reverse complement strand
TTTTTTTTTTTTTTTTTTGGGGAATGTATCATCAACAGGTGTGAAAAGTGTGGCTTCTACCCACTGACAAATCCTGCCATCTTTTTTAATGAGGAGATAGAGTACATATCAAAGTTTCTGTTTATTTATTTTAAATAAATGTTATAGTGTACATTTAAGGTATACAACAGAGGGCTATGGGACACATAGAAATGGTACAATAATTACTATAGTGAAGCAAATTACTGTGTTCATCATCTCATAGTTACGTGTGTGTGTGTGTGTGTGTGTGTGTGTACAGCAAACTCTACTCATTTAGCAGAAATCCCTAATGCAATTCAATTTTCCCAACTATGGTTTCTCATGTCGTACACTAGTCTCTAGACTTGTGCATCCTAAATCTTTGTAATTTCTATCCCTTGACTTATATCCATCGTTCCATTTCCTCTGAATCCTAACCCAGGTAACTGTTCTCTAACCTCTGTATGTTTGACTTCTATTTTGGATCCCACAATCAGAGAGATTATGAAATATTTTTCTTTTTTGTCTGGCTCGTTTCATTTAGCATAATGTTTTCCAGGTCCATTCATGTTGTGACAAATGACAGAATCTCCTTTTTACGGTTCAGAAATATTCCATATTAAACATAGGCACACCACAGTTTCTGTATCATTTGTCCACTGATAAACACTTAGATTGTGTTCATATCTTTGATATTGTGAATAACGCTGAAATGTACATGGGAATACAGATATCGCATCAAGGTGCTAATTGCATTTCCTGTGGGTGTATACCTAAAAGTACAATTGCTGGTACACATGGTAGTTCAATTTTTAATTTCTTTAGGAATCTCCTACTTTTTTCGACAATGGCTGCATTAATCTACATTATCACCCACAGTGTGAAAGGGTTTTTTTTCTCCACATAGCTAATATTTGTTCTTTCCTGATGTTTTGGTACTAGCTATCCTACTGGCTGTGAGGTTATATCTCACAGTACTTTTGACTTGCATTTTTCTCATGAATAATGTTAAGTACCTTTTCATTAACATCTGACTATGTTAGTGTCTTTTTAGATAAATCTATATATTTAAACCCTTTCCCATAAATTGAGTTTTTTTTCTGTTATTGAATTGTATGATTTCCTTCTAAAATTTAGACATTAGCCCCTTGTTAGATATATGGTTGTAAAGAAATTTTTCCCAAATGGTAGATTACCATTTTATTTTATTGACCCTTTCCTTTGCTATGCAGAAGCTTTTAGCAGTACTGAGCATTGAATGCAGTGGTGCTCTCCCACTGAGCTATATCTCCAGTACTTTAAAATTTATTTTTAAATCTAGATACTGAGAGCTGAACCCAGGGGCACTTTATTCCAGTCCTTTATTTTTTATTTTAGGGCAGTGACCCACCAAATTGCCTAGGCTGGGCTTGAATTTGTGATCCTGCTACCTTGGCCTCCCAAGTCACTGAGATTACAGATGTGCTCCACCATCCCAGCATGGTCTACATTTTATTGAGGTAAAATGACTGGAAGGAAATTTCTTCCTTTGAATTGAAAACATAAATGGCATTGAACTGTTCTTAAGTAAAAAATACCAAAGAAATACTACAATCATTCTCTATAATTTGACTGTAAAGTAGGTTTCTTTCAGTTCTCTAATAACATCACAGGGAAAGAGAATGACATTTAGATGGATATTTGCTCAATCACAGGAAAGTATTCCTGGGCTTAAGGCTCTACCAAGGGAACATGGAATAGAGCTTACCCATTCTTATCTTTCCTGGTGACCAGAACTATAGATGAGTACATTTAAGATCTGGAGTATCCCCATCGGGTCATATTTCCTCTGTGGAGGCTAAGCTGAAGGTTTCCTCTATCTTCTATTTCTCAATTCGATTTTGCTATTGTAGCCTGATGGAGGTGCAGGGAATATGGAAATATATAGATGCTAATACAGCTGATGACAAATGTCATAAGTCACCAGACCTCATCCTTGTGGGTCACAGTTTCTACCCTGACCTTGTTCATGTTCAACCTTGATCTCTTTATTTGTTGTGGCAATGAAGTATATAAAAGGTTATTACTCAAATGGTCAAGGAAATGTAGACTCAGATACTTGGTGCCACTTTCTTCACCAGATATCCTGCCTTAAATGCCAAAGTGTGAGGCCCTTTGTACACAAACATCACAGAATAGATGTACCAGGTAAGTCATCCTAGAAAACTCACTTTTGAACTGAAACATCAAGTTTCATTCAATAATGTGGATAGTTTTTCCAAACTGAGGACTTATGATCTAGAAAGAGCAATTATAAGAATCTACAAAGCAATGATCTAGATATTTAATATCTCTATGTGGTTCTGGAAGCTTCCAGTTGTACTCTGAAATCATCCCATCTCAGATACACTGACTACCCAACAAGGAGGAGGTGGTGCAGTCTGCAGTGAACACTTCTGATTGTTTTTAAATCAGAAAGGACAAGTAGTATCTGATTTACACCATTTCAAAGATGGTAATATTCTATATCACATTAAGGAGACATAGCCATTTAATTGCATTGACCCATTCCCAGAACTAGAAGACTGCTTCAATGGGGGTGGGGAAATGTGTTTAGATTTGTTCCTTCTTGCTTATTCATTTTTCTAATCTATATTATTATTTTCCTTTTCAGATATCATACAATATAAATATGAACTTGACTTTTCTTTCCATAGCAATTGGTTCAGTTCTTTGTGAAACTTCTTGTGAAGTTTCAAGTAGGGGAAATGAAGTGACCACCAACTCACCAGAATGGCATAAAAATGACTTTAAATTGAAAACATATGAAAAAACAACAGTCATTGAAAGAAACCTTTCCAAGCTTATCTTCACGGTTAACTAGAGCCTTCTGACTGCACAGCTGCCAAAAATCTCCCTCTTTGAAGGAATTTCCTATTTGGAAGAAGACCGACTCTTAGCACTGGAAGGTGAGAGTTCACTTGCCATAAATCCTTCCCTGGTGAGCTCCCAGCCAGGAAGAAGACTGCCCATCAGCGTCTGGGTGAAAAATGGAAGGCTCCCAATGGAACCTGCCATATGTTACCACTGAAACCCCAAACTCATTGTCTTTAGTTTTTGTATATAAACCTTTACCCTGGCTGCCCTTGGAGCCACTTTTTTTAGAGTGTTCTCATACGCTCTAAACTTTTCTGTTAATCTGTCTGTTAGGGACTGTGATCTAACTTTAATTGTACGTAATTTTTCTGATTTTGCCACTTCCTCATGCACTAGATACTGATTTATAAAAATTAGAAAATATGAGAATATGCATAATGTCTAATTTTGTTCTCATATTTAATATTCTTGCAGCATAGTAGAATGGGTTCAGGCTTACTTAAAAGTGAACAGATTTTGAGAGTGAGAGATTAAAAATTGGAAAATAAAATCCCCAAAGTTAAATAATTTTAATAATTCTTAACTCAAATATACAGCATTGGGGAAAACTGATAACTCAAAATTTTATAGGATGGTGACAGATATTTCCAGGGATATTTTATATTTTTTTATATATGTATTTTTTTAAATTGTTTAGATCTTTTATTTTATTTATTTATTTATGTGCAGTGCTGAGGTGCAAACCCAGGGCCTCACACATGCCAGGGAAGTGCTCTACTGCTGAGCCACAACCCCAGCCCCTATTTTATATTGTTTAATAATGAAATACACCATGGTAAAGGTGACTTTTCTAGTCTTCCATGTGTTTCAAGTTGGTTGACTTGTTCAAGTTAATACTGAGATACTGTATTAGCTTTCATTGCTGTGAAGAAAAGGTGCCTAACATGAATAACTTAGAGGAGGAAAGATTCATTTTGACTTATAGTTTCAGAGCTTTCAGTCCATGGTCAGCTGGCTCCATTGCTCTGGGCCTGAGATGAGGCAGATCATCATGAGAAAGGTCATGGTGCAGGACAACTGGTCAACTCATGTCAGCAGAAGGAGGGGAAAGAGAGAAAAAGAGAGGAAAGAGAGAAAGGGAAAGAGATAGGGAGAGGGGCAGAGAGAGACAGATAGATAGGTAGATAAAGAGAGATAAAGGGTAGGATGGGGAGGGAGACAGAGAGACAGAGAGAGAGAGAAACAGGGACAAGATAAAGTCCCCAAGAGTAAATCCCCAAGGATGCACTCATTTTTACTAGGTCCCACTTCCTACACTGTCCACTACCTCCCAATAGTCTATTCAAATCGTTAGTCTCTCACTTAACCCACTGATGACGGCAGAGCCCTCAAGATATACTCACATCCCAAGGATTCCCACTTTGGATACTGCTGCATTTGGGACAACATCTTCAAACACATGAGTCTTTGGGGGACCCAACATATCTAAATCACAACGTGCACTTTCCTGTCTGTGATGGAAGAATTTAACAAAAATATTTTGCAGTTCTAACATTTTAATTAATGCAATAGTATTTCAAGATATATTTCTTACACAAAGCTATTCTGAATTGCTAAGAAACATTGTTTTATATACTTCCAATAATACCAATCACAACAAAATAATTTAGGTTTAAGGTAAATTACAGAATTAAAGAAAAGATTGAGGTGAAGGTGAAGTTAAGCTTTTTAAAGATATGCTATTTCCTAATTATGTAGAAGCCATTTTTCCCTTTGGCTTGATTCTAAATTGAAAAAAAAATGTGAATGTAAAAAGAAAAGAGTATGAGTTTCAAAAGCCAAAAACAAGAAAACATAGTTAAAACTACATAAAGCACTAGTCAGTTTTTCATATTGATCAGATTAAAGTAGATTAATGTTTGTTCTAAATTCTACTATACTCAGTTAAATTCAGTTACTCCTTTTGTTAAAAACAGATCTTTATTCTTTTAAACAGTAAGTATCTATAAAGTGCTATTCAACATGCAAAAGAAACATCTAAGCATGGCCCTTCCTACTAAATTTGGTGTTCTACTCACAAAGGAGTTGCATGATTATTTCAATTAGCTTTAATAAATATAATTCTTATCATTCTAATTTATGGTGGGCTATAAAATTAACAAAAATGTTTTAAAAAAACCCAATTTATTTAATGCGTATCCTATCTTCTAAAATAAATGAACCCAAAATAGAAAAATTTTTTGGACAATTAAGTATTAGATATCAAACATTAATGAAATATCATTCTATTTACTTATTCATTATCAAGATTTAAATACATTAAACATATCCTCTCAAACCTGGATGGCAAAAGAGGTAGATAATGTAATACTTACATAGCCAACTTAATGTTCATTATAAACAAGTAAGAAGTAAAGAGGCAGGAATCCCCATTGAACTCATATAACAAGTTAATGACTCAAAAGCCAATCCAGTGATAATAATCTTTCCTTTGGTATCACTGTCATATGTCTTCATTTGATAAAATAAACCTGAAGTACAGTAAGGCTCAGAAACAACTTGAGTGAATGTAAAAAATAAAATGTTATTAACAAAAGAAACAAAGCCTGTTTATAACATATTCACTAGGAACCACATGCAACTCTTAAATATTTGCATTGCTTTCTTTTGGCAAATCTAATATTCCTAATCACAGCCTAATTGTACTTGAATATTATAGGAACAATCTAGAGAAATCACAGTACCTTATCCACAAGTGTTCAGTAGCTGACTTTTAGTTAATAGTTTAATGAAATTTCATCATCAGTACTAAAATATAATGATACAAAGTATATTTCTTATTGGCAATGGGTCAAATATATTATGACATACAAAAGTAGTACATTATATTATTTTTAAAAGCTTTTGTCATTTGAGGCAAAAATTGAATAGCAAATCAGATACGTCATGTTTTCATATATTTCAAAAAAGACAAGACATTCAAGAAATTGGTCAGTTTTCTTTAAACAGAATTGAGATCAATGAAGATACGTATTATCTGAAGGTAATACTAATATCTTTTCTTTTTCTTACATTTTCGGAATTTTTGGCTGAATTCATTTCCTCTATTGTTTTCTGTGCTACTGTCACTGTCACTGGTTTGCTTTTGCCTCTTTCGGGTATTCATCTGATAAAGGTCAGAGTCACTTGGTTGTTGGATAGTCCATTCATAGGAGCTAGGTCCAGCATCTAGATCTGGAACATGACTCAGTGAGGAAGACCCAGACGTGCTATTGGGAAGTTGGGCTGTCATCTCATAGTAAGGAAGCTGCAGCACTGGATTATGTGCATGCCGCTGCTGTGGGGGAAAAAAAAGACAACTTATATACCAAAACAAATCCAAAATGCTAAGTTAAATGCATATTAAAAAGTCTAATGCATGTTAAAAGTAACATGAATTATGCAAATAGTCATGAGTAAATCAAATTGTATTTTGGTATAAGAAAGGCAGTGACTTCATAGTAGGAGTGTGGGAGCTTCCTTAAATCCTTAACATAAACATTTAAAGGTTTATTAGTTTACTACAATATAGATTATCAAAGAAATATAATGCAAACCACATATGTAGTTTTAACTCTTCTAGGAGCCACAATATAAGAATAAAATGAAACAGATGAAAATTTTTACAAATATATTAATCTCAATATATGATAGAGAGATGATAACTAAAATTTCTAACTACTCAAAGCAGATTAGAAATAAACTGTGATACCTTGAACTTGTCTTTCAACTCACTTCCATCTCTACCAGAGAGGGGGGGGGAGAGAGAGAGAGAGAGAGAGAGAGAAAGAAGAATAGAATAGAATAGAATATCTTGGGAAAAATACTTTCATAGTTTCAGGTAATGAGTGGTTGTTCATTAATATTAACTATTTGAGCACCAAATACTAAGAATGTTTTTCATGTTCTTCATAAATTTGTGTCATATATATGCTAAACTAAATGGGTATCAAACTTACCATTTTCTGAAAGAAAAAATATTCTTGAGGTAAAGCAGTATTATTAATGGGAAAAAACTGCATGGGAAAGGAAGATCTGCCCAAGATTTCTTCATTCCTTTTGAGAAATAAAAGGGAAAGCAAAAAAATCCTTAAAATTCTTAGGTACAAATATTCTTTTCTCTAAACAACTTAATGAGGGTTGTCCATAATTAGAAACAGAGACAGAAAGAGCTTCTCTGGTAGCAGTTAGAATTAAATATCTTAAACAAACACATGCAAATAATGGTATTATATTGATAATGTAGTGTCAAAACAATACATTAATTAATTATTTCATTACTAAATATTGAAATTTCAACATTCAGAGTCACATTTGGTTTTCTGATATGAAAATGTTAGACCAGCGCTTGTATTTACATAAAGACATACAACATTTAGATAGTAACAGAACAATAGCAAGTCATTAATCATCACTGGGCATACACTTCAATCTTCTACAGATATAAAAACAAAGAGGGAGAAATTATCATCAATTTATTTTTAAAGTATCTTTACTATGTAAATATATAAATTGTACTCCTTCCTAAATGGACTACTAATGTTAACATAAACATGTTGACTGATATCTTCCAGGCATTAAGATAATCAAAACATCTCTAATTAAAAAACTGTGGTGTTCCCCAGATTTCATTTATACATGTGATCGTTGCTCTTATGGAGATGTTATAAATCCTGACTAGGTTCTGCAGCTACTCTTCAATAGTCTACTAGCTCTATAGTATACCCTAATTTTAATGCTAACCACTAATCCTTAGGCTAGGAAACATACTCTAAGGGAGGCTGAAATCAGCACTGGCAGATGGGAAGCAATGACAGAATGTCATTTATAAATACTGAGAGTAGTATCCCAGAAGTCAGTAGAAGTCAGAAGTCCATACTTCATTAAGAAAGAAATTAGAAAAATATAAGTTGTTCCATAGGGGTAAACTGAATAAACATTGAGGCTGCTAAATGGCTGATCAGAAAGTTCTCATCACCTCAAAAAGAGTAGCTCCCATATAACAGTGGGGTTAAAAAATGAACAGGAAGAAAGGATGCGAAAGAAAGATAAAAATATTTATTAGTGAGAGGAAGAAGAAAAATATGGAAGCCCAGTTAGGAGACAAGGTGAAAGGTGAAGGGAAATTACAGAGTGGGGAAGACTCCGCAGCAGAGGTGAGATAAGCTGCATTATGAAAACAAGTGTCAATTGTCTAAAACCAGTATCTTTCCCACGTGAATCTTTGGACACATAGTTGTCTGCATGGAGGAATCACATGTAAAGTAAAAACTGTTATGGATTGATACATTCTCTTCATTTTCAGTTAATGAAACCCCCAGTACCTTAGAATGTGGCCATATTTGAAAACAGGATCATTGCATATGTCATTGGTTAAGACATGTTCATACTGGAATAGGATGGATCCATAACCCTTTATGACTGGTATTCATATAAAAAAGGAATATTTGGAGATGAAAACAGAAGAACAACATGTGAAAATAAAGGCAGAAATGTGGGTAAAGCTTCTGTCTTTCAAGGAATACCAAGCAATGCTATCAAAACAACAGAAGAATAGGGGAGAGGCATGGAATAGATTCTTCTTCACAGCTTAGAAGAAACCAGTGCTTCTAATACTTTGATCCTGGATGTCTAGCCTCCAAAATTGTAAGACAATTAATTTCTGTTGTTTAAGAACTCTGTAGTACGTTGTTACAGTGGCCCTAGCAAATTAAAAATTAGTTCAATAAAGAGAAAGGCATACGAGGCAATAAGAAGTCAAAAAACCCATTTACAAGGAAGACTAATGAAGACTAGATTACATTTGCACATCACAACCAGGACATGATAACTCATTCTCATACTTCCTTTATGAGATACCAAATACTAGAGAAAAGTACTACCAATGAAATGTAGTGTCATGGGATATACATATAACTTTTTTGACATTATAGTCTAGACTCTGTGATGATTTACAAACCATGTATCAAACATAAGATAGTTATACTGCAATCTTCTATTGCCTATCTAGTCTTTTAAACTCCAAATCCTACAAATATTTTGTTCTTTTCCCAAACCCAAAGAAAATGAAGTAGTTTTTTGCTCTTGGTATTAAAGAAGAGGGGAAGCTATTACATCACATATATGGCTCAATCCATAAGTCTATAATGATTTCCCTATCTTAGTAGTAATTTTCCTTTTGTTGAATACTTACAATATATTCAGTATTTTAAGTACCTTGTATTTATTATAAAATTTTATTCTCATAAAAATTTTTTAGGTATTATTTTAATTTTAGAGATAAGGATACAGAAAGGTAAAATAACCTCCTCAGAGTCACAGCATTAATAAAGTGGCACTGGCAGAATTCAAATCCAGGCAATCTGATTTTATTACCTACTTTATTAAGTTCTCTTTATTCTCCCCAATATAGAAATTCTGGGGAGAATAAAAATATGGAGCACACTTATTTGGGGTTTAATACTTCTGCCAAAGATAATTCTGGGTATTTGCAAGTCCCAAAAGGTCACTCTCCCATGCCTTAGGGGGCTGATACAGTTAACAAGGGATAGGATGTTTGGTTATTATTAGTTTATTTGAAAATATTCAGTTCTGCCAAAGACAACAAGAAAACAAACAGGATGGACAAAATTCTTAAAAATGCTTAGTGTAGACTGTAAGTAAGCTAGTAGTTTATTAATAGCAACGGAACTGTGAGGGATAAAATAAGCAAGAAACCTAGGAAGCCAAGATAGAATTCATAATATATATTAATGGATAGTGAATGATTTAGATCTCGTAAGACATAAGAGAGATGGATACCTACTCCTGATCATGCCTAACAGTTATATTTCTCTTCTTTCCTTCATTCTGCCTAAAATAATCTGAGATAAAACCTACAGAAAACAAGCTGATGAACCAGGATGCTCCTCATCAAGAAAGTAATATTAGTTCCAGGAACTTTACATCTGAAGGGATAGCCTTGCTCAAACATACACTCTCGTCCTCATCACCACACTATCAGTAGGGAAGGTTGACAGCAGAGAAACAGTCTATGAATATTAATATAACCAGAACTCAGTTACTTCATCCTTCTGCCCACTTACAATCTATTCTAAGTGTGCTAAACTATCCACCAACCTTGCTCTTACTTTTCACTGTTTTTTACACTGATTTAATAAACACTATGACTTTGGAATCTTAAAATAGTTTGGGAGCCATTAGGTACCATGACCTCTGGATACCTTGCCAGACAGTTTACTAGAAGGTTATCACTGCATCAATATATCAGGCTACAACAAATTCTAGAACACAGAGAAGTTCTAAACATTAGTAAAATAAATAATTGAATGGCTTAACATCAGAAGACTTAATTTCAAGGCTAACACTTTATCATCCTTGTGACCTTGAGAATTGGTTAACTTTTGTGTCTGCATTTACTGAAACATAAAATATGGATAACAATATTTCTATGATCCATCACAGCAAGACTTTGTATGCTTAAATGATTTAACAGCTATGAAAAACATACAGAAAATCATAAAGAATACCTCAAATGTAAATCTATTTCACTTACTACTTTAAATATTAAAACTGACCTTTACATGAAAATATTTTCTCTCACTTTCCATGGGTTCAGAAGAAATGAACTTCTTAATCTAATCCTATGTATAAATAGTAATATTCTGTAATAGTCCAGAATAGGATAAAAATCATCCTCTCACATATGTATTATTTTTCATTAATATAGATAATAAGAACATATTTATTTGCTTTACCTTTATTAAAAAAATATATTTCTAATTACCTGTAGGTATGTGAATTTATCTTAACACAGCTCTCAAAATTTTGGTTAGCTGGTTCTGAAGAGCGAGAACTTCCTTTGAAAGAAATACAATGATTACTTTAGGGTACAACTACTTGGAGTTTAAATATTAAAGCATAATATAAATCAATCTTTAAAGATATAGTAGTGACTTAAAATTCCACAGTTACATAAAATATGTGCATATCTATCTCTCAAGTCATATTTAAAGATTGTATATATTACTGTAAATGAATGAAGTATAATCAATATTTATCCAAAAGCAAGTCATAAATAAGAATAAAATGATATGGAACTATATAAGATATATGATGTTGTTTTGTAATACTTACCTAGAAACTAATAATTACAAATGTCAGCACTCTTTGCCTCCAGGGTAGAAGGCATGAGTTCTTTAAACTGCTCAGACAAAAGCCAAGTCAACTTTTTATAGGATGTGTCAGAATATAATAAGCTCTGGCCTATTCTATCAGCCTGTTGAGTTAACTGGGTAGAATCAAAGAGCATGATGCATCCATGCATTAAAGTAAAAAAGAAAATGTGAAATGCAAAGAGAAGAACTTTTACTATGCAAGAAGATATTGCTTTTTTAATTCTTATTTTTCATTTTTAGTGGATCAAGAGAAATAAATACCAAAGGAGTGATACATCAATAAGCCTGAATGATTTATGGCAGTGATACATCAATAAGTCTGTACCATTTATAAAATGCTTAAACACAGTATTCTAAGAATCACTCAGATGGTCTCAATTGGTCCCTGAAAAGATGTGAGGCCAAGTGTAATAGTTTTCTGGGCAGCTAATCACAGATGCCTGGTTCCTAGCATGAATTCAGGACAAGGATTTGAAGCCATTGAGTCAGGAATCTTTCCTCCCCTTCTAGCAAGGCTCTACAGGTACCTTTGTCCACTTTGCTCTTATAGGGGCTTAAAACAGCTCCTTACTCGGAAGGGCTAATTTATCCACTTATCTTCCAAATAGTAGGTATTTGATACCATACATTAACAGTGACAAGAAGATTGGCAAACAACCTTGCTATATAAAAGCTATTTATGTACCTTCAGTTCATATAAATTTGATCAATTTTAGTCAATAGCAACCATCATAGCTATCTCCTGATTTTAAAATAGTACATTTTAAATTTTACTTAAGAAGAGATGCTACAAATTTGGTAATATAACTGGCAATACAAATTAACTATATAGTATTATAAATTAGATATGTGTTTGAAAATAATTAAGAGACTACAGAGACACTTTTATTGTCTTATACTACAAGGAAAACAAAATGCTTACAACTTCTGAGACTAGCAGCAACCACAAAACACACTTTGAAAATTCATCAGTGAGAGAACCTACCAAATCGATACTGCACATTAATTGGTCTTCCATATAAACGGATTCCATTCAGCAAAGCTATTGCATAAGACACTGATTCTGGGTGCTTAAAGCAGACAAATCCAAAGGATTTCGGCTTTCCTTCTCTGTCTTTGCATATAGTCACTTTGGTTAGTGGCCCAGCCTACGAGAAACTTAAAAATTATTTTCTCATAAATCCAAAGATTTATTTTTACACTCAGAAAAATTAATTAAACTTTAAAGAAAAAAAGGTTAGCAATAGCTTTATGTAGCTCTGCTAATAATGCATTTTCCTTACAAACATCACACTCATACTTCCTCTATATTTTCTTTAGCAAATTCTCCATGGGCAAAAAGTAAAAAGCTTACTTCCTGATCTATTACATGAGGTTTACATTTCATTTAAGTGGAAAAAGGAAATCATAAAAAATGAGAAGATAATATATATTGCCTTGTGGATCCACACAATTGATAAAGATCCAGTCCTTATGGACTAGAAATCATATATTTTTTGTACAGGTAATTGAAACCCCACATTCATCTTTCCCCACCCATTTTTTTGGGGGGGGGGGCTCAACATGAAAAACCCTTGTTGAAGACAATAATTTTACATTCCTTTCTTCCTTTTTGGTGGTAAGATTCAAATTATATTGGTTTAAAAAAAAGATAAGGTTTACAGGTTTTGTTTTAAAGGGCAAACTTACAAAGGTAGCAAATTAAAAGGATAAACATAAAGTCTTAAAAATATTTTTCAAATAATAGAAAGTTTTACAATTAGGAGAAGAAACTGTGGTCCTAAACAGAATATTCTCTACTAACCTATGTGTATCTATTATTAACATAGAGACACTTTAGTTTAGAGATAAAGTGGGTCCTTCAAAACCAAAGAAATTCTTTCACCTCTGGTACTTATACTTAATCCTAGACATTTAGCTCTGCTATTGTCTCCCTTGGAACCTTCCCTTATTCTGACAGGAGGAAGTCACTTTTTATTTCTGTTAATTTTAGTTAGCATTACTACTAATACAGGCAGCAAACACCTAGTAAATGCCAGCTATAGCTTTGCTTTATTTAGGTTAGCTCATTTATTCATCACAATTGCATCATATTATTCTTCACAGTCTCATCATATTGTAGATACTATTACTCCCATTTGACATTTGAGGAAACTAAGAGACTTATGTACTGGCCAAAAGTCACACTGCTGACCTAAGAGCCCCGCTTTTCCCATACTATATATCCCCGTCTTTGGTAGATTACCCTAAATAATAGTAATTAATGTTCATTTTCCCCTTTAACAAAGTGTACGGAATGTTTCTAAAAATTTTACGTCCAGCACCATACTTCGTGTTTTCCCTGTGATTCTGGATCATTAAATGGTTAGATGAGTGGCTGAATGAAGATATACCTTTGGCAAGTGAGACGTCCTATGCACCACAGGTAAGTGTTTACAGAACACAAGATACTGAATCCCAGACTTAATCCAGACCTCAAAAAGTTTCCTAAAGTCCTCTTGGAATGCAGGAAAAGACCTTGACCAGGGAATCAGTTGGTCACAGTCATGGTATATTGGTTGTCCATCATCTCGCATCTCATTTATCATTCTAGAATAAAAATACTCCGCATAAAAGGGCTTAGGAGGATGAGTAATATATATGAAAACATTTTTAAAAGCGACACCTCTCACTTTGCAGAATGCAAGGCATAAGGGTGCTTATTATCTGAAGGAAGACAGTGACAGGGCTGTTTTCTACTGGAGCACATCCAAGGCCCCGGTAAGCCCTTAATGAGGGCTGGGAGTTAGGGAGGGCCCAGCCACTGCCCATCCTCAGAACTCTGCAGTGGGGATGGGGCTAAACCATATCCTTCACCAGCCGCTCTGCTGGGGACAGGTGCATCCAGTCAAAAATAATGAAAAGCACGGCACAAGAGAGGGCGGGAAGGGTGCTGGGCCGCCGGTGGTCCAGGTGTGCCCCGCCCCTCCGCCGCCCCTTCCCCGAGGACCGTACCTGAAGGAATAGCTCGTAAAGAATCTCTTCCCGCACGCGGGGCTCTAAATTGCCCACAAACACGGTCCTGTCGGCCTCCTCCTGAGCTGGGAACATCCCTCCGGTGTCAGCCCCAGGATGGAGGAAGGGCCAGACCCGCCCCCTTGCTCCGCTTCACTGCGCTGCTGGGGCGAGGGAGGAGGGGCGGGAAAGGGAGCGCGCTAGTAGTGGAGCTAAGCTGCGGGCCACGCCCCCCGGGGCCCGCGGGGACCGCCCACCACGCTGCCGCCACGCCCAGAATCAGGCCTTGGAAGAGTGTTAGGTAAGGAAGATTGTTGTTAAGGGGCTTTGCCCTTTTGCTTGTAGAGGGTGCTCTCTATTTTCTCCTGCTTTTTATAGTCTTTATTTAAAATGTCGGTTGAGTAAATCCAAAGTCAAAGACTACAGAGATGATTTAAGGTTTTAGTAACTTCACTTCAGCAGCTGCTAGGCTAATAAGGGAAGAATCAAAGAGTCAAAGGATGAGTCATTAAGATTTTTAAAAATTAAATTGTTATAGAAAATGATATTGAAAGAATGAATGCATGTATGGATCTTGTTACAATAGAATACTGAAATTAAAATTTTATTTACCCAGGAAGTGCTCCTAAGAGAAGTCTTTGAAAATGGCAACCAAAGTTTTTGGTGGGCTCCGAAAGCAGTTGAACTTGAGAAAACAGTCATATCAAGGAATCCTTGGAAAATGTCTACGTAGGATCCTGAAACCATCCTGTAAATATCGTAAAAGTAATGAGGACACCATTCCTTTTAGTTTGGGAATTCATTTTGAATTGAGGAGGCAAGTTTTTGCTTGTCTGATGGACCAGAAAAATCATCTTTTCAAAAAAAAAAAAAAAAAAA
>NW_025999968.1:36925784-36993284 GCF_001458135.2 Marmota marmota marmota | reverse complement strand
TTAGACATTTATATTTTTCCATTTTTTGGCTATTATACCATGCTCTGATGAACATCCTTGTTGGGATACATTTGTGCACATGTGGATTATTATTACTTTGGAGGACCTTGGATTTTTGTAGAAAAGTACCCTGGTGTTAAAAATACCTTGATGAGTGAAAGGGTAAGATTACTAAACATTTTGACACATTGCTAAGTTAAATAAAAGGTTGTAGTAAAGTGCATTCTGATAAATAGTTACTTTGCCATCACTATAAATATTATTCAACTATTATAATTACCTCAGAAGCAAGCCTGGTGCATAGAACTCAGTTTTCTTTCTTATTAATCATTATCATCACCATTATTGTCCATGTCATCATCACCTTGGTGTTCTTGTTCACAGTGTATGCATGTCAGCCAATGTCTTAAAATCATTTTTTATATCCAAGGAGGACTAAATAAGTACACAAGTAAATAAGGACCTATTAAACTATTGACATTTTATATATTATTTTGTAATTTCTTTATAATTTGCTATTTAATCCAATAGGCTTTAATAAACCCAACTTTCCCAATTAACAGTAAGTATATGATAATTAATACATGTATTTTGAAACTCTGCTTTGTATTGTACTATATGGAATGCCAAGTTCTTATGATCTCTTTAGAATGATAAAGATGAAAATAATGTGTGAGGGTCATATTATAGTATTACCTCAAAAGCATGAAGAAAAGGGAAATTATAAATAAAATAGGAAATATTTATCTTTTAATTTATTCAGTATACATTTGTTAAAAAATATTTTACATGGATAATGTGTACATTATCTTTCTCCACTTTCTGAAGTGATGTGGTTTATTTATATCTCTGTTATGTCCCAGTGCAGTTACTACAGCTCAGTGCTGTGGAAGGACCTACATTATTTGGTGGTAAACAAATTATAGTAATGGCAACCTTTCAACATAAAGCCTCACATAAACATTCAGAGATCAAACATGTCAAATGATGATGCTTCATCAGCAGTTAAATTTTCATGATTTTAAAATGAATTTTTGTTTGTGGACTTCTGAAGCATGATTCCAGACTCAGATGAGTTTCTGCTGATCTCTGATGTTCATTAAACACTTCTGTTCATACTGAATCTTTGGAAGTTACAGAGACATGAATTTTCTAAAAATAAATTCAATTTTTGAACTTATAACCCATGTACTTAGAAAACTCTCAATTTTCTTTGCTGAAGTTCATAGCTGGGAGGAAAATAAGACTTAAGTCAACATGTAAAAAGAAAGCTTGTAATAATTTAAAATTATAGTAAAAGCAAAAGTATTTTTTATTTTCAATTTCTAGCCTTAAGAGACAAGCTAGAATTTTAAATTTAAAATAGCCTCTGTGTTTTGGATGCAAAATGACATAAACCTGAAAAGCCCATAGTTTACATTTGACAGCTTCATGGGTATGGATTTCATTATTGGTTTTCTGGTGTATAAAGACAACTTAGTTTGTAATCAAACTGAACATAAACCACAACTCTTTCTGACTCTTTCCATTTCTGGCATTTTCTAGCAACACATTTTTTTTCCCCAAGGCTTTCCACAATAGATTCTTCCAGACCACTTCTGAAATCCTGAGGCTAAAAGAAATAAAATATATAATTAGCCTTTTCATTCCCTTAAATTCAACTTGTGTAGTTGAAGCTTTGTGACTTATTACAGAGACTTTGACTTGAATATCCTTCTCACGACCTCAAGTCAAAAAGGAAAAAGAAACTACCTCACCTTTTCAACAAAGAGGGAGGAGCAAAAGTCAGTTTTACAGTAAAGCCTGCCAGCTTGTGATAAGCCTATCAAAGAGAAACCTTAATGAATTACGGAATTTCTTTTTTTTTCTGAATCTGAGTGCTTCTTTTACTTTTTCAGATTCCAAATGAGAGTATACATTTTCCTGTGTTTGATGTGCTGGGTAAGATCTGGTAAGACACTTATTAATGATTTGTCTTTAAAACTGCATATAAAATAATTAGTACAGTTTGTATTCTGGGATAAAGAATGCTATGACATCATAGTATGAAAAAAATATGCTATGATCATAGGTATATTAAACCAGATTACTATGATGATTTGTATGTACATGTATACTTGTGTGTTTAATATTGGGAAATTGATGTTCTGTATTTTATTTACCTTCCAGATAATTAATAATTAGAAAACCTTTTACAAGAAGACTACATAGGGAATAAATTTATAAAGAGAAAAAATAATTGAATAATAGAGAAATTAATTCAGTGATGAAAATCATAACTTAATAAATATTGTATTTTAATTTCATTAATTCAAATAGCCCTCCTTTTTAGAAAACTTTTTACACAGGTAAATTATCAATTGCAAAGCAAGCTAATCATAAAATACAACTTTCTTCCTTGTTTAGCATAATACAAACCAAAGCCGGTATATGATCATAAGGAAAAACTTTATTCAATCTTGGTTTACTGGTTTACGTTAATAAACTTTACTAATTTTAGTAATTTACTACTTTATTAGTTTTTATGGCAATAAAGTAGTTCTTAATAACGTAGAACAGTTTGTTCTACTTTATGATAATGAAAACAGCAAATTCAAAATTCAAAATGAAGAGTTTTCTGAGGAGTTGTGAAAGTAGATTATTTTCTTTATGTTTTAAATGTCTTCCTAAAATATTCTTGCATGTATACTGAAAAACACCATAAAATCTGAAATAGAAATTAGCAAATATATAATTTTATATTTTCAACTGCATATTTAAGCTAATTATTACTTCTGGAAACATTTGAATTTTCAAAACAGAATCTAAAGAATAGTAGTGTACAGTTTATCATATTTATTTCATCATTTATATTTATATTTTGTTGCATAAGTCTCTTAATGAGTGTTTTGTTTATGTAGTGCTTAATTTGGGCACTTTAATTTAAAAGTTAGAGAAATTCGAACTCTGGGCTCCTAACCTTATGTGTCATTTTAATGTCATAGTTTGTGATCATTTTTATATTGTAGTTTCACTATGAACTGTTGGGCAGACTTCCTGAGATTGTTTTGACTAAGCTTTAGTCAGTTGCCTGAGTTTTTTAATTAGGAAAACTCAAAGAATATTACTCAGTATGTTTCTGTCTCTGTTGACAGTTTCATTCATGTATGATAATGATTAAAATATAATAGAACCTTTATATATTAACAATAGCAAAAAGAAAATAAGGTAATAAAAAATTTTGGTGTCTTGAAATCATTTTTAACCCATGCAAATTCTTAAGATTTCTCTCATCTTCCTTGAATCTATACTTGATAAGGGAATTGTGTTGAATTGTCAGTAGATTATTTCACATGATTGTTTTATTCAAATCATACCTGCTCTTCCTAAACCCCTAGATATTGACCTCTAGGATGGCATGCCTTGCTCTTGTTGACATGAGAAATCATTAATTACATCTGTCTTTTAAAAAGGAAAAACATTCTGATAAGTGAAACTAGTCAGGTATTTAAAAAAAAATGAATATAATGGAAGTGGAGACGTAACTGTACAAACAATACATAAGTATTTATATGTCTCTCTATGTATATTCTAATTATATGCATATATATTTGTAGTATAGTTGCTGACTCATACTACCTGTAAAAATGGCAGTTTTTGTTGTTGCTATTATTTCTGCTGCAAAGGTTAGCAAATATTTCTGCAAAAGGCCAGAGGGTAAATATTTTAGTTTTTGTAGGTCATCTATTCATCTCCGCCAACATTGTATGAAAGCAGCTGTAGACAGTATGGTAAAAAAAAAAGGAGTGTGGCTATATTCTAACAAAACTTATGGATGGATGCTAAATTTTATATTAGTTATAATTTTCACCTGTCACAAAATATTATCATTTTGATTTTTTCAGTCATTTAACAATATGAAAGCTATTCTTAGATTTCTGACCGTATTTGTCTCATAGGATATAGTTTTCCAAATCCTATGTTCTAATATTCTGGCAAAGATGTAAAAGATAGATCAATTCAGCTTTCTCATTTCATAGATGAGGAAAGTGAAATACAGGAAATTGAGTCATTTTCCTAAAAATCATGAAACTTGAATTATATGGTAAAGTACACTTAGCAAACTTGGTAAAATGAAAATTCTTATTCATAGGCTGGAGAGGAAGCCCCAGTTTCTGCATTGCTAATAAGCTGTTAGGTGATACATGGGTACGTGAAGCACACTTCAAGTAGCAAGGGAATAGCATAGCAAGTCATGCAACCTTAATAGCCAGTATGTAGGGCAGTGACTTTTCCAAGACCCATGGGATTCTGAGCTCATCGTCTCAAACAAAATTGTTATATTTGTCTAAATTGTACCAATACTCTTCTGATGTGTCCAGTAATTTATTACTGTTAACTTATGAAAATCAAGTGCATACAAATGACTAATTTACTGTACTAAAGTCACTTTAATACAAGGGTGATATGAAAGAACATGAAATGTGTAATTTTAAATTCATGTCCTGGTGGCTAGATATCAGGGCTAAATGACTCAGCTTCCATGAACTTCAGTTTGCTCATTTTTAATTGAAAAAAATAGTTACAATACTACCTCATAGAATTGTGAAGCTCAAATGAGATAATGTAAATGTGTGATGTGATAGATTATAAAGCAATAATCCACTCTTTTCCCTTTAAATGCATTTTCTTTTAATTCTGTTAGATAATTTCCAAATGTAGATCTTCTCCATGCAGTTTCATGGACTACTTGAATCTCCTAGGTTATACATTTAAAAATGCAAATCTACCTACCAATCAGAATCTCTGGAATTTGCCCCAGGAAACCACATTCTGAACAAACTTGCCCCGTATTTTTTCACACCGTTTTTTAAACCTATCTTGGGAAATCCTAGTTTGTTTTGCTTGTGTAGTCAGATTCCTTGTCAGTCATTGGCCACATATTTTTATAAATAAGTGATTGAATATCTTGATTTTTGTATAACATATTGAATCAATATTTATTTTCTGAATTTGCATTGATGGCTCAGAACTAAAATTTAAAATACATTTTTGCCTTTACTTTTGGTTTTGGCCACTATCCTTGAGGGATCTTAGAGTTTCACCTATACAATTTTGTTTTAGCTGCTGCTATAACCACATAAACACCTGTCTTGGTGGCATCAGTGGGTCAATTGTTTCAGGTTTGGGATTCTGCTGTCCCCAAAGGCTCTTTATTCTTGATACACACAAATAGGCAAATGAACTACTGAACTTCTGATGGGGTCTTATTTGTGTTGCTCAAATGTGTACAAAATAGCTTATACCATAAATATGTTGCTATGGCTTTTTGATTTCACCTGAAAATGTTCTGTTGCTTCTTATTTTATGACCTTAGGTTATTTAATCTGTTTAATCATCACTTTATTCATATGTAGAATGGATGTGAAGAATAGGGAAATATAAAACAACACAGGACATGGCATGGAGTGAGTGCTAAATAATCATATGCCATATGATTGTTGTTGATAACAAATCCATTTTGTTTTCAGAAATAGGGAAAGAGAAGTAAGGAGATTTTCAGGTACACTTTTTGGGATGAGATTGTGGTTTAAGGGGATTATCATAGAATAATGGATGAAATTCAGGACATGTGTGAGGATTTGTAACTTTTTATGCAAGTGTTGGTCAACACTGAAAGTCACAAGATAAAATCATTTGTCTTAGTAGTTTACCAACCAGGAAAATGTGTTTGGAGTCAAATAATATTATAGTAGTAGAGGACATTTGTCTCAACTCCTTCCATTTAAAGATGAGGACATAATTATATTGAGTAAGTCAGAAAGATAAATGTCTCATGGAATGATCTAATTCATATGTAAAATCTTTAAAAAGTTACCTTGTAGAGGTTGAGAGTTGGATAGTGGTTACCAGAGAATTGGGAGGGGAAGTGGGAGAGGAAGATCAGGGAAAAGTAGGTCAACACATCCAAAGTTACAACTGGATAAGAATAAGCACTGGTATTCTATCACCTGTTAGGGTGACTATCTAATAATATATTGTATATTTCAAGATAGCTAGAAAAGAGGATCTAGACTTATCACCAGAAAGAGGTACTAACGATTGAGGTACTATATATGCCAATCTGATTCAGTTTTTTTTAAAAGGTTTAGGCATTGAAACCAGGAGCACTCTATGACTGACATATATCAATAGACTTTTTATTTTTTATTTTGAGACAAGGTCTCAATAAGTTGTTCAGACTGACCTTGAATTTGTAATCCTTTTGCTTCAGCCTCTGTACAGGCATGTGCCAGTTATTCAGTGTATATATGTATTGAAATTTCATTCACACTGTACTCCATAAACATGCAATTATTATATGGTTGATTATGTAAAGTAGGGCAATAAAATACTTCAAAAAGTGAAAAAACCCGGGCTCAGGGTTGAGAGGCATAAGAATTTGTTCAGAGCTGTAAGGGAAGTATGAGAGGGACTAGAGGCCCTTGGGTTTTAGATGTTCATGCCAAGGGCACTGTTCATTCTTTGGAATGTTGTGATCATTCTGTTCTCATTATTACAGCCATTGTAACTGTAATGAGAATGTATTGTGAAGATACAGTTGAACAGTGTAGAACGATTTTCACCAACTTCACCATGTATCTGACATTTTTTAACATTTTTCTGCTACTTTATGTAAAATTTGAAACCTAAAATGATTTTCAGCATTCTTTATCAGTGTATCTCTCTTTTGAGACAATTTCTAGAATCATTATCTTCCTAAGAACTAGCAATAAAATCCTATATTGTTTCCAAGTTCTCAATTTTTAATCACAATAATGCTACAAATCTAGTCCTCAGACCCTCAGTTTGTTATTCAAAAATTAATATTTATTTTTCTGCTTTGATTTCTTTGACTTTTTTTCTAATAACATTACTTTTTGGTGTTTTCAATTTTAATTCAGTGGGGTCTATTTAAACCATTTTTCTTCACGATAACACCAAAACATGAGTATTTTAGATCCAAAAATCTAAGAAAATATAGAAATACAGGAAATAGAAAACACAAAAGTACAAATGAAGAGAAAAAATTGCTGTAATATTAGCATCACCATTAACTATACTTTATGGATCTGTATCCTGGTTCTATTACAATAAATATATATGGTTGTGTATGTGCACATGTACATGTATATATTTGTATTGTGCATACACATACACTAAGTATTACAGATGAAATTAGGACTCTACCTATGTACTACACATAGAAATATGTTTATGTGATGTATTTATATGTTTTTGTAATCTTGCTTTTAATTTTATTTTATATAAAAAGTTTTATAATTTAGCTCTAGTTTTTATAAATGATTTTTAATTTGTCTCATAGCCTTCATCTTAAGGATCCACTATAATTTATTTTATTAGTCTCTCATTGCTATAATTTAGTTGATTACTAAATACTGACCATTAAAATTATAATACACCTTGATGTATTAATACCAATTAGGTCAATTGGTATGATAGTAAAAATAATATGGTAATATTTTAGTTAAATTTTATTTCTTTGATCATATTTTAATAATTTTGTGAGTCCTTTACTTTGGATAATATCTGTTTTTCCCTTGCTTGCAAGTATCATTTTCCTTTACTCATTTATGGTTCTTTTTTAAAATACATATATATATTTTTTATACCTTATATTGAAAATATCTTTCTAATTTATTTTTCATATTTTAGCTAGTTTATAGTTTCTATATACAGACATTTTAAGTTTATGTGCTATGGAATATGTTGGGTTGTATTTATATTTCCACCTTTGTTTTTATGCTTAAGATAATTTCTCAGTCTGTATTAATTGTATCCTTCTAATTCACACAACTTGTCTTTTACATGGAATGATTTAGTATAGCTAGACTCGAATAATCATCTTAGCTTTGTTTATTTAAAAATCTACTGCCTTTGACTGTTTTAATTGCCCTAGTTTTCATGGCTAATATGATATACTTATTGGTGTCCTCATTTTGTTTCATCTATCAGTTCTTGATTCAATTTCACAGGCCTCTTTATTTATAATATTGGGATAATTTTAACCATGCCCCTTATTATCTTCAAAAGGTCATTCTTTTTTTTAATACATTTTCCCCTTCCTGTGACATCTCATTAACATCTTAATTTTAGAATTGTATTGCACATGTAAATTAACTTGAATAAAAATTATTTCATATTAAATCTTCCATTCTGGATTGTGGTATATCTTAGTGCTTATTTGAATCCATTCTATTTCTGTATAAAGTTTCTTTGGCTTCGTAGCTTTTTTTTTCATTTTTTAAAAAATGTTTATTGTATATATTTTTGTCTTTGTTTTTTTTCCTTTCTTCCTCCTTTTCTTCCTCTTATTCTTTCTCCTGGTCTCCTTTCTCCTTACACTCTGCTTCCTCTTCTTTTTTTGAAAGAACTAGTTGACTTGTAAATTATAGAACCTTGTTCAAACTAGGTTAAACAAAAACAGGAGTTTATTATCTTCCATAACTTAAAGAGTTTTGCATCAAATACCACTGAATACAAGTACTCAGAAAATAATAGCTTCAGGATGTATTTCCTTCTAGCTTGAGCTCTCAAAAGAATAGAGACACTTTTTTACTTCAATGCCTCTCTCAAAAGTTTCCTAAGTGGGTCTGCTTAGATTTCACACACTCCTGTGGATCCAATCCTAGGTCTAGGCTGTTTGAATATTCAGAGATCTCTGAGATGGAGAGAGAATACACCTTTGCAAATTAGCTTAAAAAAATCATTTAGGATGGGGAGAAGTTTCCAAAAATGTAAGGCAGGAGAGCTGAAAAACAAATTATACAGATAGTAATATTAATTAATATTTTTGTGGTTCTGAATATTTTTAAAATTATATTTTATATTGACTACTGTTGCTGTGAGCCAAGTTATTGATTTTTATATATTAACACTAAAGTTTCTCACTGTATTACTTTTTCAGTTGCCATCTTCATATTTTTGGTAGAACATCATGTCATATGCAATAATAAAGAATAATATCTACATTCTTTTGATTACATCATATTTCTTATTGCTAACTTAAAAATATTAAAAATGCATAGTATAATAGTATTTATTTTTATATTTTTATTATTTTAATAGATATATGCTATTATTTCCTCATTAATAGGATAATGACTCTTAGCATGAAATTCATAGAATTTTCTCATTTTAATAAATAATATCTGTTTTAACTTATGTAAAATATTTTGTAAAATTTATTTGTTCTAATTAGTTACGCATGACAGCAGAATGCATTTCAGTTCATAGTACACAAGTGGAGCACAACTTTTCATTTCTCTGGTTGTACAAAATGTAGAGTCAAACCATTTATGTCATCATACATGTATGTAGGATAATGATGTCTATCTCATTCACTATCTTTCCTATCCCTATGCCTTCTCCCTTTCCCTTCTTTGCCTTTGCCCTATCTAAAGTTCCTGGATTCCTCCCATGCCTCCCCCAACCCCCATTAAGGATCAGTGTCTACTTATTAGAGAGAACATTGGCCTTTGCTTTTTTGGGATGGGTGTAATTCACTTAGCATGATATTCTCCAACTTCATCCATTTACCTGTAAATGCCATGATTTTATTCTCTTTTAATGCTGAGTAATATTCCATTGTGTATATAAATCACTGTTTATTTAACCATTCAACTGTTGAAGGGCATCTAGGTTGGTTCCACAGTTTAGTTATTGTGATTGTGCTGTTATAAGCATTGATGTGGCTGCATCACTGTAGTATGCTGATTTTAAGTCCTTTGGGTATAAACTAACAAGCATCATTGTTGATCCATTAAAATGTTTTTTTTTTAATTTTGTCTACTGCTGTGTATTTTTGTCAATATGTTATTTAGGCATTTTGCTTTTAAGGGGTTGCATGACTTAGGATGATTTCTAATTCATGTATCTGTGTGTGTGTGTGTGTGTGTGTCTGTGTGAGTGTGCATGCATGCGCTTTGTGCATGTGTGTCTTTGTCTTATTTTCATGTTTGATATTAAGGTTATTGAACTTTTTAAAGTGATTTTAAAAGTTTTTTTTCTATTTGCTGCAAAATATTGGGTACTTACTATGACATTTTTATAAAATTAAGGTTATTGAGGTATAATATAAATGCAATAAAATATATACTTTATTTATATTTTGATGAACTTTGAATATATATGTGTACAGTTTTATAAGTCTTAGTAAAAACATATTAAGATTTAAACATTTATTTTACCCTAAAAGTTAGCTCTTTGCAATTAATTCCCTTTTCTTTGATTCCTTATAAACTGGACATATTTTCTGACATTCTAGATTAAAGATCCTTTTCTAGAATTTCATATAAATGAAATCTTCTTTTCTATAGTTTTTATAGCTATAGTTTTGCTTAGAATATATTTTTTGTGATTCATCAAAGTTGTTCATGAATAAATACTTTATTCCTTTATATTGCTGGTGGCCTTATATTATATAGATAATCACACTTTGTTTATTCATGCACTTCTTGATTAGCATATGGGTTCTTTCCAATTTAGAGTTTATATGAAAAAATAGTACTGAGTAGTACATGCCTGTGATCCCAGCAACTCAGAAGGCTGTGATGGGTGAATTGCATGTTCAAAGCCAGCCTCAGCAATTTAGCCTCAACAACTTATTTTGAGTCCTGTCTCCAAATTAAAAATAAAAAGGGCTGGGGATGTTGCTCAGTAGTTGAACATTCCTGAGTTCCATCCCCAGTACCGAAAAAGAAAAGAAAAAGTGCTACTATGAAGATGTACATGTTGTGGTGAGGACATGTTTTCAGTTCTCAAGGGTTAATACCTAGATGTGAGCTTTTTGTGGTTTTTTTATTTTAAATTACATATTTAGCATTATAAAAAAGCTATCAACCTCTTTCCCCAAAGTATTGTATTATTTTTTCCTTTTTCTTCAGTAATGTAGAATGGTTTCAGGTTGCTTTTGCCAGTTTTTAAAAATTCTAGTGGGTGAGTAATGGTGTATTATTTTGTTTTTGATTTGCATTTTTTGAATGACTAAGGACGTTGAACATCATTTCTTGAGATTCTTGGCCATTATTACAATCTTCTGTTAAATGTCTTCAGTTCTTTTGTCTATTAAAAAATTGACGTGTCTTATTATTATATGTATATTCTATACACACTCACACACACAAATCGTTTGAGCCCAAGTACTTGTCAGATATACATATTTCAGGTCTGCATGTTTGTATCCTTGACACTGTTGTTTGAGGAGCAAATCTGTTTCATTATGAGAAGGTCCAATATATCACTTGTTTGTTTTTTGTTTCATTCTTACAGTTTCTTATTTGAGAAATCCTGGCTTCACTCAAGATTGTCAATGTTTTCTCTCAATTCATACACATATCCTGCTTCCTGCCATTAAATGAGACTGAATCAAAGCAAGTAGAGCTGAAAACATGAGAGGGAGAAAGGGCGTGTCTAAGTTCTCTTTTACTTTATATGTGGCTTAGCAGCATGGCAACTAATGTCTGACTTTCTGGGGTCTCTAGAGGATGGACATGCTTTTCATTAATGTCCCTCTACTCTATCTAGTTGAGACATTAGTGTCTTCTTTCCCTGCATGACCTCTAGAGTTGTTCAGCTTGTAGCTCCTTGTGCTTTATTCTATGCATGCATAGGTTTGTATACAGCAACAGACACAAAGAAACTGCCCTATAGATTTCAAAGCTCTTCTTCTTCATGGCTTCTTCCTCTCTAGCATTCTGCTGTTCAAACTTCAATGGCCAAACTCCAGCTTTCTCCTATGTTAGCAAGATCGCCATGCTCTAACTGGATTCACCCTTCCTACACTGAAGTCAAGAAAGGACCTCCCAGCAGAAAGATATTAGATTATAGGATTCAAATAATTTGTTTCTCTTCTTTCAGGAAACACATTCCTGTGATTGTTGTTGTCCAATTTTAAACTTTTCCAATTTTAAACTTATCTGTTCCAATTCTTATCCAGTATTCTGTTTTTAGAGAAATATCTGCAATGGATATCCATCATGACAGGAATTGGATTCTGTTAAGCATTTACTTATCTATTTATTTTTGTTCTTAATTGAGGTAAAACACATAAAAATTTACATTTTAGCCATTTCAAGTGTATAATTCTGTGGCATTAAGTATAAAAATATTGTCATGTAACCACCATCACTAACCATCTCCAGAACTTTTTCTCCTTCCCAAACTGAAACAATGTTCCTTTGAAACATTAACTCCCATTTACCTCTTTCTGTTCAGCCTCTGGAAACCACCATTCTACTTTCTCTCTGAAATCAACTATTTTGGTCATTGAAACTAGGTTGATCATGTAAGTGGAACCATAGAATATTTGATCTATTTTTGACTGTTGTATTTTCACTTTATCATATCTAGTCAAGGTTTTCCCATATTGTAACATGTATAAAATTTTCTTCCTTTTTAAGGTTGAATAACATTCCATTGTATATTAGAGATTTTGCTAATCCATTAATTTATTGATGGATATGTAGGTTGTTTCCACTCTTTAGCTATTCTAAATAATGTACTGCCATGAACATGGGCATTGAAGTCTATCTTCAAGCCTCAGCCTTCAATTATTTGGTTATTTACCTAGGAATGGAATTACTGGATTTGTTTTTCTTCTTTCAGGGAACACATTGTGGTAATTCTACTTAAATTTTTTTTGAGAAGACATCATATTGTTTCCACAGCAGTGGTACCATTTTGCATTCTCATCATCAATGCAAAAGAATTCCATTTTTCCATATCTTAATCAATAGTTGTATTTTTTTATGTTTTAAAAAAACAGTAGAGGTTCTAAAGAGTTGGAAGTGATATTCAATTATAGTTTTAATTTAATTTTCTTAAATTTAGTATTTTTTAAATCAGTTTATTGACCATTTACTTTTCCTCATTGATATGTCTATTCTAGTCCTCTGCCCATTTATTTTTTTAAATTTGAGTGTTTGATTTTTATTTGTTACATTGTGGTATTAATCTGAAAATTATCTGTTTTTTTATGAATGTATTTCCCCATTCTGTGGGTTGTCTTTTCATTTTGTTGATTCTGTCCTTTAATGCACAAAAGCTTTTAATTTTGATAAAACTAAACTTATCTATTTTTGCTTTCATTGCTTGTGCTTTTTAAAATCTTTTTGGTAGTCTTTGAGAAATCAGGGAATCAGTGCTAAATCCAATTTAATAAAGTTTTCTATTTCTGTTTTCTTTGGAGGTTTTATTGTTTAATCTTTATACTGTTTTCCCTAATCTTTTAACAATTTTTAATTTATAAAGTTATTTTGTCTGGTATTAGTGTAGCATTTCTACTCTCTTTTGAATTGAATATTTTTTTTTCATCTTTTGACAAAATGAGTGTGTTATAGATAGAACATAGTTGGAGGCTAGATTTTTTGTTTTGTTTTGTTTGTTTGTTTCCCATTCTGCCAATGTACATCTTTAGATTAGGGGTTTCAATACATCTACATTCATCTGCGGTGATCTACTCTTTTGTCATTAGTTTTCTACATGTCTTCTAGTCTTTTTTTGTTCCTCATTTCCTACATCAGTGCCTTTTGTTGTGTTTAGTTGGCTTTCATACTGACATGCTTTTAGTCTCATTCCCTTTCTTATAAATCCTATAGATAGTTTCTATGAGGTTACCATGGAGACCACAAATAACATACTAAAATTATACCAATCCATCTTAAACTGATACTAACTTAAATTCAATCCCATAAAAATACTACCTTTCTAAAGTTCCACTCCATCCTACATAATGTTACTGATGACAAAACTTTTGTCTTTATACATTGTCTACCCTTGAACATGCACTTACAGTTATTTCTATGCATTTGTCTTTTAAATCCTTTTTTTTGTTCTTCATTTCCTACATTATTACCTTTTGTTATGTTTAGTTGATTTTCATACTGACATGCTTTTACAGAAAAGTAAAGTTATAAACCAAAATTATGATAGTATTGTTTTCTGTATTTGTCATGTGTTTTGTCTTTACTGGAGAACTTTATATTTTCATGACTTCAAATTACTATCTAGTGGACTTTTATTTCAATTTGAAAGATGCATTAGCATTTCTTATAGGGCAAGTCTAGTAAGTAAAGGAGCTTCCAGCTTGTTTGGGAATATTTCAATTTATACCTAATTGTTAAGGTTAATTTTATGAAGATTCTGATATATTTTTGATGCCTAGAATTTTATTCTTTCTACTCCAAAGATCTAGAATTAAATCAATTTAATGCTCTTTAAGTCTAACAATACACTATGTTAACTCTTTAGTATTATTTGGTATCTCTTGTTTTCACTCTCTTTCCTACAATATTATTATCAGGCAAAAATAAAGCCAAAAGAAAATAAAAGCTAACATTCTTAGTGGCACTTGATGTGAATCCATTATTCTCACCTGTGGACTCAGTGGAACATACTAAGGAACAATTATTATTCTTGCTTTTGGTTGTGATCACCAGCATGTCTGACTGTTGAGTGGCCATCATCTGGACTGACTAGTGCCTAGCACAACTGAGGAAATAAGCTTTTCCACACCTGTCTCATCTTCTAGCTGGACAGACCAGGGTTGTTTTCATGTGATGGCAGAGGTGTGGAAGTGTAAGTCGACTGGTACAAGTCCATTTCAAGCCTCTGCTTCCTTCAAGTCTCCTAAGGTACTATTTATCAAAGAAAGTCCTATTTTTGTTTCTTCATTGTGGGTTTGGGGCAAATCACCTCACTTAAATGAGAGAATACCTCAAAGTGACACAGTAAATGGCCCGGACTTGGGAAAGGGTGATGAATTGGAGCCATCATTGTGCTCTAACAAAGCTGCCTATGCCCCTTTTGTGAGGAATATACTTATCTGTCCATTATATTCTTATTTATTTTAAAAATATTTGTAGTTGTAGATGGACACAATATCTTTATTTTGTTTATTTAATTTTTTTATGTGGTGCTGGGGAACAAACCTAGCGCCTCATGCATGCTACGCCATGCATGCTAGGCAAGCATTCTTACCACTAAGCCACGACCCCAGCCCTGTGTTCTTATTCTAAATGTGTTATTCTTATTTATTTATTTATTTTTACAAAAGCTGAAATTGAATGCTTTTTAATAGGCCAACTTTACAGTTACATGTCTATTTACATACCATATTTTTTTTCTCTAGTGTAACTTTATTGTTGTCTTATGCTTTCTAGTTTCATTACTTCAATTTTCAAATTTTCTTTTCTTTTGTATATATATATATATATATATATATATACTGCTATACGAGTAAATATTTATATTCTAAATATTTTTATATTTAGAAATTTATGTGTTATGTTTTACATAGCATAGCAGTTGACATTTGGGTTTTCAATATTTTTTAAAACCCTATTTTTCTATTTCTACAGTTAAAAATTTTGAAATTTTACAAATTCCTCTATTAAGGACTTTTTGCACCAAGCCCACTTCCTCTATACTCCTTTTAATATATGCTTCTGTCTTATTAGTTTAATTTGGACATACAGAAATAACTTTTGTTATTGCTTTTCTGTTTTATCCAATTTTGTAACATTCGACCTAAATCAGTGTTCACCTTATTTGCACATTCACTTTCGATCTTTTTTATACTATGAAATTCTGTCCAACTTATCTCCAGTAAATCCAACATTTTTAAGTAACAATGATGATTCAGAAAGTGTGCTGTATTATTCTTAGTAGATTCCTCTAGAAAGACATAGACTTCTTAGGCCCCAAACTTTCCACTTATAACTTTTGTCTGTCTGATGTATTCATTTAAAGGAAAACATGAAGTCATCATTACTTCATTCCTCTGTTTGTAACCTATATTTTCTGCCTTACTATTTTTAGGATATTTCTCTCTTTCATGGAACTCCAAACGAATTTCTAGGAAACCTCTTGGTGAGTCTGATTAACTGACTTTCTCTGCATTGTAGTGAACCTTCTCAGTTTGCAACTCCTGGTATGCAATTCCCTTAATTTTTGTAGTTTCTACCCACCCCCTCCCCAATGCCCCAGCCCATGGAACAACAACATTTTAAGATTTGAATCATCTTTCTTTCTCTTGTATGTATGTTTCCCTTCATGATTTTAATTTTTCTTGTTTTATTTCTTACTATAAGACAGTTCCATGTTTGTTATAACATTTATAATGTGAATTTTAATTCTCAATTGCTTCTTTTTACTTTCATAAACTAGAATATTTCATTATTCTGTTCTCCATGTGATGCTGTGTTTTTTTTTTCTTTTTTAACCTCAGTTAATTTTCTCTTAATGGCTTCCTGCTTTGTGTTTCTGAAATGAGATTTTTCTTCGCATTCCAATGGGGATGCTATCTCTATAGAAATTATTTCTGCAATTATTTGTACATCTGGTAATAAATAATATATTTCTCTGCCGGTGGTTTTGGATGATAATTTCTTTCCTTTAATTTTTTTTCACAGTAATCCTACTGAATAATTCCCCATTATTCATTCTAGGGCCATGTAACAGCTACCTAGAGTTGGAGTGGGTCAGCAGTTTGGATTCATTGATTGCATTTGGCTCTTGTCCAAGTTCTGCTGATAAGATAAGGTGGAGGTACAGAATTTCTTACACAACTTGAACAGTGTAGCAGGCATTCATAGGCACTATGATTCAATCTATTCCTTCTCTTACTTCCTCATTCTCTAGTACTTAAAACATATAAAGAATCAAGGTTTTAACTTTTCCAAGGATACCTTAGTTTTTTTGCCTGGGAATTGAATGTATAACTTGCTTCTCCTTCAGTGTCTTTCTCCTTTTACTGTATCTCAGTGATTATGACAATACTGCAAATATATATTCACAATTAAGATTATTATAAAATATATATGTCCAGTAATAAAATAATATTTGTTAGTTCATTTCTTTTTGTTTTTTTTCTGATAGATTCTTAGAAGTAGATTTGCTGAGATAAAATATACTAACACATTTGTGAATATTTCATATACGTTGACAAATTCTCTTCCAAATATTATAGAGTTAATGTTCAAGAAGGAATATAAGCACACATTCTAATTAAAAGTTCATTTGGAAAAAAACTTTTGGGATTATGTTGTTATTATGAAAAGAGTTACAATTCTGAAAATCTATGAAGGAGAAAATAAAAAGCGGCTGTTGTTTTACTATGTGGCAATGAGCATTTTTAATCTTTCTTAGTTATTTTATTTTCTGCCTTGGTTTCTTCTGGGAATTATAAAGGGAGAGAGAAAGAGAGAGGGAGAGAGAGAGGGAGAGAGAACACATATAGTTTCATAATGACATTTAAGGTGATTTATAATTTTGTGCTAAGAATAAGTGTGTGGTGCACACATATGGAGATACACACATAAATATAAATTTTTCAAAGACTGTGTCATTTTATATGGTCTCACTGTTTGTGTTTATCAGTCATTTGGTATTTACCCTTATCAATGGTATAGGAAGATTTTTCTATTTTTATTTGATAGGAAAATGTTATCTTGTTTTTATTCATATTCATTAGAGAACTGGTTAAGTAAAATGTCTTTTTACCTAAAGCTTATTATTCATATGTAAGTACTATTCTATAAAGCTATTGTTAAAGTTCATAATTCAAAATCAATTTATCTATCTTATTGGTGGTGGGCTCATCACTTCTTTATTAGCAATATTCATGACTTTAGTCACAAACATTGCTATAATTTCCTATTTTATACAGATAAACAACTCATGATTTTTAACCAATCGTATTTATTTATATTTTCTATTGTAACTTTTTTATTATTTCTAGTTTAGAAATTATAATTTTTTGCCTAATCAGTGCATTACTTTGAACAGTGCAGTTGATTAGTGAATTATATTTGATTGCTAATAAAATTTTGAAATCCCCCAACCCTTATATTCAATTCTGTTCTTTATAACAGCATCAAGAATCCAATAATATCTACGTTCTCAGCTTGATTGACTTTTTAAATTTTAATTTCAGAGAATAAAAGACCATGCATTGAATTCTCTCATCTAAGTGTAAAGGATTCCTTAAAAGATTTGTTTATTCCCAGATTAAAGATAGTTCTGATGATGTATACAAGGAACAATCTGAACTGTGCTGAGCCACTTTTAGGGCTCAATAACTCACTCAATGTTAATTTCAACACACAAAAGAAAACAGTCTGGCTGATTCATGGATACAGACCAATGGGCTCCACCCCATCATGGCTTTCAAATTTTGTAAGGAGTTTATTGCATAAAGAAGATATTAATGTAATTGTAGTAGACTGGAACCATGGTGCTACAACTTTTATTTACAACAGAGCAGTTAAAAACACCAGAAAAGTTGCTGAGACTTTGACTGAGTACATTCAATATCTTTTGGTAAGTCTGGAAATTTTATCATTAATCTTGCTATACAATATATAATGTGCTATGTAATACTACTTGTGATAATGAAAATAATACTTTTTTCCATAAGCATTTAGAATTATAGCTTTGAAATTCTAATTTGTGCAGTCTTATTATCTTTGCATCAAAATATAATTGTATATCTAGATTTTACCTTATTTTAAAATAATTCTCATAAACATTTATTATGATTAATTTAAAACATTGTAAGACTTTTTGACTCTAACTAAATTAACTTCAGAATAAAGTAGTGATCCTATATGGGCAGAGGGGATAAAGTATATAATCTTTTCATTCTTTAGATATTCTCCCTAAAATATGTCTTAACATGTTTACATTAATCAAATATGAATTTGGTAAAAGACAGGGGAAAACAGTCTGAAAAGTAGATTAATTTTATCAATGTCAAAGGAAATTCCATTCAGGTTTGCTCAAAGTGGGGATGGGTCAGGTAAATTTAGGCCAGTTCTGGGTCATCTATAGTTTGAATGATTTTTCTTAACCATGTCAACCTTTATGGAGACTCATGTTTGTCCTGAGAGGTGGTGGTTAAGGGTAATTGAAAGACAGAAGGGTTAATTTGGTCTGTGGTACATTCTTGGGCTTGAAATTGCACATGTTGTGCTGAACTTCCAAGTCTTTGCTGAAATTAAACAAGCATAGCAAATCCAAGAAGCAGCTACATATAGTGGCTAGAAGTCAGACTCAGCGGTTCATAGTCCAAATCCTTCACTAACCATCACAATTCGTTAACCTCTCTATGTGCATTTCCTTATTTTTGCATTTAAGATAAAATTTTATAATAATGTTTATAGAAATATTAGAAGAATACATAGATATATAAAAAATGTTAATGTGTATGTATGTGTTTAACCAATGAATACCATTTAGTAATCATTGAATACAATCAACTTTCATTATTATTTTTATGTTTCCTAATTTGGAGAAAATCATACCATCCCTGTGAAAGGCAAAGGAGATAATCGCCTTACTCATTGCTATCAGTAGGTTATAAAAGTGCACAATCAATTTTTTTCTGGTTATAGATTTTACATAATAAAAACGAACCTCAAAGTATGGAAAGGGTGAGAGGAAAAGGGTAGAGAAACTTGGGAAAATTTGAAGCATAGATAAATTTCTAGCAATACTTCAAAGTTCAGTAACTGTTTTAAAAAATAACATAAATTGTTCAGTAGCACTAAACTTTGGAGAAATATTTCCTTCAAGTTTTGGGGCATTTCTCTGAAGTATTTGAAGAACTTTATTGCTTTGTGCTAGGAAAGCCTGTCTAGTTTTCTCTTAGTGGCAATTTACATCTTTCTGTAAGCCTTCAGGCATGTCACCATGTAGACTAGACATGATCTGCCCACAAGTCTTCTATTATTTCTTTATGAATATGGTAGAAGAAATACACCCTCATGTAAGCTTCTAACACCTCCATCCTCCCACCTCTACCCATTGACTAACAGGTTTTCAAACCCTGACCTTGGCAGATTAGATTCCATCACTATCCAGCTTGTGATAGGGGAAGCCACTTAAAATCCATAATCCTCATTTTATCATCTCTGAAGTAGAAATGATTATTACACTTTCACCAGCTTTTCTAGGATTTTTGATAGAATCTAAACAGAGAAAATGGAGAGACAGATTAGCATAAACTTTGGAGTCAGATTGATCTGGGGTATGTCTTAATTCATTTGAGCTGCTGTAACAGAAAGCAAGCTATACATAGTGACTTACCTTTAAATAAAAGCTTAATGATAATTAAATAAAAGTTTAACTTGTTTCAAAAATTTAAAAAGTTATCTTCTCTATCTCCCAGAAGTGAATTAAGCCATGAGAAAAAAAAGAATGAGTTTTAGAACATGGTTGTGTGAGACAGGATTTGTAAATACCCAAAATGAAAATTGTGACATTCTTATTTTCAATTGTAGACACATGGAGCATCTCTTGACAATTTTCACTTCATAGGCATGAGCTTGGGAGCTCATATTAGTGGTTTTGTTGGAAAGATATTTCATGGTGGACTTGGAAGAATAACAGGTAAAACTATTTTTAATAAATTATTATTTTAGCACACTTTTAAGTATCAGAAGTTATTTAAAATTTAGCAGGTACAAAAACGAAGCAATAGAAATTATGTATGCACATTTATTTTTCTGTACTCGTCTTCAAATATTAGATATAAGTAAGATTCTAAAATATTTTTTAGTTCTGAATACAGCTCATATGACTTGAGATAGAAATGAGAGGAAAAGATCTATCCCTGTATTTCTATCTAAATTATTGTTGTAAGAATACACAGGAAAATTCGGCACATTAAATTAAACTTTATTGTACTTCATGTATGCTGAGATAAGAATGATAAGAATATGGCGATGTACTTAATTTTCACAAAACTGTATTTCAGTTTTTAAAGTGTTTTACTTGAGTGCTAGAAGAATCAAGAGTCGGTATCCAAGTTTGAGGAGTTCTGATTCCCAATTTCCCACATATTCCCATGACAGAGTTACTGTATCCACAAAACTCAGTAACCAAATAATGCCAACATAGACTTTCTTCCTTCCTCTAGAAGTGGTGGTGATTTTAGAAGAAGTATAATATCCTTCCTTGAACAATTTATATTATTTTTAAAACAGTTATTGATATGTATGTCCATAGAATATTGATAACATTTTGAAGTATTAATAAAAGACAATAAACTTTTAGTTGAATTTTAGAAAAGAGGAAAAGGAGATGTGAAAAAATTTGTATGTATGGATATATATTTCTACCTATTAGTCAAATTTAATGGCTCCATATTGGGACTATTTAAATAAAATAAGAATACTAGAAGGGCCCAAGATGAGGAACATATTTTCAAATAAATTTTTAAGATGGTACTTTCTTCCACTGCATAGATGCTTTCAAGGAAATTAATTTTATCTCCCCTGACTTTTGATACAATTCAGAAAGTCATGAGTCTAGAATTTTATGTAAAGTATAAGCTACTCTATATGTAATATTTATATTACATAGAAGTTTTAAATATTTTTTTTCTTAAGAGAATGTGAACACATACTATTTATTATCTTTTCCCCTCCAGGAGAAGTCATAGTTGTTATTAAACACAGAACTTCTAATTTGCTAACAATTGTTACCTAAACGAAAACTCTAGAAATGTTTCAAAATATTGTGTGTAAGTATCTCTAAGGTGGTTTAGTTTGACTGTCTTCAAATATTGATATTAAGTATTCAAATAATGAAGATACATGCTATTTATCAAGTTTTACTTACCTTTATGGTTTTGGGGCAGATTTCAACTTAAAGTGCTTAGTATGTTTCTAATGTAATATTAATAATACAACCATGCAATAAATGAGCATCAAGTAAGACTTGATTAGATTAATTAATCATTCCTTTCTTGAATTTTTTTTATTTTTAATTTATTTTTATTTATTTATTTATTTTTTTAAATTTTTTATTTTTGGTTGTTCAAAACATTACATAGTTCTTGATATATCATATTTCACACTTTGATTCAAGTGGGTTATGAACTCCCATTTTTACCCCATATACAGATTGCAGAATCACATCAGTTACACATCCATTGATTTACATATTGCCATACTAGTGTCTGTTGTGTTCTGCTGCCTTTCCTATCCTCTACCTTTCTTGAATTTCAGGTCTTGATCCTGCTGGGCCAAAATTTACTGGAAAGCCATCAAATAGTAGATTAGATTACACTGATGCAAAATTTGTAGATGTCATCCATTCTGATGCCAAAGGTAAAGCAGTGGCTTAATGATTTAAAAATGAAAAATTAAATGTAGACCCTGGAGAAGAGGAGATAATAAGAGGAAGAAGGGATGTGGATAAGATGTTTCATGTTAATGATTTCCTGCATTGTCGAATGACACTGCTCGCCTCAGTTTGCCTCATTCAGGTTTCAAGAAGTATCACATCATCCTAAAAATGAAAATTTTGGGAGACATAATTTGTTCTATTCAAGCCATTAATAGTCATTGATTTGATCCTCTTCCCCCCTTTTTTAAACCTAAATTCCATCTTTTAAAAAATAACTTCAGAATCTAAGTATTAAATTAATTTGGAATAAAAAGGGCTAAGTATTGCTAAGGCAGTCTTGAAGAAAAAAGGTACATATTTTTCACAGATGTCAAATTTTATTATAAACTCATAGAAATGAAGACAGTGTGGCACTAACATAAGGAAGACAAAAAATTCAATAAAATAAAATAAGTTTCTTGTAAAACTTCTGAGATTTATGGCAGGTGGGGCACAGCTGGGCAAAATGAAATGAAAATGAAATTTCAACAAATATTTCTGTTTCAACCAGTTAATTGTTGAAGTTGGGAAAAAACCCTCTAACTCACATATAATTAAAATCCTGTCCACATTGTGCATACAGTATGGAAAAGGAAAAGCGAATAGTTTATGTAGTATGAATTTTAAAATCTTCATAATATTGGAGTAGAGAATAGTATTTTTTCCAAATCACACAAAGCTCATAACCCAAGTGAGAAGACTTAAATATTTGTTTACATTAAGACTGAGAACCTAAAAAAAAAAACTTTCAGAAAGTAAAAAGCAAGGGGTTGGGGTTCTGGCTCAGTGGTACAACACTTGTCTAGCATGTATGAGGCACTGGGTTCAATCCTCAGCACCAAATATAAATAAATAAAATAAATGTCCATTGACAACTAAAATATATGGAAAAAAAAGAAAATAAAGAGCAAACCAAAAATATGGGGAGAAAGAGCTTTAAAACAAGAGTGCATTAATAATAAAGACAAAAATAATCAAATTTTAAAAATCAAGGCTTGGGCTGGGTTTGTGGCTCAGTGGTAGAACACTTGCCTGGCATGTGTGAGGCATTGGGTTCAATCCTCAGCACCACATAAAAATAAATAAATAAATAAAGATATTGTGTTCATATACAACTAAAAAAAATTAAAAAAATCAAGGCTTGATCAGGCATTTTTATAAAGGAAAAATTCCAAATAAACAATAACCATATGGAACATTTTTAAAGTTAGTAAAAAGAAAAATGCAAATTAAAACTTGAATGAAATACCACATGCTTATAAAGAGACCCCAAATTCAAAACCCTGGCAAGACCATTTGTTAAAGAGGTTATAGAACAACAGAAATATTCAAATGTGGTTGATAGAGGCTCAAATTGGTGCTGCCATTTTGGAAACACTTTTGCATTATTTATTAAAACTGAAGATATTCATGGTCTATAAAACAGCAATTCCACTTCCAAGTGTACGGTCAACAGATTTGCCTTTGCATGTACATGAATATATGTTCAATACTATTCAGAGTATGAATGAATATTATCCAGAAAATAGGAACAACACAAATGTCTCCCAACTTGAGAGGACAAATAAATCTGTGGAATGCTCATGCACTGAAGGGCTGCATAGCAGTAAATAACCTTCACACCTGATAATGTGGAGTAACATCACAAACAGACTGATCGTTAGAAAAAAACAGACACAAAAGCATATGTATATGTTTTATGTATATGTAGTGTCTTGTATGTATTCATAGCATATAAATTTATATAAAAAATTATTTCATTAAAGGAAAGGATGTTAAAGGACAGATAAAAGCTTGTGACTGGATAAAGGCCAATGAGGTTTCCAGGTGCTGTTCCTTGACATGAGTAGGTACGAGGCTATTTGCCTCATAATAGTGTATTTGTAGCCCTTTATTTTATGTTATTTTCTTATGTTGTTATAATTTATAATAAATAGAAAATGGAAAGGCCATATTTGTTCTCCCCATCATTCTTAAAATCAAGGGAATTAATGATCTAAGCTGACCAAGCCGCCCTGCTCCCTGCTTCTGATAAGAAGAAAAATAACATGCCTGAATGAAGGGCTGTTTCTAAGTTTATAATAAGTATCTTTTGCTTCCCCTTGATCCTGGAGCTTTCCTGTTTGGGTCAACCCCAGTGGCAGATTGGAGAAATAGCTGGTTCCAAAATTAGAACCCAACGTTGCACTTAGATGTTAGGAAACTACAGAGAACTCCAAATTGTTGGATTTCATATTTGCTTAAATGCCATAAGCTGAGCATAAGATGAGATGTAAAGAGGGACTGACTCTTCTTTCAGTCATACAACGCATAAGCTGCCCTGGAATCTGGAGACGTTAATTAAAGTCATCTAAGTTGTCTTTTATATTTCCTTATATGCTAAAGGTCCTCACTTCCCTACCATTATGTATATCACCAGTGCTCTCATGTCCCTCTAATACCTCCCTAGCTGTTACTGTGTTCTCTTAGTATTATATACTAGTTAAATTTGCTGGATCTTAATCTTTGGCATTTTATTTTTTTTGTACCAGAGATTGAACCCAGGGGTGCTTAACCATTGAGCATATTACCATAGATATAGATATAGATAGATATATTTTTTAATTTATAGAGAGGGTCTCATTAAGTTTCTTAGGACCTCACTAAATTGCTGAGGCTGAATCTTTGGCATCATAATACTTAATGTCAGACTCAATTATTTTATTGTTATGCTAAACCCTTTGCTGATTTCTTCCAAGTGTTAACTGTGTTAATTTTTTGTGCCTTAAGCCAAAGCATTTCAATCTTACTTGGCAACAGGGTTTTATAACTGTAGTCCTGAATTTTCTGAGCTTGCTACCCTTTTTTCATTCTAGTGGCTCCCTGGGTATTAGACTGCATATTGATAATGGACTCAGAATTTCAACCTTCACCAGTGCCCCAAAGATCTACAGATCTACAGAATCCTGGGACTCATAGCTGTATGTTGCAAGCCACCTTGACCCAAGTCATACCAGCTGAGGCAGTGTGCTCTTTAGGTTTTACCAGTTAGTATCAGCTGCTCCCAGGCATAATAACCCCCAATGAGAATAAATCCTCACCCTGACCAGAAGGGTCATATATGGTGTGAATTCTTGTCTTCTGATGATCCTTCTTACATGTTATGCTCCAGCCACCTGGCTTCCTTAAATACCCCAAGTCTACTCGTACACATATCACCGTGGCTTACTGCTCACATCCTCCATATCTTTACTCACTTTCAGCCTCCTCAGTGGGAAGCACAAACTACTGAAAAGTTCAGCTACCACCCTAGCTAGGTGTGCTCTGCGCCCTGTTCCACTTGCTCCATAGCACTTATCTTGAATATTATATTTTTATTTGTCTCATATTTTCCTTCCACTAGAAAGAATATTCCACGACAAGGATTTTTTCTCTATTTTTTAAAAACTTATTTATGCACTAATAGCATAAAGAACTATGACTGGCCCATAGTAAACTGGTGACTGGTAAATATATTAAATCAATAAAATATAATCTCACAAAGAATTAATCTGAAAAACTGTCATGATAGAAACTCATTTCTGAAAAAATAGCTTTTATTTTATTTTCAATTTTAAAATTAAAGAATACTTTTCAATAGATTTTTAAGCAATTTTGTTTTAGGTGATTGTTGCCTACCTGATTATCTACATTTTGTGATTCTTGGGTACTTTTCTTCTTAGGTTTAGGTATCCAAGAGCCATTGGGACATATAGATTTTTATCCAAATGGAGGAAAAAAACAACCTGGATGTCCTAAGTCAATTTTTTCAGGTATATGAAATAGTATTTGCAAATGAACTACACATGATTGGAAATGGTAAAAGAAAATAATTTATTTTTTCTTTTTTAATCTTTGGGCAATAGTTTGATTTAATCTTCTTTTCCCCAAGATTCAGGATAGTTATTGATCATAAATACTTTAATTTGATCCTGAGTCATTCATAAAGATTGCCAGTAGTCATATCATTTGGTTATGAATGAGACCTATTATGTAATGGTTCCAGTGATTTTAGTTCATCGTTTTAAATGTTAGGAAAAATTTTAAGTTATTGAGAAAGCACCATGTAGCTAAAGTATCATGTAACACACATTTGATTTCAAAATTCAACATTCACCATCACCATTTTATTGTACAAACAAATGTTCTCAATTCTTGATTGTCTTATATAGAGAGATAGATGAACAGTTGCCACAGGTGTGGAATTTGGATCATCTTAGAGCCATGGTGATAAATATTAGGTCCACAGCAGTAATGAGTAAGACATAACACAGGGCCAAAATCTGCTGAAGATAGACGAGTTTGGTCAAAGGGAGAGGATGCTAGACCTTGGGAAAGGAAAGAGGGGTCATAAAGTTTCATTGTCATCTGTTTCCATAGGTATTTCTGAGGCTGGGTGGAAATCTTAGAGGTAGAGGATTAGAAGGGAGAAATGTATACTAGTTATTAATATGCTAGCTTTGTGTTTTTACAACCTGCTTGTATTGAAATTAAACATCCCTGCTGTATTAGTAATTACTTTATGAAAAATTTTATTAATTTTCTGCAAAAGACATGCTAAAGTTAATTTTTTAATGGTACTCTTTGTTAAGGGGCTTGAGATATAACTATATTGTAGTCAAAAATTTCATATTTGTGAGGTGCACAGAATTTAGTAGAACTTAATCTTCAGTTTTTCTCTAATTAATCTCAGTTTAATACATCTATAGTTCTTTTGCTTTTTTTTTTTCCTTAAAGGATTGGAATATATTAAGTGTGACCACCAGCGAGCAATTCACTTGTTCATGGCAACTTTGGAAACAAACTGCATCTTTGTTTCATTTCCTTGTTCTTCATACAGAGATTACAAGGCTAGTTTATGTGTGGACTGTGGCAGCTTTAAGGAAAACTCATGTCCTAGGCTAGGTAAGAAGGATTGGTATAGTTACAGTAATTCCTTTTGAAAATGAATACCCAAATTGTTAGCATTTTCTGCTGAATTTAAATCATAAAATCAATTATTTATGTTTATGTGTTAATTTGCTAACATTTTATGGAAAATGTATCTGTGGAGATGTGGTACTGTCAGAATAAATATTTTATTTACTACTAAATTTTAAAAGATAATTAATGAGAGAAATAGACCAACTGCCTTCCTATTCTTAATATAGAGGGCAGATTTCAATGACCTCATTATGACCCATGTTCTTGATAGCCAAATGGATCTAACTATTTATCATCGAATTATGTTTACATTTAAAGAAAGAAACTTGCGCATTCTTTGCAGCCCTGAGATTTTTTTTTTTAATTTTTTATTGTGGGTTGTTCAAAACATTACAAATTTCTTGACATATCATATTCCACACTTTGATTCAAGTGGGTTATGAACTCCCACCTTCACCCCATACACAGATTGCAGAATCACATCAGTTACACATCCATTGATTTACATATTGCCATGCTAGTGTCTGTTGTGCTCCGCTGCCTTTCCCATCCTCCCCCCTNGCGAGGCCCTGGGTTCGATTCTCAGCACCACATAAAAGTAAATAAATAAGGATATTGTGTCCAACCAAAAATAAATGTTAAAAAAAAGAGAGCATAAGTGGGAACTAAAGTTAAACTTGTGTAGTCTCCATTAAGCATTCTTTCTACTTCATTCAAATCTCCAATGTTGGAGGTAGGAATTGAGGAACAAAGAAGCATCTGAAACATGTATGTGTATATATTATTAATAAATATTTAAATTTTATAAATATAGAAATATGTTATATATAATACACATTCTATGTGCATATGTGTACATTTATTAAATATATGTTATCTACTATGTGACTGTGTATAGATGCCCTTTATGCTATTTACATATTTATATTGTACATCATATATATACATGCATATCATATGTGTATGTATGTATGCATGTGTATATAGGAAAACTGAGGGCTATACCCAAAGAAATAAATTATATGTTCATTTACTACATTGTATTCTGCAGAACTTACTAAAGAGTTACAAGTAAAATTATGAATTCATAATATAGTAGTAAAACCTATTATAAATAGACTATAAGTCTTGTGACGTGGTAAATTCTGATTAGACTTTTAGAGAGTGGATTTATTAATGAATCCTGAATTTGAATTATTATTGTAGTTGAAATAAGTAGAATACTATGCTTTTTTTTTTAGTTGTCAGTGGGCCTATTTATTTATTTATATGCAATGCTCAGGATCAAACCCAGGGCCTCACACATGCCAGGCAAGAACTGTCCCAGTTACCAATACCACATCATTTGAAAAATGTTTTTTTAAATTGCTAAAATCTATGACTGTGATTATTGCAATGATTATGCTTATTAATTCTTTAGTTATATTTTAGTGATTTGAAATATGCATGTTATTTGATAGAAGTTCAATATCCAATGTTCTGTTTCTTAAATCTCAGGTTATGAAGCTGAGCTATGGAAAATTGGCTTAAAAGGAAGAGTGGAAGGATGGCCTCATAGGACCATTGTGTATTTGGATACTAGTAGTACAAGTCCATTTTGTAGTAAGTTGTTAACATTTTTAACAAATGAAAAAAATATTATTTTTTTGTATTCCTTTAAAAAAATTTTTTTTTTGTACCAAGGATTGAACTCAGGGGCATTAACCACTAAGCCACATCCCCAGTCCTTTTTTATATTTTATTTTGAGACAGGGTCTTCCTGAGTTGCTGAGGGTCTCACTAAATTGGAGGGGCTGGCTTTGAATTCGAGATCCTCCTGCCTCAGCCTCCCAAGCTGCTGGGATTATAGGCATGTGCCACCTTGCCTGCTGTAGTCCTTTTTATTTTATTGAAAATATGCTTTGCACTCTCCCAAATTCCATCACTTTAAAAAATTTGTTACAGATAGTTGAACAAATTTGACTAAGGACTTTATTTTTTTAGATAAGTTGATCAGATGCTTGTATAATATTTTCCCAAAGAAATGATCCTAGCCTCCTTCAAAATCACATGATTTGTTTTCCAGAAATCATTTCAGGATTTAACATGTTAGGAAGCCTAAGACTTTTGTATATACTATTTATACCAAATTAAGACTTAAACTATATATATCTGAAAATGGCAAATAAGTAATAATCTCCCTAATACATTTAGAGTTAAACGAGAGAAAATGTGTAGAACAGGAGAGAATGTTATGCCAGTTGTATTACATAATTAACATAAAGAGGACCTATGAAAGATAGCACAATTATTTTCTTTAGAGATGAAAAGCTGGAAGTGATTTATAAAGAAATCACTTTATGTGGATATTACGAGGTTAGTTTCTAGTTAGTGGCATTGACTTTGGTGTCTGAGGAATTTAGGTGGGCCAGTTACTGTTAAGGTTTTGAAGTTGTACTCACTGTCAGTTCAAGATATTATAATCCTTTAAACCTTAATTATATGTCCTGTTATACTGAATTGTGTCTGTCCTCTAATGAATTAAAATTTTTATTTATTAATTTTAGATTTGCAAATAGAAGAACTAATACAGAGCTACATATCTTTTATCCAATTTCCCTCCATGGTAACATTTTATAATACTATAGGTAATATAATTTCATTAGCAGTATATTGATGTTTGTACAGTCCATCTACTTTATTCAGATCTTTTCCTAAATTGTGTGTGTGTGTGTGTGTATAATCTGTATACAGATTAGTCACATGTATATGGTTATGTCTCTACCGCTACAGTTAAGATACTGAGCAGTTCATCACCACAAGAATCCCTTATGTTGTGCTTTTATAACCATATATGCTATTTCCCAGCTGTCTCTAACTTCTGACATCTATTAAAATATATTTCTAAAGTTTTGTCATTTCAAAAATGTTATATAAAAGGAATTATTTAGTATGTGATTTTGTTGTTGGCTCTTCTTTAAGCAACATAACCTGAAAGGTCATTCATGTAACATGTATGAATAATTCATTCTTTTTCTTTTGTGAGTAGTATTCCAGAGTATGTATGCACTATAGTTTAACCGTTGAGCTGTTAAAGAGCATAGAGGATGAATTCAGTTTTTGGCTATTACAAATAATGCTATTAAGAATTTTGTGTACAAAGTTTTGTGTGAATATGTTTTCATTTTTGTCACAAGGCTCAGGAGTGCAATTGTTGTATCATAAACTAATTGCTTGCTTAGGTTTATAAGAGATTGACAGTTGTTTTCCAAAATGGCTGTATCATTTTGTATTCCCCTGAGCAAACTATGCGTGATCTATTTTCTCTGATTCCCACTTGCCTTTGTCATTATTTTTGAAATCTTACCCATTCTGATGAGTATATATTGACACCCCATTTGACTTTAACTTGTGTTGGCTGATATGTGATTATATTGAATATCTCTTTATAAGTCCTTTTTAGGTGAAGAGTGTGTTCATGCCTTTTTTGGCATTTTCCAATTGGATTATTTTTTAACTATTGAGTTTGAGATTTCTTTACATATTGTAGAAAGTAGTGCTTATTAGTTATTTGGTCTGAAAATATTTTCTCAGGTTCTGCAGCTTGTCTTCACAGTTTTTTACTGTTGCTTGTTAGTTATACACGACATTAAGATACATTTTTACATAATTAAAAAAAAACATGGAATGTAAGTTGCTAAAATTCTGTCCCCAGTATTTTCCCTTCCTCTTGCAGTTTCCTTTCCTCTACTCTATAGACTTTTCTGCTGTTTATTTTTTAGGTTTCTTTTTTGTTGTTGTTGTTAGTGTTTTGTGGAGATACCTGATGGTGAGATTCACGGTGATATATTCATATATAGGCATAGAAAAGTTAGGTTAGATTCATTCCTTTATTCTTCCTTTATCCTGTCCCTTCTCCCTCCCCCTTAGTCTCCTCCATCTAGCTTACCCATCTTTCTTTTGTTTGATGGAATCCCCCCACTGTTTCCCCCTCTCTCTTCCTTTCTTTCTTTCTCTCATTTTTTCCTCCTTACTTTGGGCTTGATTTCACATATAAGGAAAAACATTGGGCCTTTCACTTTCTGAGTGTAGCTTATTTCTCCTAGCATCATAGTCTCCAGTTCCATCCATTTACCAGCAGATGCTGTAATTTTATTTATTTTTATGGCTGAGTAAAACTCCATCGTGTACGTGTACCACATTTTCTTTATCTGCTCATCTGTTGAAGCACACCTGGGTTGGTTCCATATTTCAGCTATTGTGAATTGTCTTTCTGTAAACATTGATGTGGCCTTGTCACTGTAGTATGCTGATTTTAGTTCTTTTGGATATGTGCTGAGGAGTGGTATAGCTGGATCATATGGTAATTCCATTCCTAGTTTTTTGAGAAATCTCCATACTGCTTTCCATACTTGTTGCACTAGTTTGCAGTCCCATCAACAATGCATGAGTGTACTTTTACCCTCATATCCTCACCAACACTTACTGTTATTTATATTCTTGATAATTGCTATTCTGACTAGAGTGAGATGAAGTCTCACCATAGTTTGATTTGCATTTCCTTGATTGCTAGCAATGTTGAACATTTTAAAAATAGATTTGTTGGCCAACAGTATTTTTTTCTTTTGTGAGGTGTGTGTTCAGTTCTTCTGCCTACTTATAAATTAGGTTATTTGTTTTTGGTGTCAAGTTTTTGAGTTCTTTATATATATTCTTAATATTAATACCCTACCAGAGGTGTGGGTGACAAAGATCTTTATTGAGTAGGCATTTTTATTACTTTCCTTTGCTGTATAGAAGCTTTTTAATTTGATGAGATCTTACTTATTGGTTTTTAAGTTTATTTCTTACATTTTAGGGGGCTTGCTAAGCAAGTAGTTCCTGTGCCAACATGTTACAGTGTTGGGTCTACATTTTCTTTGAACAGTTGGAGAGTTTCAGACCTAATTCTGAGGACTTTGATCCACTTTGAATTGACTTATGTGTAGGGTGAGAGATGGAGGCCAAGTTTCATAATTCTACATATAGGGTTCTAGTTTTCCCAGCTCCATTTGTTAAAAAGGCTATCTTTTCTCCAGTGTATATTTTTAGAAACTTTTTTTAGTGTAAGATAACTGTATCTATGTGGATTTGTCTCTGTGTCTTCTATTCTGTTCCATTAATTTTCATGTCTGTCTGGGTTGTCAGTACCATGCTGTTTTGTTACTATAGCTCTCTAGTGTATTTCGAAGTCTGGTATTGTGATGTCTCCAGCATCATTTTTTTTTTTTTTTTCAGGATTGCTTTGGCTATTCTACATCTCTTATTTTTCCAAATGGATATTATAATTGCTTTTTCTAATTCTGTGAAGAACATCATTGGCAATCAAATGGAGATTGCATTGAATCTATATATAATGCTTTTGGTAGTATGGCGATTTTAATAATATTGATTCTCCAGACCCAAGAACAAGATGTAAAGTGTTCCTTTACATCTCTTGCATTAGAAATTTTCATATTATAAGGTCTTCTTCAGTTTCTTTCTTCAGTGTTCTATAGTTTTCACTGTAGAGATCCTTGACATCTTTTGTTGGATTTATTCCCATGTATTTTATTTTATTTTCTGAGGTTAGTGTGAATGGGATAGTTTTCCCAATTTCTTTTTCAGTGGGTTTATTATTGGGTTTATTATGTGTGTTGATCTTGTATCCTGCTGCTTTACTAAAACCTTTTATTAGCTCTAGAAGTCTTCTGGCTGTAACTTGTCTTTTCATCCTTTTCACAGTCTTTTGCAGAGCAAAATGTTTACTCTAATAAGGAATGAATTCTATATTGATGCTTGATATAAATTTATATTCTGCCTTTGCTGTTTGGAATGTATATAGTGCTGTTATATTTTCCTGAATATATTATATATCATATTTGCTGCTTTTATTTTTGATTTATATATAAAAATTTATCTTACCCCCATGGACTATTTTATTAGATTATATTCACAGCAATAATTTACCTCACAGATTCTTTGAATCTTTTCTTTTTATCTGTCTTTAATGTTTTATTCTGTGGTATTTTGCTTCCATTTATTTGATACTCAATATTATTTATAAATATCATTATTGCATTAACTATTCAATTTTATTTCCCAATTTTTTTTTTATGTTTGTGTCTGGAGTTCTCCTGATCCTGCATTTCTTCCTTTCAGTGTTAACTTCTTCCTGACATATACCCTATCAGTGACTTTTCACTAGTGGTCTCTACCAGTTTTCCTTTTTTTTTCCCTTGAAAATATTCTTATCTTTTTCTCACTTAGAAATGAAAACATAGTTTGAGATAAGTTCTACATTAACATTTTTTTGTTCAGCTTATTGAAAATATTAATTCTCTTATGTTCATTCAAGCTTCTTTTTTTCTAGGTTTTATGAACCTAATTATTTCCTGAAGATAATCTGTCACTTTCCTTTTATTGTATTCATTAATTTACTTTGTTTTGATGTGTTATTTTTCAATATTGATGCTCCCTTCAAGTCTGGATTAATTGTTAATGAAAAATCTGTGCTCTTTTAAATCAGAATTTCATGTGTTTCATATATATAGAAAATGCTCAGCAGCCAGCTGTTTTTCAAAATTCTCAGAGCACATTGGACTCCTTTTTTTCTAGAACTATATCATTACAATCCTAGAGGACTCTTATGTAAATTGTTTGGGGTTCTTCATTAAATTTCATGTTATTATTATTTTCTTAACCTTAATACCAGCTGGGTTTGTACCTCAGTGGTACAATGCCTGTCTTGCCTTGGGTTCAATCCTTAGAACCTCAAAAAGAAGAAAAGAAATGATTTTTAAAAAGATTCATACAGGCACAGAACCAGGAGGAGTAATTTCCCCTTTGATCACTTCAATGATGAGGCAGGAAATCGAGGTCCCTGGATCTCTATAGGGACCTGCATTTCCGCTCTGTCACTTAGTACCAGGTCTCTTTTTCCTTTGTGGAGGTTGATACTTCAGCCTCACTCTCCTTCATTCACCCAGTTCTCAGTTCCCTGGGCTTCAACCCTTATGGCCTTGGATATTTTTTTCTTCATTTCTCCTTCCTCCTTTTGGGCTTGATTTTGTATGAAAATATATATTGCTCAACTACCACTTCTACATACTTATAGTACGATGGTGGCTTATTCTGTAACGTTTTAATAAACGGTGCTGCCAGAATTTACCTGAGCCAATTTATGGGTGAGGTGGGTGAAAATACTCTGCCTGAAGCCGGGCATAAACTTCAGAATAAGAAGTGTTCCTTTATATCTCTTGAAATTTACAAGATGCAGTCATAAATGCATTACTTTATTTGAGGTAATACTAAGCACAATGAATGATATTACTTCTGACTATTTAGTGGAAACGATTAACAGGTAGCATTTATAACTTTTGTATATCTCGCAGGAATTTACAGATTCCACATTATGTTTGAATATGTATATTGTCTTCTAGGGATGACTTAAGATAACTGGCAGAGTCAGGGCTTCCTGTGTAATCCTGAAACTGTTGAGAATAGGGATGATTTCAGTAGTTTTGCCTCTGGAAGGTATACCATACTAAATTTTCATGAGGACATTTTGAATAGGAGCTACTGTGAACTTGCCCTACTACGGTTATTTAATTTAATTGAGTCATTTAATTTAATCTTTCAGCTGCCCAAAAAATTGGGGGTGATGGTAGTCAAGCAGATATAGCTTGGACTAGTAATCAGATAATTAAGAAACCTTATCATATTTACCTTAGAAATCTTATTGAAAAGTTCAAATTGTTTAATTGGCCTAAATTTTGAATGTTGTTTATTTTCTGATTTGCAGATAAATTAGAATTTATTAGGTATTTGGCCAAATCCTAACTACAACCATGACTAGGTTCTTATTCTTTGTTTTTAAGACTAGTCAAAAGTTGACAAACAAGCCAGGTGCAGTGGTACACACCTGAAATCCCAGCAGCTCAATAGGCTAAGACAGGAGGATTTTGAGTTCAAAGCCAGAGTCAGCAATGACAAGGCTCTAAGGAATTCATTGAGAGACTCTGGCTCTAAACAAAATACAAAATAGGACTGGGGATGTGACTCAGTGGTTGAGTGCCTCTGAGTTCACTTCCTGGTATTCCCTCCCTCAAAGAAAAAAAAAAGCTGACAAACAAGCAAAAATATTACTTAAGGACAAAAAGAGAGCTTCTAATGAATATCATTTAACATATATAATATAGGACTAAATTAAATAATATATATCTCTGTGTATTTGTATATGTATCAAAATTAAAGTTTAAAAAATAATGTGAATGGCCTTTTATATTTTTATTTCGTAGCTTATTATTTTGTTCTCAGTATAGTTGCTGTGGGTGAAGCTATGAGTGATGGCTATATTTCATTTAGATTATTAAACCAACTGGGAACCATTGAAAATCCAAGGCTCTATGAGTAAGTACCATTTCATGTTTTCTTCTTTCATACATTAAATGTTTGCTATCTTGAGTATCCAGTTTAGAAGATAGTCCAAACAGAGTAAATTTCTATCCAAAGAGTATTAAAATGTTAGATATTATAAGGATCCCATGTGTCACCTTTGGATTCTTTCATTTTAAAGAGGAAGATATTGAATATGAGGCTGAATAGGTAATTAATATTATAGAACTGGTTACTACCTCAGTTACAAGAGTACAAGAAGAATTTTTTTGTTTTCTCTCTGTCTTTTCATTCTTTTTTTTTTTTAAAGTTGGATGTGGGCATGATACCTTATTTATTTTTATGTAGTGCTGAGAATCGAACCCAGTGCCTCACACGTGCTAGGCAAGTACTCTACCGCTGAGCTATGACTTCAGCCTCATCTTTCCATTCTTAATTCCAGTATTCTTCCTAACAATCTTGCCTTCCCAATTTCTCCAGTTTTCATGCAACATCATGTTCACAGTGGCAAAAGTGAAGGTCCAGTGGCATCAGTTAATAACCAAGTGATGCCATTTTAGTATTTCAGAAAACCATGCTCAGCCACAAAGTTCCTAAATAATAGGAGAGGGATGTTTTTCTTTAATCTTTTATTTAGCTTCTTATGCATGTGCAATTGTATACACGTTTCTAATGTTATCTAATCATCTCAAAGCCAACTATCATGTGGGTTTCTTGAATGCCTGTGTGTTTAATAAATTCTTAAAGTAGGAAATTTATTTTCTCTCAAAAGTATGGCAAATAGGTACATCTTAGAGTTGAAATTATGACTTCCAATATAGTGTGTTGGACTTCTGGAAAGTGATTAAATAACAGAGTTGCTTTCAAAAGACTCACAGTTACCATGTCAGGTGAATAAATAAAAGATAAATTTTATTTTGCTATGGCTGCACTTATAATAGTTTGGTTTAACTTTTGAATGGCTATTGATGATATTGGAGTTTCAGGGGGTTTAGTTGGTATCTCAAACATTTGCTCCTGTCACATTTTAGGTAGTCCTAGTACCTGAATTGGCAAATTGATTAAATCTAATGTGTGAGGGACCTCAGACCTGAGTATATAGTGACATATAGATTTATTCAGCCATTAACTATGAAGTAGGAAAAAGTTCCTGCCTATTTTATTTGCACAACAATAGCAGTGTCTTTAATATTATAGTATTATTAACATTTAATTAAAATAAGAATAACATTAAAATATAAAAGGAGACACACTTTACAACTGATACAATGTTTAAGACAAAATATTTTAGACCATGCACTACACAGAGAAAATGATTTAAAAAAGTTCATGTTGATAAAAATCACTGAAAACCTCTGTGCTGAAGAAAAATAAAGACCTTCCATCATGGGAAGCAATGATCATCCTCAGGAATAATATTCTTGGTTGCGAGTCAGGCAATTTTTAAAAACTTTTAAGAAAAATGCATTTTTTAATATTAAAAACTCTAACATTAATTTTCTAAAGTTAGTAAAAGCATTGCAGATAATTTAATGGTAAAATGAATGTAGTAGGGCTGGGGATGTGGCTCAAGCGGTAGCGCGCTCGCCTGGCATGTGCGGGGCACTGGGTTCGATCCTCAGCACCACATACTAATAAAATAAAGATGTTGTGTCCACTGAAAACTAAAAAATAAATATTAAAAAATTCTCTCTTTCTCTCTAGAAAAAAATAAATGTAATAATAATGCAAGAGTACCAATTATTCTTGTTCTTTTCCTTTTTTAAACCTTCCTTTAGTCACTTAGAAAAGAAGATAAAAGAAATCAAATTAGAATTTCAATCCAGATTTTTTTTTACTTTTATCAAGCCCCCATCTTTTATTATAAAAAGCTTTAAAGCGTTATTTACCTAATTTTGAACATTGGTCAAATGTGTGTCATTGTGTATATTATTGCAAAATAGTTGACTACTTTTTGTAACATTGTATGTAATTCTAATTTGAGTATGTATATTTATGTATATTCATATAGTCAATTATTTAGTCTTATCAGAAATATGCTTTTTTAGCTTTTGTATGAATTTACTTATCTAACACATTATTCATCACAAATCTTATTCAGACATTTTACAGAGTACTAGAACTCAAACTGAAATAGTTTTATTGTTCACAAGAAAGTCACAGAATACTGGAAGACTAAGCCATAATTGCATCTCTGAGTAATCAGTTTTATGATAGAATATCACTAAATTACTGTTAAAGCACAGAGGAGAAGCAAGGGAGCATTTGAAAATAAGGTGATGGACTCCAAAAACAGGGAGAAGTTATTTTCAAAGATAAGGAGATGGGAAAACACGTAATTTAAGAATAGTGCACAGAGTAGAGTTCTCAAGCAGTTGCTTTGAATTTTTCTGGAAAGCAAACTTATCTTCTGATTTACTTTGCAAACATATGGAACACCATGGAGAAATGTAAAATATGGGAACATTCCGTGGTAAAATCTGCCCATCTAATCCTGGCTAATGGCTTTATTGTTTATATATTAATTATTTTGGGGATTTGAATACATTTTAGATGCTCTGGGAGTCAGAGAATGTTAATGATATTTTATTTGCCTTTCCAAAATTGAAACAGGAATATTTCTTCACTGTAGAAAATGTGTCATTTTATAGACTGGAGAATGAGAATTGCCTATAATTGTATCACCCAAGAATATTTACACTTAACCATTTTTTTAAAAAATAATCATTCCACCCCTTCTTTTTCCTCTTTTTCCCCTTTCTTGTTCTTTTCCTTCTCTGTCCTCTTCTGAGCCTCTTTTTTTGGTGGTTGTTGTTTTTGCACATGACCCTGTGGATATATTTTTTTTATTTAGCAAAATGTGTATCTTACTGAAAATGTGGTCTGCATCCTGATTGTTATAATACTTAGTGATATAGTGTGGACACATTTCCTTTGTAACTAAAAATCACTTAGATCTTGTGAGACCAAAAGTATGAATATGCCAATGCAGGACTTTAAACAGGAAATACCAGTATTACAAGTTCAGATTGTAACAATTCCCTAGATGGATGAGCAGTAGGTAGATTAGAGGGAACGAGATTGGTGCCAAGAGTCCACAGATAGAGCCACTGCCATATTCCTATAAAAGATGAGGGGGCGTGGATCAAGCCAGTGGGCATGAAAAAGAAGTGTGAGACTCTAGAGGTTTTAAGGCTCACAAATAGTTATGTGGTATGTTTTTATGATTAAATGAACGTGAAAATCAAAAAAAGAAATCAATCTAGAGTAACTTCATGTGTGGAGCTTGGTGGCTGTTTAAAAAGTGTATACTATTCCATAGTGAGGTAAGACTTATTTGGGGATGATCCAATTTAATCATTAAATTAAAAAATGTTGAGGGTTTTCATAGCCCAGGAACAATGCTAGGAATGGGAAAGAAACTCTTTGACAAATTGGATCTCTGCCCTTATATGATTTCAGCATACAGGTTTTAAATTAATGATAGAAAGAACACAGGTATGTCCATCATCCCTGTTTTCAAACAATTTTATGTGCATTGAGTCAGGCCCTCTGCTAAGTGTTTAGAATATTGCAATGAGCAAAACAGACTTGGTCCTCTCCTCATTAAGCTTGCAGCATAGTGAGGAATAGAAGGGTAGTCAAATTACAAATAAGTTAAAAGTAAAATCTGTCCAGGAAAAATATCTTGAGACAAATTTATACGTATGTATGGAAACTTAAAGTAGGGAACATGAATTAGTGGGGTCATTAAAACATTTTTGTGGGTATTTTTCATTAGTTGAGATCTGAATGATGAATGGGTCACGGCCCTGCTGCATTCTAGGCTGGGGACCCACAGATGCAAAGAACTTGATGCAGAAAGTAGCACAGGCCACTCTGGGACCTGACAGGAGCTCTGTGTTTCAGAATAGGGACAGAACAAATGAGAGGGGCGGGGAGGGGGAAAGATGAGAGAGAGAGAGCTCCCAGATATCGCAGGAACAAGAATTCATAGGCCATGCTCCAGAATTTGTAATAAATTCACTGGACAAATGAAAATCACTGAAATGTTTTCATTGGGAAGTTTGACTGGGGCCAAGACTGTATTTTTATTTTGGAAAAACAATAGACCACATTGGTTAGAGAGGAAATTGGAGAGGGGATTGAGTGCTATTGTAATTTTATACACACACACACACACACACACACACACGATACAATGGTCTCCGGGGTAAGAGGATTTGCAACGGAGATAGAAAAATGAGATTGGATTCAAAGATTCAAGATATTTTTTAGGTAAGATTCATAATAAGCATTTATGATAGACTAGATGTGGGGATTGACTGGAGAATGGTATTAGTGATGAATCCTGATTTTTGGGATAAGGCAAGAGATGGTAGTATGAATTTACTTATCCAACACATTAATTTACTTATCCAACACCATAAAGATAATAATGCCCTTTAATATCATTAGGAAATTTATGTTTTTGTTTAGATTTTATTTTATTTTTGTGGTCAGGGGAAGGTATTGGGGAAGATGATTCGTTTAGATTTGAAACTTCTAAGCTTTAGGCATCCTTGTGATATTCAAATGTCAAAGTGAAAACTGGTGAATATATGTTTCTGGACTCTCAATTTGAGGTAGCTGCTTGGTGATCATGAGCAACCTGTTGGCATTTAAAACCACTGGGGTGGATGCAAATTGGTGGGAAAGGTAACGTGTTCCTATATGGATATGTTGAATTTGAAGTATTGAAATCCAGATAACTTCTTGGAAAAACATTAGGGAGATATCCAATGACATATTCTGTGAAAGAGGAGGAGGTGGCTCTGCTGGGAGGGAGCTGGGATAAACCTTAAGGATAATAATGGCATCCTTCTTTGGGCCTAGCTGTTGTGAAGGAATAAAACAGGAGGGCAATAAAAAATAAGATATGGTAGGAAATGTTTGTTCTTCAGTGTTTCTGTATGAGATTTTCACCTTGGTTTAAGCAAGTCTTTCTTCTCTCAAAAGAGAAGCTTCTTTCAATAAGACCTTCCTTCCTTCCTTCCTTCCTTCCTTCCTTCCTTTCTTTCTTTCTGTTTTTACAGATTTTATTTCAATAGACTTTAAAAAACAATTTTCTCCCTTCTCTCCTTTCCTTTCCTATCCTTAACTTTGTTTCTTTTCTTTTCCTCTTCTTCCCTTCCTTCTCTCATTCTTCTCCCCTGTTCCCTTTTTCCTCCATTTTGATCCTCCTCCCTCTCATATGCTGCCTCCACTTTTTCTTTTCTTTGCTCTTAGTTTTATCTAAAGAGACACAATGCAGTGGAGTAGGTTGAGTCTCTTTGCAGACAGGTAAATCCATGTTGATACAACCAACTCCAGGGACATGGAAATGAAGAATTGGCAGAGAAGCACCAGTGAGGCTGTTGACATCCCACGTGCTTGTCTATCAGCTGTGTGACTTTAAGAAAGGCACCTGGATGCTCTGCTACTCACTTTTCTCATCTGTATAATAGTAATGCTCAGAATTCCTAGTAAAAAGAGTTGTTGAAATAGTTAAATGAGGTCTAATATGTGGAGCGTTGTTAGAATTCTTGGTACTTCATCAGTGCTGAGGAAATTGTATTCACTAAATATTACCCTTAATTTTTCTTTTGAATCTCTGGCTTTTATAGATTATCCCTTTAAGTATGGAATCTTTCATAAGATGGCACAGAACAGTGGAGTTATTATTTGAACTTCTAATCTATTTAAGGAATTGTGATATTGAAGTGTCCAAAGAAAGAAATGTAAAACAAATAATCTTAAACAAATGTATAATCTAGGCACTCTGTCAGAAAAACAAGATATCTCACTTTTTAAAAAATTTATTTATTTGCTCTTATCAGTTATACATGAGAGCAGAATGCTCTTCCATTCATTATACACAAATGGAGCAGTTTTTTACTTCTCTGGTTGTACCCAAAGTAGGGTCACACCATACATGCAATCATACATGCACGTAGGGTAATGATGTCCATCTCATTTCACCATCTTTCCTGCCCCCATGTCCCCTTCCCTCCTCTTCTTTGCCCAATCTAAAGTTTCTCATTCATCCCTGCCCCTGCACTCCATTATGTATAAGCATCTACTTATCAGAGAAAAACATTTAGCCTTTGTTTTTTTTTTTTGGGGGGGGGATTGGCTTACTTGGCTTAGCATGATATTCTCTAACTCCACCATTTATCTGCAAATGCCATAATTTTATTCTCTTTTATTGCTGAGTAATACTCCATTGTGTATATATACCACAGTTTCTTTATTAATTCATCTATTGAAGGACATCTAGGTTGGTTCCACAGTTTAGCTATTGTGAATTGGGCTGCTATAAACATTGATTTGGCTATGTTACTGTAGTATGCTGCTGTTAAGTCTTTTGGGGATAGAACAAGGAGTGGGATAGCTGGGTCAAATGGTGGTTCCATTCAAAGGTTTTTAAGGAATCTCCATATTGCTTTCCAGATTGGCTGCACCAGCAATGTTTGAGTGTACCTTTTCCCCCACAGCCTCGCCAACACTTATTGTTGTTTATACTCTTGATAACTGCCATTCTGACTAGAGTGAGACAGGATCTCTCACTTTTTTTTCCTCAAAAGTATTCCCCCAATATATCTGTGGTAATGTATGTATTATTATTATTTTATTAGGTTTATAGTAAATTACTGTTTAGATTATTTTAATAAATAGTTAACAGGTATTTTATTTGGCCTTTTCCATATCAAATTGTTTTCTAAATCCTGCCTCATTAGGATTATATTGATTTTAGACATAATGTATGTTTAAAATCATTAATATGCAAATTTTTTATTTAGGAAGAGCAAACCATTTTATAGACTTCAAGAAGTCAATATTCTTGCTCAATTTTTCACTGATGTTGTAAATATTTCAAGCATTGGTTTGACGTATTTCCAGACCTCAAATATACAATGTTCCACATGCAACTACAGGATCCAGAGTCTCATGTTAAAATCACTCACGTACCCAGAAAGGTAAGACCACTCAATTTTTATTTTAATGTGTCACCTTTAACTTGAAAATCCAGGCTTGTTAAGTAATGTTGTAAATATACATGTATTCAAGTATCTGTTTATTGTTGATTTCAGACTATATTATACATAGATATTAGAGTGTTAAAAAGGTATGAAATACATTTTTTTGGCTTGGATAAAATTTATTTTGAAATTACGTTACATAAGCAAAGAAAATGCACAGACACAATCACTTCCTAAGACACAACAAACATGAAAAAGTGAGACAATGTGTGCCTTAGAGGTTTATCTATAGTTTCTTATTTATAATACATTTTCACAGAGTGGTTGAGAGCTGTCCTTTAGGTGATGTCCAGTGGTTGAAAACTATGAGGAAACACAGGGTCACAGCAGATGCAGGTCGTCATGACTTCTAGCCATTCATTCTTTCTCTCAATTTCATTACCCTTTGGTTGGAGAAGGAAGAAAGTCCATTTTCATTTGATTTCATTTGATTCTGGAGATAACTGGAGATTCAACACAAGAACAGAGTGAGACTCTGGGATGCATACCACAACAGCATGAAGAGAAGCTGACTCTACACACTTTAGTTTTATAGTCATCATAGTCATCTGTCTTGTTTGTCACTTATGTTACTGTTGCCTCCATTCCTATTGAAATGTGACACCATCATGATCATCTGGGGTATATTGTCTTGGGGATCATCAGCTTAGCAGTAGTTTGCTTCAGCCCACTGACTGTTCTTGATTTCTTATACTCACAACCACAGAGGACTCCTTGTCTTCGTGGTAGTGATGAACATGTTCACCACAGAATTCATATCTCCATCAATAACACCCTCGTGAAGGTACTAAGAACACTGAGGAGCTCCTTTGTGAGTTGGTCCTGTCATTTGCATGTGTGAGTGTTTCCAACAGCAAGCATCAACTGAGAGCCAGTAGAAAAGCCATGTGTGGATTGCTGGAAATCTCCTTTCTTTACTTGACTATGTTGCTTTCTCTTCATTTATCTTTATGTACTTGTGTATTTATATATTTGATTTCCCAATTACCTTCCTATGAATGTTGACAATAGTAAATATGAATTTGTGGAAAGTAAAAATAAAAATGATAAGAATACAGATTTACATGAAGTCTATATCAACAGAGAGGAGTTGGGAAAAATTCTCTGAAGTATAGGTCATTTTATAACTTTGGGGGTAATATTTATACACTAAAATGTCAACAAAATGCCATTATAATGACAAAAACTAAGGATTATTTTATTGTCATTTGTCTTGGGTTGAAATGTCTGCAAAAAAATATATGGACATTTTTAGCAGGAACATTTTGCTTCATAATTCTCTACCAAAGTACAAGGTAATGATGGTGGTGAGGTCATGCCTTGAATGACTAAAACTGTAAATATTTAAATCTTCAGCCAATCTCCATATTTACTTTGTTAAAGATACAAGGTCTCCACTAAACACAAGCATAGAAATTGTATTTGCAGTCCCCAAAGCTGGGCTTAGAAGAGGTCAGAGTTGTTACAGCATCTCCTCTGTTCATACCTTTCTGAGTGTAAAGATGGAAGATATGAATGCAGAAGTCTAGAGGTTGTAATTTTGCATTTTATCTATAGACTTTAAGGGATTCATATTGTCCAGGAATAGTCTTTTTTTATTTGATATCATAAATGGAAAGAAAATGAAGAATTCTCTTCTCAGTCCAGAAGAAGCACCCAATATAAATCCTGACAAGATACCAGGCATTTAACAAGAATATTTGCATACAAAACAGCACACAAGCTCAAGATGAACAAAAGAAATTTTGTTGCAAGCATGCATACAGTAAAAGAAACCATTCAGACTCCATTCTTTGTGAGCATGGGTAAATATGGGGGGTATACAGTCCACTTACTGTTTAAACTAAAATGAACAGAAAACATAAGAACATAGGTTCTAATACAGTGTTGAAAACATAAGAAAGAAAAATTTACAATCAAGCTTTAGGAATAAGTTTACTTTAAAAATATTTATCAAAGAAATTACATAAAGCATTGCTCAGGGTTCTCACTGATATTTAAGAAAACAAATTCAGGAAAGAACAAGTGAAGAATGATATGATGAGACAAATGATAGTGGTTAAAAGAGATTTGGCTGAGATAACTGAAATTAATGTCAAAATTGGTATTGGTATTACAAACAGCAAAGGAAGGTTCAATAATGTAGAAAATACATTATAATCTACTGAATAAGGAGATGTAAATAATTGAGAATATTGGATAATATAGATACGGGAAAATAATTGAAATGCAAAGTGAATACCTGATGTCACTAAAGAGGAGACAGAAGAGAAGAACGCCATTTGTGATAAAATAAATCTCCCTTCAGTAGAAGAAAAGAAGATAAAGATCTCAAATGGAAAGGCTGAACTAAAAAGCAGGAAACCAAGAGGCCAACATTTAGACTATTCTTATAAAATTTATTTTAAAATTTTGATGATAAAGAGAATTTTTCAAATATTCAAAGAAATCTTCAGGGAGTGGAAAATTCAATATTGTAGCAATGAGGGTTTTTATTAAATGCATGTGCAGGTTTAATGTGATGCCAATAAAAAATATAATATTTGAATCTTCTAACCAATCTGAAATTAGAAATATCAAGATGAGCCAAGAAAGCTTGAGTAATTAGTATAATTTTTATAACTTTAAGTGTGAAGCAGTAAAGAGTTTATCATTGCTTCCATGCAGGAATAATTTAAAAAGTCTGAAACTGGCAGATGAATTTAAATGTAGTTTAATGAATAAATGGAAAACCCCAAAATCTTATGGGTGTTGAGGATAGCAGTCAAATAATAACACTATACCAAATGATTGACAAGTAAAAAGTTTGACATTTTTTTTATCACACATCAAAATTAGTTCCAAATATAGTAAAGTATTAAATGTAAACTGATAAACAATGAACAGAAAGAAATTTAGAACATATTTGTGTTTGCACTAAATAAAAGCTGAGATAGAAAACAAAAAAAATGTTAATGAGTTTGCCTATATAAAAATCTAAAAAACAAGTATGTATATGTCAAAGATATCATTAACAAAAATAAAATAAGCTTAGAAAATTTTATACTGTATATGATATTGGATGACTTTAAACTATATGTAAGTAATTTTTACAAAACCTATTAAAATGCATTTTAGTTGGAGTATGGAGTAAAGGACCTTCAAATTATTTAAAACCCATTTTCTGAGCCTATCTTCATTTATCATAGCCTAGATTCTTTGTCTTACACTCCACATCCAGTTTTGATATTCCTTGTCCCTACCTTCTAATCATTTTCAGAATTCATCCATTCTTCCCATCTCCACTGCTGCAAACTCTATTAATCTGGACTCTCTGCTAGAAACATTTTAATAGCCTCTTAACTGTTCTCTTTACCTTAGCCAAATATCCTATAATTTATTTATTTTTTCTTTTCCTTTTTCCCCCCATTTTTCTTTTCTTGGGGTTGGGTATTAAGGTTGAACTCAATGATGTTTTACCACTGAGCTACATCCTCAATCCTTTTTCATTTTGAAACAGGGTCTCATTAAGTTGCTGAGGTTTTCACTAAGATTGCAGAGGCTGGCCTTGAACTTGCTATCCCTGGGCTTCATTCTCCCCAGTTTCTGGGGTTCTAGGTGTGCATCACTGTGCCTGGCCTATAGTTTGTTTTTAAAACAGTGCCCAGAATAATCCTATGAATGGTGGATTAGGTCCTGTTAAACTGACTCACTTAGCTCTTCTCAAAGGCTTTCTTGATGTCCTTGAATACCCTGGACATCAAGAAATACTCCTTACTGTAACTTCTCCCTCCATGCTATTCCCCTGGTTGGTTCCTCTACCTGGAAATTTCTGCTGCTTGATATGCCCCTGGCTAACTTTCTTGTCTCCAAAAATTTTCTCAAACATGGTTTTCTCAATGAAGCCTACCTTACCATTCTGTTCACAGTGTACCCAGCAATCTTACCACTCCTAACCTGCTTCTTTATCCTTGTAGCACTTGTTATTTATGGTGAACTCTATAGTTATTCCTTATTTTTTGTTGTTTGTTTCTCCCCGGTAGACTACAAGCATCTTGAGGGCACTGATTTTATCTCTTCTGCTCAAAATATTTCAAGTGCCTTAAAATGTGCTTGGGACATATTGGTCACTAAATGAATGGTTATTGGATGAAGAAATGCAGATGTATATTGTCATAGAACAACTTTAAAAGTTGAAGTAACAAATTTTTAATAGTCATTTTAGAATCTTTAATCCTGATTGTATTCAAGTAAGTTAAAATTAAGGCACGGAAGCATAGCATATTTTTCCCAAGTTGGCAAAACAAAGTCTGTTACTGAATTCATACTGAAATTGCCTTCCTGTTTTACTGCTGATAGGTATGTAAGCTTTTACACATATTACAGAAAAAAATTAGTAAAATATATCAAGAACTCCCAAATGTTAATATATCATTTCGTTTTTAAGAATTTACATTTCAGAGACTTGGGGTGGTGTTTATGAGCATCAACTCTGCAGTCAGAGTGTCTGGGTTTGATCATTTAATTACTATTTTTGTCATCTTGAACAAATGAATTAATCATCTGTGCTTTAATGTCCTTATCTGAAAATAGGAATAATAATATTTTACTTTGTAGAATTAAGAAGGTTGAATAGTATAAAGGAAATCTATAATAGATACAATATTTTAGATATTTAAACTATTGCCTGGCTATAGTAAGTGCTATGTAAATATTTGTTAAAGGAAATATCAGAAATATATAAGTATTTCTATATAAGAAATGTATGCACAGTTTGATTTACAATACTAAAATAGAAATAAATTAACTGCATTTGGTGGGGTAATTGATACATTTATTATGGAATATCTATAGTATGAAATGTTAGGTAGTCATCAAAATGGGCCAATTAACACTGCATATTGTTTAATGACTAATTTTTTTCAAATATAATCAATGTATTCCACAATTAGGAAAAAAATAATGAAATATATTTTTTTCTCTTAGGGGGACTTGATGAAAATAATTTAAATACATACTAATATAATAATTCTGCAAATTTAGTCTAAGTATTTTCCTTATTTCATGTTAAATTCTCCAGTTACTTAAAAATAGTTGCATATAGTTCAATAGTTTCAAGATTCTTTTGGAAATATACATAAGGCTTAAATTTAATGAAGGGCAAACATTTGAAGAAGAAGAGTCAAGAAGCTGTCTTTAATTTAGAAAATAGCCTCAGAAAGCCAATTTATAGTTACATACTTTGTGGTGAAATAGAGATTTCGTTTTTGTCCTTTAAACTTCATGCCCAAAACACCAAGTACTCTGAGAAATTGTGGGAATTGGTGCTCCAGATCTCTGAGGCGTATAAAAGTAGTAATTTTGGCAAAAACTCTGAAGTACACTTTTCCAAAATGTGTTCATGCAATCCGAAGCTTTCTATCCTCACTATCCACCCCCACTTTCCCCCCCTGGGTTCTCAAATGATGTGGTCCAGTTCCAGGGGATTGTGGAGAGGTGGCACAGATAAAGCATCCCAGTGTCAGTAGTGTGAAGCACATATGCATGTGTTTTAGTGAGCTTTTTGCTGCTGGGAATAAAAGCCCCAACCAACACAATTGTAGAAGAGGAAAACTTTATTTGTGGGCTCAGGGTTTCAGAGATCTCAATCCATAGACAGCAGGCTCCAAACCTGGGGCTCAAGATGAGGTAGAACATCATGGCAGAAGATTTTGGCAGAGGGAAGCAGCAGCTCACTCACATGATGATCAGAAAGCAGAGAAAAACTCCACTTGCCAGATACAAACATATAGGCCAAGGCCCAATAGCCCCAAAGCCCAACCTTCTCCAGCCACACCCCATCTGCCTTCAGCCACCATTTAATCCCATCAGGTGATTAATTCACTGATTGGGTTAAGGCTCTCATATCCCAATCATTTCTTCTCTGAACCTTCTTGCATTGTCTCACACAAGAGCTTTTGGGGGGACACCTAACATCCAAACCATAACAGTGCATTTCTGTATGGAGTGTAAGGCACACCTCAACAGGTTCAGGAGGTCTGAAATGGATGCTCCTCACATGTACCAGTACAGTCATTACTAAATAAAAAGAAAATTAAATCTAGGTATTTTTAGAAATACAATTTAATAATCATATTGAGGGAAAGGGAATTTTATTTATATTTTACTTCTAAAATTATTTGATTTAAGTCATTTTTTTCCCTGTAATTACATTACATAAGAGTATTTTTTTTACACCAAGTGCATTGGCATTTGCCTGTCATCTGAACCACATAGCTGGTTGAGATGGGAAGACTGTGTGCCCAGGGCTAGCCTGGGCCACTGGTGAGACCCACATCTCAAAAAACAAAAACAAAGAAACTGAAAAACCAAAAATAAAATGAATGATTTTAAAAATTATGAATAATTGCATAAAATGATAGAAAATAAGAAGTTCCACTGAACTATTGCACAGCAGGGTGACTATAAATAATGACAGTATTCTATATATTTCAAAAATCTAGAAGAAATGCTTTTGAATATTTCTATCATAAAGAAATGATGTTTGAGAGCCGGGCACAGTAGTGCATACCTGTAATCCCAGCAACTGGGAAGCTGAGGCAGGAGGATCTCAAGTTTGAGACCAGCCTCAGCAACTTATTGAGACCCTATTTAACTTAGTGAGACACTGTCTCAAAAAAAATTAATAAAATATAAAAAGGGTTGGGGATATGGCTCAGTGGTTAAACACCCCTGGGTTCAATCTCCTTTACCTTGAAGAAATGATGTTTGTGGAGACAGACATGTTTAACCTGATTTAAACATTACATAGTTTACATATGTTTACACATGATACTCCATGAAATGATTTTCATGTTTTTGTTTCTGTTAAAAGGACTTAATTTAAATTTAAAAAATAAAATAAACAATTCTCTCCTTAACTTTCCTGGAATTTATTATGAAATAATTTAGGGTAGTAATTGTGTAATTGCACAATGTAAACAAGAATTTTCAGGTTGTAATCATGAAAACTGGAGCACATATATTTTAACTAACTGTTTAAAACAATTATATTATTGCATAAATATTTAATCCTCAAGTAAAGTCTCAATAAAATTTGATTAAAAGCATAGTACATATGTATATAAATGTGTTTAATGATCAGTCTTTCTGGTTCATAAAATAATTGCTTTTCTTTCTATATTTGTCTTATAATTTGTTCCATACATTTTCAGTTGCATAATATGTGTAAAGTATATATTTTGTCCATAGTGGATACTCCATCTTTTCTTCTAATTTTTCTTCCTTTCACTGTTTAGTCTCCAATTTACTTTTTCATACACCTCCTTGCATCTGTAAATACAGAGTTCAATCAACAGACAGACCAAGATAATAATTATGAAACAAATTTTCCAATTGTTGAAATTATCTATAAAATGATTCCAACCCTATTCCCAATACTTCTGTGAATAGGTTTTATTGCATAACCATATAAATTCTCCTAGCTTCTTGTAAATATTGCATTTATTAGAATACTCTTGACTTTTATCAAGGCTGTATTCTCACTTCCATCACTCTGGTAACTGCAGTGCTATACATTCTAATCCAAGAGAGTTTGGAGTGATATAGGAACACTGAGCAAAACTAACCAAGAAATTTGGAAAAAGAAATCTTTCATTGATTGAAATTGCATCTCATATGGTAGAATTTATCTTCAGAGTTATTTATCCCAACTTCAGTTTAACCTCTTCCTTCAGAGAATTGAAGGGACTTTTAGTTTTATCCAAGGTGCAGGTTTTAGACAACACACGTGATTTAAATGTAATATATTGTGTACAATAGTTGAACACTAAGATACATTTTTGAGATTTTTTTATGATTGAACTGCTTTCTAGGTAAATAATAGTGTAAGCATTTGTACTTAATATGCTAAATTCCAGATGCTATTTTTTTTGTGATATTTACCACATGCCTTTGAGGTATTTTGTTTTATTTGGCAAGGAGACAGAAATTCACTAGTGGAAAGAACATATCTAAGCTTTATTAGCTACTTAATATATCCTAACATTCACAGCAGAACATTTGGAAGTTTAAATTATTATATCATCCTTCAAATAAAAGATAAAATTTTTTAATATTTTGTCATATTAAAGCATATAAGTATAAGCATGAATGCTACAATTAAACCATCCATTTAATTTTTTATATCATGTTAGAAGCAGGGTCTATTTGTGAAATCATGCAGTCTATTTATTGACTGCAAAAGAGTCAGATATCACTCTGTTTCTGTGGACATCAACATGAGTACAATGTATCCAACCTGTGCTACACTGTGGACCAGGATATCCTGAACCAGGATATCAGCCATTTTCTTCTTTCTAACTATAAGTTAATGGCTACATTGTATTTCACCTTTTGTAGAATATTTAACCTTGTATTTCATTATTTTCAGATCCTTCATTTTTTTTACAATGTGCTGTTATGGTAAACAATGAATATATATACACATATGACTATTTGCATTTTAAGCAATTTTCTTCTTAAGTATTCATAGTTGAGAGATTAAGAAGGAGAAACATTTTCAAATTTTCCATTTCACCCATAATGCTCATACCTTTATTCAGAGTGTTGGAGAACCTACAGGTAGTCCCTGTTCTCCCAGTGTATTTCCTTCTTTAAGGTCACTTATTATAGGTGGTAAAGGAAGCAGAAGAGGCAACACAGATAACCACCATTATATTTGGTTCATTATCAAATAGTGTGTAAAATTTATTCACGGGTTAAGAAGTAGAGGGAAGTTATTGGGATATGCCCCAATGTAAAAAAATACTCTGGTTTGTAATTTTAAATTTAATGTGAAATCTAAACCATGGATAGAATATGAAAATTCACTACGTTTATGAAATTTGGAAGCAGTTTTTTCTACTCAGGAAAAAGATACCTAAAATACATTTTGTGGGTGTGTAGCAAACTTAACATTCCCTGCTGGCTGGAGATGCTAACAGATGCTTAGATGAAAGTATGCTGTAAGTTTAATTACCTAGATAATTGCTATAACCATCTAGTGGATTTTTCTATTTAGATCTGTCCATACAGATGATGTGCAATTAATGAGAATTAGCACTGCCAAATTATTGTAAATGTGAGTTATAAAAATGGGATGCCTTATGGTCTAGATTAAACTGCAGGCACTCAACAATAATTATTTCTGTAATGAGTTTGATAGAGACTACAAGCACTCTTTCCTTCTAGATAGTTAAGTAGGACCTTAGAATTTAGGGAGTGAAGAATGTACATGGCAGATGTGACCTGGGATGCCTTCTGGAGAATACTTGGGCTATGTGTCCCCAAAAACTCATGCTCCCAAAAGAGAGTACAGAAATCTTCAGAAGTGAAATGATTAGATCAGGAGAGTCATAACCTAATTGGTAGATTAATCCATTTGATGGATTAATGGGAAGTAACTGTAGGCAGATAGTGAAGGAAGTAGGTCATTGGGGGCATTCCTTTATAGTTTATGTTTTTTTCCCTGGCACCTCTCCCCCCCCCCAGGACCCCCGACCTTTCCTGACTCTACTTTCTGTCTTGAACTGAGCTGCTTTCCTCTATCACACCCTTCTGCTATGATTTCTGCCTCAACTTTGGCCCAGAGCTATGGAGTAGGCCAACCATGAACTGAGGCTTTGAAACTAAGCCAAAATAAACTTTTCCTCCCCTAAGTTGTTCTTGTCAGGTGTATTGGTCACAGAAATACAAAGTTGACTAAAACAGTCACAAAAATTCCCTGGTACTGCCCCTTGGTTTTCCACACCATTCGCCATCCCCACCCACTGACAACCAGTCTGGTTTTGCCTTTTCCGGATATAAACAAAATATGTTATATTATGTAAATGGAATTGTATAATATGTTATCTTTTATGTGTGGCTTCTTTCATTTAGCTGCTTAAAATTTATCCATATTGCTGCTCCCATCAATGGAATGTGTATTGAATAGTGTTCCATTGGTGCAAATAGACCACAGTTCATTTATCCATTTACCATGTAGAGGTCATATGGCTTCCTTGAAGTTTTTGTTGTCTGTTAATAAAACTGCCATAAATATTTGCGTGTAAGTTTTTATGTGAACATAGTTTTTGTTTCTCTTGGATAGATATCTCAAAAGGGATTGCTGGGTGATATGAAAGTGTGTATTTAACTTTATAAAAAACTCAGTGATTTTCCAGAGTGACTATATACACAGAAGTTTTATTCCTCTCCTGCACCCAAACTGTATTTTATCAGTTTGTTGTGTTGTTTTGCTTGCTAGTTGGTTTTATTTTAGCTCTGCAAATGGGTGTCTAGAGGCATGTTGTCATTTTAAATTTGCATTTCTCAAATGAAAAAAATGACTTTGGTGATGTCTGACAGTTAATTGAGGGTATTTACATATTAATTTAATGCAATAAGTGATATGGCTGGTTTAATTCTATTATCTTGCTTTTTTGTTATCTATTTTTCCATCTGTTATTTCATTTTTCCTTATTATCCATCTTCCTTTGGATACATTGAGTAGTTTTATGGTACCATTTTATCTCTTTGTGGGTTGTTAGATATGTATCTTTGTTTTATCATTTTGATATTTTTAGGGGTTTGCATTATAATATTTTGTTTATTATAGTTCATCTTCAAGTGGATTTTATCATTTCACTTGTACACAGTAGCATACTTCCAATCTCTCACCCAGCTTTTATGCTGTTGTTGGAAAACATTTTCCTATACATATGCTAAAAACCTCCATAATACATTGTATCATTGTTGTTTGAACAATCAATTGAAGAGATATAAGTAGTTAGGAAAAATCATATATGGTTATCCACAGAGTTTCCATATCTGGTCCCTTCAGACCCCTATGTAAGTGCACACTTTTATCTGGTATAATTCTTCTTCTAAATTGAAGTAGCTTCTTTAACATACTTTTATACTACAGGTGTCCAGGTGGTAAGTGATTTAAGTTTGGGGTGTCTGAAAACATCTTGATGTTGCCTTCATTCTGAAAAATAATTTGAATACAGAATTTACATTCATTATTTTAACATTTCTATACAATGCAGCATCTACCAAACATTGATCCTAATGAGAAACCTATTGTTCTCCTTTCTTTTGTTTCCCCTGGTGCTAAGGATTAAACCCAGAACCTTGTGCATGCTAAACAAGTGCTCTCCCACTGAGATACATGCTCATCCCTGCTTGCTAATTCTTGATTAACTGTCAGACATTGTGCATTTAATCATGTGGATTTTCTATATTTGTGTTCCTATACATTTTCTTGAGGTTTATTTTCAAGCTGCTGTTAAGTTATCTGTAGTCAAGTATTCATTTCTGGTCCTCTTTTCAACATGTAGTTAGGCAGCCAGGTCTGACCAAGTGCTCAGTCTAGGCTCAATAACTTGCACTATTTAAAAAAGACTTCTTTGTGTGCTTTATCTTGTGCCCTTGGATCATTGGTTTTTCCCACTCGGCAGGTAGGAACTGGCACTATTTTTGTTCCTATCTTGGTGTTTAGAATCTTATCCTAAGTAAAACAAAAAAGTCTCAAAGAGAGATTTTTTAACTGAAAAAAAAAAAAATAACATTCCTTTCTTATAATTTAGTATGATATATATGGATTAAAATATATGGATTAAAATTTAAAACTATGTTGTATTTAAATTTTAGGGGCTATTTATTTCAGGACTTCTTCCATTACATTCATTAAAGTTTATACTCTGTCAAGGTAATGTGCTTATTTCTGTGAATTTATGGTCAGCAAAACATTGGAAATGTAATAGTATACTTTTTGAGATTAAAAAACTAAACACAATATTCTTCTCAAAGTAGTTTCACATAGATCATACATTATCTTCTAAATTATGGTGTTTTCATTTCATATTGTCTGGAGAGAAGGAACTATTGATAATAAAATAAAAAGGTGGTTATATGTTTTGGTGAAATTTAACTTTGGCAGGCATTGCAAACCTGCTTAATCTTTTTTTAATGCTTTTAGAGGCTTTATGAAGTGTGGAATCTTTAATAATGGTGTGTATTTACTATGTTAACAATATAATACGTATCAGTGGTCATAAGGTTGTGCATTTTCATTTTATTGTAAAAAAGAGACAAAAACATACTTTCCTTCATATTATATTATAGATATGAAACAGAAAAATTATTAAATGACAAAGGTAATGTTTCTAATGACATGTTTACTGAACTTGATAAATTTAAAATTAGATGAGTCTAGGAAATTCAGTGCATTGAAAGTACATTCAGTGCATTGAAAGTGATAAGAACAGATGACAAGTTATCATAATTGTATATACATTTGTATGGGGAATAAAAAAAAATCATTTATCTACTTATTTCTTAATGGAGAAAGATAACATCAGATTTCTTAACCATATGCAATTATTCTAAAGATAGATGTGCACATTTTACTCTCTGATAGCTTAACAAAAAACTACTTTGCCAACATCCAAAAGATCTTCCACATTGAAACATTATTATTTCACATTTACTGTTAGAGTATTAAAATGAAATTTCAAATTGCCTTTATTAGTTCAAATGGAAAATACTGTACTATACTTTATCAACTTCCATAAATGAAGATGAATGTCTATCTTTTATGACTTTTGTGACTTCTAAGCATATGTAGAAATTTAATTTATTTTTTAAAAAATGAATGATTTAAACTTAAAATGCTCTTGAGTGTTTACAAAATGTGTTCAGTGGTATCTTAACCAAGCTGGGAGGACCCTGGGAGCCATGGACCTTCTGAGTGAGAGCTCTCCATGTCACATTAAGGTGAGCTGCCACCACCTCTACTGGTGATGGTTGCTGATACAGATTTTTTAAAATTTATTTTTACTATTTGACTTTGTCTTTTATTGAGATTTTACCACCTTTTTTCATTTTAGCTGATCACTTTTTTTGAGTTTTTTTCAAGACATTAAAAGGAAAATTTATAGCTTGACAAGATGCCTTATCTTGCATTTGAAGATACACTCTTCACGTAGTATACATATAATCTCCCCAAGAGAGATTGTATTGTTATGTCCATTTTAATGGGTGGCAAAGAAAAAAAAAGGACTGACTGAAGAATTTAGGCAAAATTTGCCTATACAATTCACTTCACTCTTCTTTTGAGGTAGTCATGAGAGTGGCCTGACCACTTAGTGAATACAGGTTAAGCTATTTCAGTGTCCAACTATGTCTTCCATACAATGTAAACTTTCCAGTAAAGCAAAAAGTACATATGCTGAAATGGAGAATTTCTTTTTCATCAGTGTTATGTCTTCTTCATCCCTACATGACTAAATGAGATGGAATGTCTTTGAGCCTGTAGGTTTGTTGGAAATCCCTGCATTTGGAGAACTAGTTAGTTACAGGCATAGACTATCCTAATACTTCTATAAAAGGGAAATAAAATTTGTTCTTTTACTAATCAATATCTTTCTCTCTTTTTTTTTTTCTATTTTACAGACCACCACTCTGCAGGTATAATTTTACACTTAAAGAGGGAAAAGAAATATTTCTTAAACTACGCGCATGTACAGCAAAGAATATTTAAACTCCTTCTCCCATCAACTGTAAACTTATTTGTGAATTAAAGAACTTTTAAATTAGAAAAATACCATCATTCTTTCTTTTAGAATGCATTGTTCAATCAGATGCATTGAGTTCTTAAGTAAAATTTTTAGAATCAAGAATATTAAAAATAAAAATGCATATGAAAAAACATTCTGAATATATTCTAAAGCAGTTTATTTCTCTTTACCTCATCTACTTCCTAAATCATAGACTTACCATTGAATGTTTACCTCAATTTGTTATTTTAGTAAATATGTTCACCAAAACATTTTCTAAAGGAAAAATGGTGAAGAACTTAGTGGGTCCCTTCTAATCAATATCATTGTACAACTCTGCAGTAATAAATTAATTTTTAAAAAATTTATGAATTTGGGCTAATGTAATCTTTGTAAATATAAATACTTGGTACTTTTGGTAAAGTTTTGTAAATAAAGGATTTGCTAGTATGGAGCATAATAAATAAATAACATATAGGCCTCTAAACTTATGTTTAAATCCTGTGTTCATTATTTATTAATGTTGAAATCCTGAGTAAGTTAATTTATTTTACCATGTCTCAATCATCTAAGGAAATTTTGTGAAGATTGACTCAATAAAGCACTTTGAATAGTGTATGTCTATAATAATTATAATAAGAATGATGATAGCTATTACATATATTTATCATTGTGTTCTTGGAAAATATTAATTAGTTTAATATTACAAAAACTCATGAAGTTAGTCTTGTTTTCTCCATAGATGAAGAAACTAAGGCCTAGAAATGTTCACTGACTTACCGAGGATCACACATAGAACCAGAATTCAAACCTAAGAAGTTTGGGTTCATAGTTTTTTTTGTTTCTTCAAAGTTTGATGAGTGTTAACCATATTAGTAGCCATATTTATTAATGATCACAGTCAAAATAATAATATGAACACGGTTGAAATTTTCCAACTTATCTGTTCAGTTCAAGAATTTCTGGGCAAGGATCCCTCTCACTTATGTTTCAATGCCCTGTCTTTTATGTTTTCCTCTGAAGCAGACTATCAACAATAGTCAGTATCTATAGTATTTATTGTCTACTGTTATGGTTTGCATATGAAGTGTCCTCTAATAAACTCAGGTAATAGACAATGAGGAATGGCCAGAGGTGAAAGGATTTGATTATGTGAACAGTGACCTAATCAGTGGATTAATCCATTTGATGGATTAATACTTTAAAAGGACTACTTATTGGGGGATAACTGGGACATGACAGGAGGAAGTAGGGCTCTGAGGCATGCTATTAGGGATTACATCTAGTCCCCTGGGTTCAAGTTTCTCTCTCTGTCTGCTTCCTGGCTGCTATGAGGTAAGCAGCTTTCTTTCACTAGTCCCTTCTGCCATGATGCTCTGCCTTACCTGGGCCACAGAGCAATAAAGTTGGTCAGTCATGGACTTAACCTCTGTAACTGTGAACACAAAACTAATTTTTCATCCTCTAATTTGTTATTGTCTCGTGTCTTAGACACAGCAATGAAAAGTTAACTAACATACCTCCTGTATTAGTTTTTCATAGATTCCAGAGTAAAATACCATATATTGAGGGGTTGAAGCAACAGAAATGTATTTTCTCAGCATTCTGGAGCCTAGGAGTGCAGGATCAAGAGTTGGCAGGTTTGGTTTCCTGTGAGGCCTCTCTCCTTGAAATGCAGATGGCTTCCTTCTTGTTGTGTCTTTTTAAGGCCTTTCTTATGTGCATATTTATCCTGTGTCTCTGTATCCAAATTTTCTCTTGTTGTAAGGTTGCCTGCCAGAATGGATTAGGGTCTACCCCAATGGCCTCATTTTAAATTAATCGTTACTATAAAGGTCCTATCCCTAAATATAGTCACATTTGGAAGTAGTGAGAACTAGGGTTTTAACATATGAATTGTAAGGGTGTACATTTGAGTATGTAACACTTGCCATGAACCCTTAATTACACACTTGAAGGTGAACTGGGGCCATTGTGGGGTGCCCACCTGGAAAATACTGACTGTGAAGTCCTTGAGGTATCAGTTACATGCTCTAGGCAGAAACACAAAGATGCTTCACTGTTTACCTACAGATTTAAGAAGTGTTGCCTGCACCTCTACTAAATGACTGTACTTCAGGAAAACAGCTCCTTTGATTTTTGCTGTCGTCCTTCACTCCATAGGCCCATGACTATAGTCCACAGAGATACCTTCTCTCTCCTTTCTGACACTGACATGTCTGCTCACAGCCTTTCCACATTCTTAAGCAAACCCACAAACTCTTATGTAATTTCATTTTTTTATAATGATACTCTCCATTAATTTTTGAGATATTCCTAGAAGCTTTTGAATCTCACAATGATATCAGAATAATTTAAAATAAAATAAAAATACTATAGATATGCTTCTAGGGATACCAGAAGTGTTCCTGATTGCTTACAGTCTCTGGACATTAGGAAAAACAGTAGCATACTTTTCTCATAGGATATTGGACCACTTTATCTTCATAATGAAACTTCCATCCACAAGTGATTCAATCTTCCAAGGATAACTCAAAGATGAAGATGTTTACAGGTTTTCACATTGCCATGCCTTCTAACTTTTTTTCAGGGTAAAAATTGGCCTGAATAAAGAGCCTTTGGAGTTTGCATTTATGGTAGTGAGGGAAATAAATTCCTGTGACCCCTAAGTTTATAGCACCCAAACAAATAATGTACTCATATCCCCCCCAAAAAAAAATTTTTTTGCAAAACCTGTAGATTACAAAATGAATGTAAGGAGGAAAAAATTGCACTTTTGGGGGGGACCATAGTGAAGCACAGGTATTCTAAAAAATTATCTGGAACAACAAATGAACAAGTGGCCATTATGTACAAAATATATTATGCCAGATTGCTTTGATGGCATGATGCTCTAGGTCAGATCCAGAAACGTGCAAAGAGACTAGGTGATTTAATTCTCTATTCCTTAGATGCCTACTCAGCCCAGGTCACAGAACTTGACTAAATACTACCTTTTAAAACCTCTCAAGAAGGCAGTTTGATTATATTTTTGTTAATGTTTTAATATAAAGTTATTTAATCTAATTAAATAAGACCTATTTTATTAATGGGACTTATTTTAATTGAATTATAAACTTCATATAAAAATGTCATTGATAAAGCGATCTTTGTTACTTTGGCTTTGAGGCTTTGATTTTTGCTCTTTTAAAAAACAACACTTCAAAACATTAAAAAAAATAATGTTACCTAGATAGCTATGTAAGGTTTCTAAGTTACTGAAAAATCACTTAAATGTGTGTTGCCAGTATATACTAGGTATAATTATATTCGTGTATGTATAATTATAGTAATAGAAGTGTCATATTTTTGGCTTTTGCGTTAATCCTGTTCTTTCACATTATTACAACAATAATAAAAAAAAACACAACGAGTATTTACTGTGTTAGTTTTCCATTGCTGTGACAAAATACCTGAGAAAATAAAAGGAGGAAAGACTTATTGTAGCTCGTGTTTCAGAGGTTGCAGTATACTGTCAGCTGGCTCTGTTGTTTTTGAGCCTGATGGAAGGCAGAACATCATGATGAGCATATGTACTTGGAAAGTTCTAAACATCTCATGGTGACTGGGAAGCAAGAAAAGAGAGGAGAGGAAGAGACTGGATCCCAATATCCCCTTTGAAAACATGCACCAATGACCTAATTTCCTTGCACTAGTCCTTATATCTTGAAAACTTCCACCACCTCCCAATGGGGCCATCAACTTGGAACCAAGCCTAAACACATGATCCTTTGGGGGACATTGAAGATTCAAACCAAAATGCTTTCTGTGTACCAATTTGTACATTAAGTCCTTACTTGGAACATCTCATGGATCCTTATAAATGCCCTATAGAGCATCTTCAGGTACTCAGAGGAGACAAAAAGGAAAAAAAAATCCTTTGAATGATTGAAAATACTGGAAAAATATTGTTGTGTTTTGATTGTTATATATTAAGTAAATAATGAGCATTGTATAAATTCATGAATGAATAAATTAACGAATGGATGAACAAAAAGTCAAATCCTCTACAAACGGCATATAGGACAACAGGGAGTTTTAAGTAATAGTGATGTGGCTGGTGTTTGCCAAGTGACAAGAATTTGCTGAATGTGACCATTTTGGCAAATTGACCGTCACTCATGCTGTTTTTCTGTTTGTGCTTTTAGGTTCTTAGGATTAAGACACTGCTAAAAATTCCCCAGTACTTGAGTCCTGCCCAAGATAAATATGACTTGCTTTTTCAAGTGACCTAATCATTGTTAGAGAACATTAAGGAATGGTTCTGGAGTTATGAGATGTAGGACTGCAAAGCACAGATAACATTTTCATTCATAATTTTTTCCCTGTAAACATGTGGGATATGAAAAAAGAAGAAAATCTGGTAGGTGAACAGCTGGTCATGCAGATGGTGTTGACGAACTGAATTTGGATTTCTGTATCATGGTTTAAGTTTTTGGAATGCTAGACTCTTGGCTTAAGGTAGAATTTTATCTCACAAGGACATGAAAGAATGTATTTGCATTCAGGCTAGCAGTCATGATTAAAGTGCTTTAAATGGAACACAACATTGCAGAAAGTGTTTGAAGATTCAGAGCAACCAATCACTCACCCAGATTCACTAGGATTCTATTGAATACTCTTCTATGTTTCTTTGGTCCTCATTAGCACATTCCAGTTCTTAGCTTGGATTTGTCCTAACATCTTTCTTCTCAGTTGGGACCTTTCCTTTGCTTTCTTTGTGGTTAATTTATCTGTCCCAAGCCTAATACTACATTTACCTTTGCTTCCTGCCCTATTTACTGGATATTTTTGTCCATGTCTGTGTTCTAGCCTGGATATTACAAATCTCTGCTAATTTGTCTGTATCCATCATGAGAATGTGAGCTTCCTGAGAGTAGGAAGTTTTAGATTGTATATCTTTGTATTGTTAGGTCTCAGTGAATGGCTGGCTTATTATAAAGGCACCATAAATATTTGTTCAATGACAAATGCCAAATGAAATAAACGAAGCAGGAAGTTTTTCTTTCTTTCTTTTTAATTTAGTAGGGAAAGAGTGGGCAGACACTAGCCATTAGAGGGTATTTAAAAGAACAAGATGTTAAAAGTAGTTCTGGTTGGAGGTCAGAGAGCTCTCATTGTACAGCAAATTGAAGATAATCTGTCTTAAAGACTTTTCTAAGAATGTAGTAAAACCAGATTTCAGTATGAGTTGATCTTAGTCAGAACAAATACAATATTTAATAATAATTTGCATGTAGAACTGAAAATTTAAAAATTCTCCTGCATATATTGGTTAAGTAGTAAAGCACCAGTTAACATCTAAACACATAAAGAATGATAAACATCAGGTATCTCCTTCATAGTATTTTAGGAATAGAGATGATTGAAAGCAAGTACACAAAATTTACTGCAGATAAAAATTCTGAAATCACTGGACCTTTATCAGTTGAACTTTTCATACTGCAACATAATTTGTACTTTCCAATATTTTAGTAAAGTTGTTTTACTCTTTATGACTTGGTAGAAAAAAGGTTCAATTGGAAAAATGTCTGTGGAAAAAGTTTTCAAGATGAAAATTGTTGAAGTGAATGAAGAATGGGAACTAGGGACTGACTTAGCAGTAGAGCACGTACCCTGGGTTCCAACACCAGCACCTCAGAAAGAAAGAGAGAGGAAGAAAGATGAATAAAGACTAGAAAATGGGCTTGTTCTTAGCAGAACATTCTTTGAGACAGGGGCATGGGGGACAAAAAAGAGAATATTAGAATTCTTTAAAAATATATTGTATTTTAAAAATATTTTTTTAAGTTGTTGATGGGCCTTTATTTTATTTGCTTATTTATATGTGGTTCTAGGAATCGAACCCAGTTCCTCACACAAATGAGGCAAGTGCTCTACCACTGAGTTACAACTCCACTCCTTAGAATATATTGTATTTTAATGATCTTAGTAAATATATTCTTCCAACTACATGACCCAGGACAATGCACCCAGCTCAGAAGAAACTTTATTACAACAGAGAAGATTCAGTTTCACAAAATTAATGTAGTGCCTATCTTATTTCACCCTCATTTCCCCATAATTGCCCTAAAAGTAACATTTAATTGATATTTGTAGATTTTATTATAAATAATTTTTAATATAAGGTAAAAAAAAAAACATTTGAAAGCATTTCAAGGTTATGAAATGCCCCATTCACCCTTCTCTCCCTTCTCATAGAACAAGTCAAGAAAAGAGAGAATCTAGATTTAAAAATCTCTGCAATCCAGGAAAATTAATCATAATCTTCCAAATTTCAAGAGAAGAATTTTAGCAATCAAACAAAAATAGGACTTCAAGATGAATAATATTGCCAGCAGTGTAAGCAGGGTAAGAGACTGACGAACTACCTTCTGATTTCTTTTCCAGGCAAAGGAATATTGTTATTTATCTACCAGCAAACAGTTGCTTTATGACATCAAGATAATTTCCACTGTGCATCACATTCACCCTGTTTATTTTACTTTGTACTCATTGTAAAGCCACAAATCTAGGAAAATAGATTTAGGACAGTGTTTAAGATGATATGGTATGAAGTCAAAATTAAGTAGTATACCTTCTGAACTATAAAGGAAGGAGTGTATGGAATGTGGCAAGAAAAATTTGGGCCAACTCTGGGAGGATGTGACATGGAATGAGTAACGGGAGCCTTTAAACAGGCACTCATCCCTTCATTCTTTCATCAAATATACATTAAATGCTTACTATGTATTTGATGGCTGGCTGGAGACATACCCATGAACAAGACACTAAATTCTTCACCTATGGAACCTGGGTTTTAGTGAATAAAGCAGAGAATGAATAAAGTAACAAAAATACAAATTCATAGGCTGATAGAGCAATGAGAAAAATCTGTTAGTAAATTTGTGATATTAGAGGAATAGAGTGGAGATGGTGTGGGAAAGTCTTTTTGAGAAGGTAGTTTGAGGACAGAAGTTTGGAGGCCATGGCAGAGCCACTAGGGTGAAGATCAAGGGCATAACACTTCAGACAGAGGGTATAGCAAGTATAAGCAGAGGAGATAAGAAAGTGTGTTGGGGGGACAAGATCAGCAGAGCTGGAATCTTAGCAACCCAGAAACATGGTTGTAGCAGTTGAGTCTGGTAACATACTGGTCATGTTAGAAGTTTGGATTTTATTCTAAGTAGGATTGAGGCAGGATGGTATCACCTTAACGAAAATGTCCTAGGTAGCCAGGTAAGGTTGGAAGCAGGCAGCCACTGAGAATGGCTCCTAATGTCATAATCTGGATTTAATTTTAACTAGATTGTGCAAAGTAGGAAACAGGAAGATTTTGTGGGGAGATAGTGGGCTAGGAATAATAATTCAATTTTGGAAATTTAAGATTTGAGATGACTAACAAAAAAAGATCCAATGGAGATATCAAGTGGGTCTTTGGAGATATCAGGTGTAGTATAAGACAAGCAAAGTTAAATAATCAGGATTTTCTTCAGCTCATCTCATCTACACTAAAAAGTACAAAATATTTGGCATGCAGTGGACATTTCAACATTGGTTCCTGACAACTTGAAACAAAGACATGAACTAAAGAAGTTGAACACTGAGGGTGAGCAAGAAGAAACCATTTTCTTATATAGTTGACAACAGCCATACTAGAGATTTAGTAAATATGAAAATCAAAACAAATCTACTCCGGTGTAAGTATTCTGAAACAAAAAAGGGTAAAACCATATTAAAATGCAGTTATGAAGGAAAAATGCTTTCTGGGAGAAATAGATGAAAATTTTATATATGAAATATTTATTTATGAAAAACCAATAATATTTTAGAGAGTATCTATACTGAGTTTTCCAAAACAAGAACACACAGAGGGTAAGGAATGGATGAAAAATAGGGGGAAAAAATCCAATGCACTGATATGAAAATGGAAAGTGACAGAGATGTTAAAAGATTTGGAGAGTTACGGAAATATGTTAAGGAAATTAAAAATCAATAGCAGTTTTAACCGAAAAGTAATAGGTACTACAAAATATATCATGAATGATATTTCAGAAATTTGAGACATGCTTTTAAAATGAAAATGAAATATTGAAATGATAAATGATAAGTAGGAATGACAAAGACTAAAATTCCAATTTAAAGATAATTGATATTTCTGAACATAGCCAGAGTAGAATAGAAAACCATATATTTAAAATATAATTAAAAATACTAAAATATAAAGTAGTTTGACATAAAACATTAAGTGGTGTGGTAAAATTAATTAAACTGGAACAATTAACCATATCCATGCCATTCCTTTAAATATTAAGGGTAAAGAAAATAAACAGAAATTAAGTTAATAATTACTAAAAATATGATTGTGGCTAGCAAATTTTCCTCTACAGTCCAAATCCAAAGATAACCAGAAACAATCAAAGTTGAAGAAGGGAATTAGATGTAAAGATTGTTCTGTGGGAATGAAATATATAAGACAAACATGTCATATTTATATATAAAATATAAATATATAAATATATGATGGAGGTGCAACAGGAGACAATCTCAATACTGAAGAATGAAAGGATTTCAGAATATGGAGATCACTGTCAGAAAAATAAAAGTGCTGGTGGTGAGGGTTTCCTCCAATGAAATATGCATTTACCTAATTTTAAGTAAACATAAAATCAAAAAATGTACTTGAGCAAACGGTAGAATTCGTGATGTAGCATAAAAATTAATTTAAATCTGGTTTTATAATTTCAGATGGTGTCAAGAAAGAAGGCTAATTGTTGAGAAATGGAGAAGGGGAATTAACAGAACATTAATTTGCTCATAAGATCCAGATGGAAACTATAAGTGAGATTTTGGAAATATAAATCCAAATAATTTTTTGAATATTAAAAACATGAATAAGAAAGAGGGATAAAAGTGGACTTTGGTTTTTCTTGATCTAATTGCTTTATCCACAAATATGCTAACACTTATCTCTCTGGCTATTCTGGGAAGATGGACTTGATATTCTTCTGACTGCAGGATTCCAAAATCTCCATTTTTTTTCATGATTTAATAAATATCCTGTGCTTCTTTTCAGTTCCCACTTTTTCTCTTGTTTTTTTTTTTTTTCTTTTTCTTTTTTTCCTCTCTCTCTACTGTGTTTGCACAACTCCTCAGAGAATTAATTCTTCTGGGAGGAAAAAAAAAAAAAAAACCTGAAAGCCAAATTGTTCACAAGGAAGCAGATTTTGTCTACCACTGGTCACAAACTTATGGTGAAACAAAGGAACTCTAAACCCCAGCTACTTGCTTATAATTCTCAGAAGAATAGGCAGAAAAAAACAAAACATGAAGTGTTAACTCACTCCCCTGAAACCAAACAAAAACCATAGCTCATTTAGTAATAAACAGTAAACGAGAAATTATTGGAAAACATAATACAAGATAGTTTAAAACAATATGACAACAATAAGAACAAACATGTTTGGGAAGGAAGTAAAAACAGATCCAATTTAATGAGGAAGAATCAATGCTTTAACAAGTAGCATGAATGAAATTACTAGAAATGGATAAATAAATGACCCATAATCATAGAGGCATAAAATACTCTTTTCAGAAATTTTCAGATCCAAGGGTCCCCAAATGCATATAATGCATTTGGATATAGTGAACATGTGTCTATATATATACTTAGAACTTTAAAACACATAACAAACATTTTCTAGTATTTTAGGAAGTTTTACAACATTACCTTCCTGGTAAATTGGTGATTATTAGGCTATAGGAGAAAAGTCTTGATAAATATTCCAAAGATAAAATATTCACAATGAATTTTTAAACTATGATGCCATGAACTAAAAATTTGTAATATGGAAAGATGCTGGCACTTAGAAATTTAAAAGTGTTCTACCAAGGAACTAAATGTCAAAGAAGATACTGGAAAAGTTAGTAACATTATTAGAAAGTAATATAAATAAGAATATTATATAACTGAAGTGACCAGTGGTTCTCAATCAATTTCAACTCTAAAATTCATTAAGATAAAAAAATAAATAATCCCATAAAAAAGCAAAATAATAGCAACAAATAAAACTATCAAATTATTTGGCAATACTCAAGGAGGATAAGAACACACATATGCTAGATACTTTTAAAACTGGAGAAAAGGCATAATAAAATAAATGAGATATATTTTGATAAAAATATTTTCAACACAAATGAAACAGATGCCTTTCTACTGATAAAAATTACTAAATTTTTATGTAAAAATATCACAATTAGGGAGATGAATCACTTTGTAAGAAATTCAGATACTTATTAATATTTGACTCAAAAAAGCCTTTGATCTAGAATTTTTTCCAACACTGAAGGAAGAAAAAAGTTACACATTGCATATAGAGTTCGAGAGTATGATCAGGTGAAATGTTTCACAAGTGAATCAAGAATATTTATATTGAAGGCTAACCAAGGGAAAACACATTTCCATTTTATTAGGAAATCTGTACTGATGATAGAAAATCAAATGATTATTTTGTTTGTTTATACCACAAAATGTATTTTATAAAATCTGTATTGGTAAGATAGGGTTGTTGTAACAAAGTACCATAAAGTACAATTGAAATTTATTCCTTCAAAGTTCTGGAGGCTGGGCTTCCAAAACCAAGTGTGGTGGAGGTTGGTTCCTTCTAGAGGGTTGGATGGAGAGTCTATCCCATGCCTGTGTCCTGGCTGTTGGTGTTTTAAAGAAATCATGGTGTTTCTTGGCTTGTAGGTATATCATTTCACTGTCTGCCTGTCTTACATGGTGCTTTCTCTGTACGTCTGCCTATATCTGTGTGTTTTTTTTTTTTTTTTTTCAATTGGCAAAAGGGGATTTATTGAACCAGCATGCTGGGGCTCTGTGCCCACTCAAGAAGGGAAAGCAGCCTAGAGCCCCGAGCAGGGGCTGAGCACTGCTTAAGTACACTTTTTGGGGAGGGCGGAGGGCTTTGTATACATCAGAACAAATCATCATTAGGCGCGGGAAAATTGAATAACAACTCCTAAACATGATTGGTTCATTCATTGGCGGGAACAGGTCAGGCTGGAGTGATAGGTCATTCCTAAGGAGGGGGTTACATTTAAACTGATTGGTCCAGGCCTTGCAATGCCTACATGCGACCACACAGAGCCCTTATTAAACAACCAATAGTCAGGGGAAATATTTACTGGGCAGTTCCAAGCATTGTCTCAACAGCTACAGAAATTTCAGGTTTTGCAGGTAACATAGACACCTAACAATACCTAATCCTTTACATTTTAACTCAGACCTTGCAGCTTAGAAACTTTACAACACC
>NW_025999968.1:36912044-36925390 GCF_001458135.2 Marmota marmota marmota | reverse complement strand
TGTTCACACTTTAAAACAATATCTGTAAATTTCTGAATTTAAGCAGATTACTTTATAGACACCATCATTTCATCTGTTTACCCAATTTAAATTGAACCATTTGAATCACGTAAATCAAAGATATTTGGATCCATTTTTAAATTTTTTTTTTGAGCGCTCCTCATCTGTCAATTGTCATATCACTGCAGGATATATGGACATACACACATACAGACATACCGACATACAACACATAACACAAGTGTAACACCCTAGTAGCTTTTTCAGGTGAAATCTCCATTGCAATGTTTCAAAACTCCACAGTTGATCAGAAAAACATTAACCTAGGTCTGTAGGACCAAAATCATGAGCTCAAAAAAAAAAAATACAGAATCTAAGAAAAAGCAAGAGTCCTAAAAAAAAGATGACTGGCCAGTAATTAATAAATACCATATAATGTACTTTTTGGTTGGGGTCTAGTTTGAGTTCAGGTAAAAAGACACTTTAACCTTTTTTTTCAATATACTTTAATAATGTGTATACATAACTATCCTTTGCAAACAATGCTAACACTGTATCCTCCTTTTTCAAGTGATTTTTGTTTTCAGATGATAATACTCAATAGAACCAGTTTAGAAATTAATATTTGCTCTATAGAATTAGTTAGAAAACTATACATAGTAAGAGAGATATAATTTATATTGTAAATAAATCATAGCATACCTGATATATTATTTTTATGTAATATCAGTCGTTTTTTCTGTTTATAAAAAATAATCATAGTGAATGAGTAAAAATAAAGCTCAAAAATCACAAAGTCCTTTTACTGCCAGCATTTATCTTTCTCTGGGTTCACAGAATATTTCCAAACAGTGTCTAGATGCAAAATTATGCACTAATTTTTTGTATCAGCTTTGCTGATAATTTTGAAGAATCTAAAACTTTGTTGTCCTTGCAAACTAGCAAGTTAGTCTGCTACATTCTCATTGAAGAAGAGATTTTCGTTCAGAGGGGAAAAAAAAAAAGACTATGTTACTCAGAGCAATTGTGCAGCCAGACTGCCCAACTCCCAGAAATCCTATTCTCCCAGGGCAACACAGAGCTGCCAGCATGTTGTATCATAGCCGAGCCATTCCAAGCTTAGGAAACCAAAACCATTGTTTATGGGCAGTTAGTTCACTTGGCTGAACTTTTTCCCAGAGGGAGAATTCATCTATAATACACTGGACAATGAACAATATTTTCCTTTGCTCCAGAAGGAGGCACTTAAAAAACACATATATAATATATATGTATATGTAGAGAAATATATGTATATGTAAAGAAATATATGTATATGTAAAGAAATATATATATATATATATATATATATGTGTGTGTGTGTGTGTGTGTGTGTGTGTATACATACACACACACACACACACATATATATTATGTGTATACCTCAAATGCTTGTAAACAAACCTCTAGAACAAGGAGTCACTGTCAAATTTGCAAAATGCACAGAAATTCAAGAGACACAAGAATTGCTGTTCTACAAAATCCTGTTGTTTATATAAAAAAGCATTTTTTCCCTGCAATATACCTTCAGTATACTATCATATTCTGAAATAATAATAAGAATTATCCCAGATTTGAGATTCAGAAGGATATGATGAATTTAATTTTTTTAGTACCACTTTAAATAGTAGTGATTATAATAACTACAAATAAAATCATAAAAATGGCTAATAATATTGCTATTATTAAGGAGACAAGCACAAATTATTTTATTCTGCAATCCTAGTGTCATAATGAGCACAGGGATTATTTTCTACTGTAAAAGTAATAGACAACAAAGAATGACATGAGAATAAATGGATTTAAATAACAAATGTGAACTTAAATGGTAAGTTTCAAATGTATGTGAAATAAGTGGAATTGTTTCCCCTTAATTGCTAGAATTCCAACAACATTAGAATCCTGAAATCAGCCAGGGGAGCTCTGTAGCAGGAGATACCAACTGTTCTGGTGTAGGGAGCACTCAAGATTAAAATCAATCCATCATCAAGGATACAAAGCAAAGGACAAGAAACCTAATCCATGATCATTTTTGCGTCTGGCCTGAAGAGCCAAAGTCTCTAGAAACGGAACTGTTTTAAACACATCATTAAGATAGATCATAAGTACTCTATCCACTTCCTCAGCTCAAATCTTGGCTCCACCCCTTACCTGTACCTTTGTTCTGACTTCTTAAACCTTCTGTGCCTTAGTTTCCCCATCCAGAAATGGTGATATCAATCATAGCTTCTTCACTGGGTTGGGATAAGGGTTAAGTAATTGAAAGTCTGGCATGTACTCAAAGAAAACACAGAAATATAATAACTATTAAAATAATTAAAACCAGGGCAAAGTGTTTCCTTAAATATTACTGTGTTATTCAAAGTTAACAACAACAACAACAGCAAACACCCATCACGGGAAGACTTGTGAATATTCAAGTACAGAGAGAACAATTTTTCTGAGGGATAATTCTGGAAGAAATTTCACTTTGATTTGAACATGTATGGTAATATCCTTATTTACTAATATCCTATGTTCACTCTGTTCTCTTCCTATGTAGCCCAGCCAGTCCAATATTATTCTCCAAAAGGTGAGTGCCTCTCCAGAGTCTAGTTTATCTACACACCTCATTTTATCATAGGTTCATTTCTCTTTTAAAATGCATTGACATCAGTTCAAGGTGATATAATTTATACAGAGTGCGAATATATATTGCATGAGCATTCTTAGAGATCATGTATGTTTCAATCCATAAATTCAGAAAGGCATGTAATGTCCATTTTTTTCAAGCCCTTTAAAACCCCTTAATATCTATTTTAAGACACTGTTCACCTGAACTGTCAGGAAAACTAGCCTTGGTCTGTTTTTAGATGCTGCCTCCTGGGTTGTTCCACAAGTATTGGGGTATCATCAATCCGGTGTTTAAGAAAGTGTCTTAAATGGAGAGTAAGGACGCTTATTGGGATATTCCCAACATGTGTAAGAGCGAAGCCCACAGGACTGGGCAGAGCCAGAGGTTAACTGAAGTCAGTCATACAAATGGCCTCAGCCAACTCTATGGGGATTTATTTCAGTAGATCCCAAAACCTCTCAAATTGGGGCAAAGAGTCCAGGCCTTTATAGCTGCATGGTGATCAGTTCTTGGATGTGGGATGTCCTTGGAAAAACTTAGATGGGGGGGAATTTACTCAAACTTGAGTTTTATTGCCAATACCCATCTGTCAAAACTCCCAAGAACTGAGGAAGTATGTTTCAATCACTTAGAATCCATCCAGTTGCAGACCACAGCCTTGTTAAATAGAGGCCAAGAATGGAGGATGAATGGTGTGGCTGGCACTTGGTGCTTGATTACCTGTCACACAAGCTGCTGCTGGCCTCCTCTTTGTCCATTTCTTCCTGGCCTGTTTTGCCCACTAGTTCACTGCTGCTTTTTATCATTCTTTAATGCAAAAATCTCATGAGTCTGTTTGTGGCTCCTTCTAGCTAGATAAATTCTTGTGGCTGCTTTTCTGGTATCATTATACCTTGTAGTATGTTTTTAGGAAACTGTGCTCAGGTCCCACTGCTCACCAAGGGGACTTTCTGTTTACTTTTCCTCTGAACCATGGGAAAGGAATGTAGGGATAGAGGGGTGGGATTTTATTTTTCCAGTTCAGGGAAAATCTTTTCCCCTTTACATTTGTGTACTTTTAATCCTTTCTAACTGAGCCACCATCCTTCTCATTCTCTCAAAGAATTAAGATTTCAGAAAACAAAAGCGAGCAAGTTGCAAGTTAATATTCTTTTCCAACAAACCTTTCCTTTCTATCCTATAAAGCAATGAGCCCAGAACAGATTTTCTTCTGGAACTGGGAAGAGGGTCTTGGGGAAATACTGGAAGAAAAAAAAAATTCTTAAAAGTTAAGATTGAAAAAAGATTGCCACTGTAGTTTTACTATGGAGTATAAAAACGTAAAGAAGGAAACAGTTTCAAGACAGCTGAAGGAAAGACAGTCCACAGAACATTATAGCCCTATCATGAAATCCATTTAGTTATGATTTCTGCTTTAAAATTCAGTTCCCTATAGAAAAGGACCAAGTGTTTTCATTAATATATCCACACAATCTAAAAAGTACTTAGCATATAAAAAACTCCTGTGTATCTAATTCAAATAACATTACCATCCCCTGATAAGTTTCACTGGTTGTCTAAATCAAAACTAAGTTCTTTCTCTTTTTCAGGTATAATAACATATATATGTGTATATATGTGCATAATAACACTTGCAATTGTACTTAGAAATTATTTTTTATATCATTTACCTCATGAATTAGGTCTCATGCATTAGCTCTTTAAACCCACAGGATATGTGCCATTCCATTAGAGATAACTGCTGATGAATTGATTCTTTAATCTGGGGGTGACATTCATAGTTATTCTAATATAGATGGTGGTCTAGGGTATCACATTCTGTGATGTGTGCCACTGCCATTTCAATCTGTAATGATTTTTTGCTTTTTTAAACAAGAAAAGTGATTTTTATATTTTTTAAAATATGTCCATTTAGCAAGCTAAATAATGAGCTGGATTAAAACCTTTAATTCCATGAAGCATCTACCTAGACTGAACTATACATTATCAAAAGCTGGCATATTAGCAAGATAGTTTTACTATGTTAAGACTTTCTTTTCTCATACTATTTTGAGTTGGATTCTAGTGGGTATATGGTAAAGTTAAGATTTGACCAGTAAAAAATGTAATATTTTGCCACAAGAGGGCAGCCTTTCAACATAAATTGTCTCTGAATTTGTAGGCATTTCCTGGTATTTTGAGGAAGTTTTTTTTTTTTTTTTTTTTTTTTTTTTTTTTATTCTGCAAACTAAATTTGATAAAATGATACAAGATGTTTAGGCAAATAATTCATGTATGTTGTGTCTATTTATTATATCTAGTTGACATAATAAAACCAAAAGTTTTATTATGACATAAGAAAAAGTTGACATAAGAAAACCCAAGTTGGTGTAGAAGATGAATTTCCTTAGCTTTTCCCATTTTAAATACCAAGGGAGCAAGTTGCTGTCTGAGGCTGAGTATGCCAAAATTCTCACATTGCTGTATTCAAACCTACATCCCATCTACTCAAAATTCCAATCAAGTGAAGACAACTTGGAAGAACCAGAACAATGTATGAACCCAGAGAAAATGAATGACTCTGAATTACATGGTTCTAATTTTCAAACTCACAAGTATAACAAATACATAATGCTATTTGAAGCTGTTTGTAAAGAGTAAATCACAAGATGTCTTGATCTCTAGGACATCTTACATGGGTACTCTTAGATATGCAGATCTGATCCTCTTTCCACTGGTGATTGCTCACGGCAGAGCTGAGCCACCTGTATAAGGTTATACCCACATCCCAGGAGTACCTCACAGTAGTGTAACTGCCTGATCCCCATCTTTCCCCAATTTAGGCTTCTGTAGCTACTGAATTGGAAAGTGCTCATGTGGTGCTCAGGTTTCAGAAGTCCACAAGGTGATTTGACTTAAATTAAACCATAAGAACTACTAGCAGCTGCTGGCAGAGAGCATTGAAAAGCCCACAGCCTCTGTGAGGTTTGAAAATGACCTGAGTGTTCAACCTTACTAATGTTCCAATCTGCAACTGGGTTCACCTGTAGGCTCTTCGCTCTTCCCCCTGTCCAGGGTTGGTCATGACCCAAGGCAGTATTTAAGGAGGTCTACCATTCAAGCCTTAGTTCCTCAACATGTCCGACGAACTCAGTCTAGTTGTGTTTATGGGGCTGTCCCTGTGTGTGTGTGTGTGTGTGTGTTTTAATCTATCATATTCTATCCAGAAATTACTTCCATCTTCTGGTAAGTAAGTTTCTTGTCAAATCTATGTTTGAGTTTGTTTTGGTTCTTGTTTTAGTAGTCCAGTTATTCTCAATGTCTAAATGCCCCAGAATGCATCTCTCTCTGTTTCTTCTGAGTTTCAAAACATAAACTTTCTTAATTCCACCTTTCTTTCTTAAATGAGAACTCTGCTTTCTTTTTGCCATTTGTACTCTACCAGGAGTACCAATCTCTGCCTGGATTTCCCAGTGGTGACTACTCTAAATGTCCTTTTGTGGGACTTTGATTCCTGTAACATAAATTTTCATCTTACACATCACCAATCATCCTTTTCTCTTGCTCTGTTACGGAAGTAGCAAGGATAATCTTTATAGGACACAGAAGGTAAGTCAGTTTCAGTGTGTATCCACAATATGCTAGAGCCAAACTCCTCCCTGTTGACCCATCTGGGTTGATTTGTTCCACCAGTTTCTGATGCTCCTGTCCCAGGAGCTGAGCAATTGGTCCTAGAAGTGATACAAGCTGTGCATCAGACCTGCCTTATACATGGTGTTGCAAGGAAATGGGGCAGGGCCTAATATTTTCATTTCTGAAAAAATTTCAATAGTGGATGGAGTTTGAAGGCATTATACTTGTTTTTCTTTTTGTATAGTATTTTAAGATTAGGAAAATATTTTCTTAATTGTTGCAAGTGAAAATGTAGATGTCTTTAGTCTTCTAGACCAAGTAAGGGCTCCCAAGAGAGTTTGGAAATCTGCTGAGAACTCTAAGGAACATATTTTTTTTTCCTCGAAAGAAAACTAAATTACATGGCTTTCTATCCTGTTTTAATTTAATTATGTATTTTAATATATATTGCAGCTTCAAAGCAGCATGTTATTTCAAAATAAGATACTGAGAAAATAAAAAGATTTTATTCTGATTTCTTATTCTAAAGGAAACTAAGAATAAAGCAAAATTAAGAAGACTAAAAAGACCATTGTCTGCTGATGTAGCAGAATTACAATTACATGTGTTTTTTATTTGGGTATGAATGATAATACCTGAGGTAAAAGAAGAAAATGGTCAATTTTTTTTTTTAACCAGACACTTGAGGTTTAAAGCCTTGGTCAGGAGCTGAAGCATTTTGGAATTGTATATGAGTAGAAATTGTCCTGCTCATTGATTCTGAGTTAAATTACTAGGGAGAGCAAAAACACAGGGGAATGGCTTAGATATCTGGTGATGCCTGATCTCATCTCAGACTAAGCTTCGAATTGGGGGAGTGTGTTGTTGGCTGGGGGTTCTGGGAATCCAAGAATACTGATGAAAAGTAAGGTCCTAATGGACCCCTAGGCCAGCTTGTGTAGAAACCAGAAAAATGGTTGTGAGCTCTTGGAAGCTGATTGGCAACAGATGATCTCTTTGCAAGTCCAGAATGACATCTGTGCATTATCAAGATTCTGTGGACTGGAACCAGTAAGGTGTGTTCCACAGGGCTGAAGAGGCCTTGTATAGGGCTGCAGACATGATTTTTGTTATCAGCTAATAATTGAAGACTCAGATTAGTCCATTTTGGTTATTAACATGGTTTTGGCATCCCACCCATTATAACAGCTTAACAATGTAGAACAGCCCTCCCTAACCCCTGAAATCTGGAGTCAATACTGGGAAGGGGGCAGGGGAAGACCTTAATTCACAATTTAATTTTGCCACCAATTGGATACATGAGACATAAATGCACCAACCACTGTCATACAATTGTTGGCAACTTAAAATTGCAGCTTTTTAACTATGATGAATAATTTTGCAATACAGTAATTCTTGCCTTTATAAACTTACAAAATGACTGGAAACACCACAGAATATCAAAACAGGTATAAATGTTCAGCACATTATGTTATTTATACCAATGATTGTTATCATATAAAAGCTAATCTTCATGTGAGATTGGAATTTAAACTAGTGAGATTTAAGAGTCTATATTTTACCTCCTTTAATAATGATATAGTAATTCACCAGTTTTTGTTCTAAAATTTAAATATTTTAATGCATTTTTGAGATTCATTAAATTCACTTTATTCTAAGAGAGAAGCTTATTAAATGCTTCATTGCAAGAACTAAAAGGTTAACGTATAAATTAATAGGGATTTGGACAGTTTATCAGTATGATAATATACAATGGTATTGAAAATTTTGTGTAAAATGGAAAACACTCAAATCTAGTTACCATAGACCATTTTTGACTCAAAGTAGGAAAAAAAACTGATTGAAGCCAAAAGGACAACATTTTAAAAGGTCTATTAATACATGATAATACAAAACATTATACCTCGTTAATTAGCATTTCATAAATTGAACATAACTAGATAAATTTAGCATCTTATTACTGAAGGATTTTTAGTAGAGCAGAGTCCCAAAGAAGTATCTGTGAACCAGATATTTTTGACATTTAGTTTTTAATATCTGAAGATTGTTAAATTAAAAATTAAACCATTCTTAAATGACATGAGATAGTTATCCCTTCCTACATTGTAACAGGATTTATTTCTAAGTGATTAAGTTCTAAGTGGTTGAGAGTTTTGTGGAATAATGTATTTTTATTGTTGGAACTGTATTTCTTTGGTTTCTAGACTACTTTTGTTTCTAACTTAGAGCAAATTACCATATTGTTTGCTGCTGTGTATCTGGATCTAGAACATTACTGAAAACAATCAACAGTTACATGTTGGTCAAATAAATAGATATCGTGTACTGAACTACTAATAGAGTGGTCAGGTTTAAAGTCAAGACTGGCTTTTACATAGAAAATGAGTTTGGAAAAATCAAACATGGTTCCTTATGATTAGGTAGTACAAGTTCAAAAGCCAGATTCACATTCAACATTAATTATGAATAGAAGTCATGAATGTGAGTACTCTTTTCTTGACCTAATCTGTGGGGTTTAAATATTAAGGGGTTTATATTAAGTATAGTATTATTCATAAGTTTTGATGTGGATGCATTCATTCTGAGGACAGAATATTTTTATTCCTGTTTTACTGAGTGTTTTATTAGCAATAGATGCTGAATTTTGCCAATGACTTTTTCTGTGCCGATGTGTCACTGTAACAGAGCCTGACACTGGGTAACAGAAAAGAGGTTCATTTGGCTCATAAATCTGGTAGTTGAAAAGTCCAAAATGCGTAGAAAAGTTATCCTGCTGTACCACAGCGTGGCATATGGCACATGGCAGCAGCAGGTGAGAGAAGGAGAAAGGGAAGGAGTGGGAGAGCGATGCTACATGATGAGAGAGGAAGCAAGACAGCGGGGAGGGGCATACATATCCCCGTTTTATAACAATCTGATCTCACAGGAGCTAATCAATTCCTGGGAGTGCTAATCAAACTTGAGGAAAGTAACCCAGTTTCTCAAGGAAGACATAAATTCATTCTTGAAAGGATATCCGTCATTACCATAAATATCCCTTTAAAGCCCTCACCCACTCAATGCTGGGTATTTAGGCCTTGAGAAGAGTTTTAGTAGCATCATACCAGTGTGTGGCTATGGAGTTGACCATGTGGTTTCCTTTATTGTATTGATACAATGAATCTTATCGATAGCTTTTAAAATAAAAGATTTAACTCAAGTTATCCAAACTATTAACACTTTGATATATTCATTTAATTTATTATTTTTAAAGTAAGAATTTATCATGAGATCTAACACCACATTTTAAAATATAGAGTATTTTTTACCTGTAGGCATGTTAAACAGAGGTTTGCTATACCTGTTGTATAGTGAATCTACATTTCCCCCACCCCCAGATTCTGGAAATCGGCCTTCTATATTCTGACCATGACATTGGTCTTGACAATGATTTCTTAGATATCACACCAACAGCACAGCAATAAAATCAAAGAAATGGGGCAACATTAAACTAAAAAGCTTCTTCCTGGGAAAGGGAATAATAAAGACTGCAAATATTTTCTTCCCAGGTTGCCTTTTCAAACTGCATATCTGATAAAGGGTATCCAAAATCTACAAGAAATTCCTATAATTTAAGAAGAAAAAATAAGCTGATTATACAGTAGGCAAAAAATTGAGTAGACAGCCCAAATGAGGCAAATAGATGGTCAACAATTATATGAAATATGCTCAACATCACTATCTCTACTCAGATAAATGCAAGTGAAAACTGCAATAGGTGAACACCTCCCACCTGTTAGAAGACACGTACACCTGAGATAAGGGTTAGAAAGGATGTGGGAAAAAAATGGGATACTTGTAGGTACAAATATAAATGGTACAGTGCCATGGAAAATAGTGTGGATATTCCTTGAAAAGTTAAAAATTGAACAAGAATATGATCTAGCAATCACACATCTGGGTACTTACCTGAAAGAATTGAAAATAGTATCTTAGTGCCATATGCACCTCTAAATTGCTTGCCATATTATTCATAATGGAAGAAAATGTAGAAATAAGCTATATGTCTTCTGGCAGATGAACAAATAAAGAAACATGAAATGAACACTCAATAGACTGTTATTTAGCTTTAAAAATGGAGAAAGCCAGGCAACATGTAACAATGTGTATGAACCTGGAGGACAACTGTACTAAAGTGAACCAGTGCTGCCTGCTTTCACTTATGTGGGGTTTATACATCTATAGAAGCAGACAATGGAATGGTGATAGTTTTTTTTTTTTTTTTTTTTTTTGCCTCACTGGGGGATTGAACTCGGGGACACTTAACCATTTAGTCACATTCCCAGCCTTATTTTGTATTTTATTTAAAGACACTGTCTTACTGAGTTGCTTAGCACCCTCCCTATTGCTGAGGCTGACTTTGAACTTGTGATCCTTCTGCCTCAGCCTCCCAAGCCGCTGGTATTACAGACATGCACCACTGCTCTGGGCTGGAGATAGATTTTAAATTAAAATTGAATATTGCATTGCTTGGATTTGTAAGGTTTTAGCATCAGGATAATTCTGACTTCATAAGACAAGCTTGGAATTGTCCCCCTCTTTATTTCTGAAGAGGATAACATTTTTATTCTTTTAATCTGGAGAACAAATGTATTTTAAAAATAGATCTCAGCAATAATAAAATACCCAAACTGGTCATTATTTAAAAAGAAAAAAGATAGCAGAAGTTTCATTTTTGTCTTTCCTGAAAAATACAAAATTATCACTGCAATAAATTGTGAGTTATCATTTATCTGTATTTGAGTTGTTCCTTTTATGGATTATACAAGGACAATTTTGAATCATAGATTGAGGTTGTGCCTAATATTTAGACATATGGGTTTTATTCTTACCTTCAAATAAATACATCCTTAAGGAATGAAAATAAAATTGAGCATTTGCTTAATGTAAATAGGAAGATAAATTTATGCTCAGAAAGAGTGTTCCAAAGTAATATATTCTATACCACCACTTTTCTTAAAGTTTTAGATTAAAAAAATTGTTAAAGATACTGGTATTTGAAAATAACAAATTATACTGCTTATATACCAAGAAAAGCCATAATTCCATTATTTTCAACCCAAAGCAGAAGAAACATTAAAGGCAAACGATAATTGGTGCTTAAGAAATGATTTTCTGGGGCTGGGGATGTGGCTCAAGCGGCAGCACGCTCGCCTGGCATGCGTGCAGCCCGGGTTTCATCCTCAGCACCACATACAAACAAAGATGTTGTGTCCGCCGAAAACTAAAAAATAAATATTAAAATCCTCCCTCTCTCTCTCTCTCTCTCTCTCTCTCTCTCTCTCTCTCTTTAAAAAAAAAATTAAAAAAAATTTAAAGAATTTAAGAAATGATTTTCTATTTGTAAAGTTGAAAAGAAACAGTATGAAAGAAAAATTTGAGGCCAGTCTGGAAAATTATGGTTGACCGGAAGCACTGACTGAACTTCCAAGAATACAACAGAAAATAAGCTAAAGGTCTTCTTACTACAAGTAGATTTTGCACAGAAATAAAAGTAGTAGTTATATAACCAGTTAGGGCTGAGTTATTAACATACAACTCACCTATTAGCCCACATTTCTTTTCATAATAACCATATGTGTTTCATAAAATTTCCTCCCTAGCATGTTATATTGAGTCAGTCTTACCAACATGTTAATTTTTTATTCATATTATTCAAATCAATTGTTCATAATACCCAGCAAGTAGAAATTATCCCATTTATATCAAACTTTTGATATTTGGCATTCTTTGAAAACCAAAGTTGATGACCAAAATTATAGTCCTAATTAAATACAGTGAATACTCATTAGAATATGTTAGTTCACTTTTGTATTTTTAGAAGTAGTTTTTGTTTACTTTGGCCTTTTGAGATACAGATGTTATCTTAGTACTTAGATACTAAATATGTCGTTTGTTCAAACTTGACTGAGGTTTGATTATGGAATATAAACTGTATGCCTCGAAACATTCCAAACTCTATTAGCTAATAGTGATGTCTCTATGAAACTTTGCATTTTCCTCCATTAAAATAATGCATCTAGCAGTAACTCCTCTTCAGTCATGCAGTTGGTGATTTAGGGAAATACCCAAATAAGGTAGCAAGAAATTTTCTGACTAAAAATTTCCTTTCTTAAAGCTTGATGGGAATTTATTCCAAAATATCTGTGTGTGTGTGTGTGTGTGTGTGTGTGTGTGTGTGTCTGTGTCTCTTTTCCCCAAGCCTCTGAGTAAAATCAACAATGCATGAAGATGCAGCATTCTCATTCTGCAAAGTTTAGTAGTGGAGGAATATCCCATAGTCTCCAATTTAATAAAATCGGCATTAATTTGTAGTTTTGACTACATAGAGTGTTTCTTTTTTGGAAACCATATAAAGGGCTTTAAAAAAACTTAGGTATGTTTATTCTCCACTAAAATAGTCAACATATTTATTGTGTAGGTCTACAATTCTCAAAAATTAGTAACAAAATATAAAATTAACATTAATGAGTAAATATGAAATAAAAGCAATTGCTAGTCATGACAAGATTCTCACAGGGAAAAACTAGAAGATAGATTTGCTACTATCATTCAAGTTTTACAAGAAAGTCTTTAAAACATTATTATGTAAACATTGCAGTTGACCTAAGTTACAGAGAAAATATTATATCAATTAATGTCACAAGGTCAAAAGAAGTCATTAGTAAAAATATATGTTCTTAAATGCTCCAATGGTTTAATATAGGTATCATTTGGGGTTTCATCTGAAGAACTTTTTTGTATTTTGTTTCTAAACCAACTACTATACTTCAAAACATATAAAATATTTATGCTTTCTTAAATCATGCTTCAGAAGTGCTTTACTCAATTGCAATGTCTGTTGTGTGGCATTAGTAATTAGGATATGTCCAGATCTGAAAAACACTGAAGGTCTTTGTGTGAGTGACAAAAACACTCAAAATCCTGAGTGCTGTGACAAACACTTTCTTTGTATGCCCAGGTTAGGTATGGTGTGTTCAATGTTGTATTTCAATTACTGATTCTATGTGACTAATGCCACCAAAAAAAAAAAAAAAAAAAA
>NW_025999968.1:36893186-36911292 GCF_001458135.2 Marmota marmota marmota | reverse complement strand
AACAACAGCCCTCAATTTTTTCCCCCTCTATTTAGTTTTTCGTTTTTTTTTTTTAACTTTTTTTTATTGTTGGCTGTTCAAAACATTACATAGTTCTTGATATATCATATTTCACACTTTTGATTCAAGTGGGTTATGCAGCTCCCATTTTTACCCCCATATACAGATTGCAGAATCACATCAGTTACACATCCATTGATTTACATATTGCCATACTCAGTGTCTGTTGTGTTCTGCTGCCTTTCCTATCCTCTACTATCCCCCCTCCCCTCCCTCCCCTCCCCTCCCCTCCCCTCTTCTCTCTCTGCCCCCTCTACTGACATTCATTTGTTCCCCTTGTATTATTTTTCCCTTTCCCCTCACTTCCTCTTGTATGTACTTTTGTATAACTCTGAGGGTCTCCTTCCATTTCCATGCAATTTCCCTTCTCTCTCCCTTTCCCTCCCACCTCTCATCCCTGTTTAATGTTAATCTTCTTCTCATGCTCTTCGTCCCTACTCTGATCTTAGTTACTCTCCTTATATCAAAGAAGACATTTGGCATTTGTTTTTTAGGGATTGGCTAGCTTCACTTAGCATAATCTGCTCTAATGCCATCCATTTCCCTGTAAATTCTATGATTCTGTCATTTTTTAATGCAGAGTAATACTCCATTGTGTATAAATGCCACATTTTTTTTTATCCATTCATCTATTGAAGGGCATCTAGGTTGGTTAGTTTGCTTTTCTTGTTTGAGAACTTTAGATTCTTTTTTTTTTTTTGAGGTAGAAAGTAAGTTATTTTTAATTTTTCTTTTTTGTATAAACATTTATACAAAAACTTTCACTCTGTTGACATTATTCCACACACTTTGATATGATGTAGTTTTACTTTATTCAGTTCAAAATATTTTAAAATACTTTCTCCCTAGAGCTATAGGCTATTTAAAAGATGTGTAGTTTAATATTGCAAGATTGTCACCACTTTTGGCTTAATTTTACTCATTTTTGACTCATTTCCATTATGGTCAGAAAACACACATAAGATTTCAGAGCTTTGAGACTTATTTTTAAAAATTTATTCATTTGCTTATTTATTTTTTATTTACATAAAACAGCAGAATGCATTACAATTCTTATTACATATATAGAGCTCAATTTTTCATATCTCTGGTTGTATACATAGTATACTCACACCAAATTGTGTCTTCATACATGTACTTTGGATATTTTGTGGTCTTGTTTGAGTCTATCTAGATAAGTGTTTCATGTGTAGTATAATTGAACATGTATTTTGTGGTTTTTATAAATATCAATGATCAATTAAAATTTTTAAGTTCTATTTAGGTACTCTATAAATTAACATTATTTAGTTATTCTGTAAATTCACAATACAGCATTTTATATACACAATCAAATAACATTTTATCATTAAGAAATATCAATTTATCTCATATTTCTTATTTGGATATCTATGTTTTAATAATATAATCACTTAGGGTCTCTTATGCTAGCTGTTGCCATGATGTGGTTAAAAATAATTGTATGTATATGTGCCCCTCTTGGGTATTTGTTGTAGGCATTTCTCTTATCTGGCTTGACAAGCTGTCTTTGATCTGGAATGTTTATTTCATTTACATTTGGAGTTGTTTCTATGGTTTGATTTGAGTCTACTGTTTTGCTCTTTATGTCCTTTGGTATTCCTCTGTTCTTATTTTCACTTGATTAATTGACCATTTTTTAGCATTCTGCTTTAATTCCTATATCGCTGTATGAGTCTCCTTTCATAGTATGGAATAGTTCTTTAGGAATTACAATAAGCGACTTTAGCTTATCACTGTCTGTTTAGAAATAATTAAGAACTTTTTCATGTAACAGAAACATGGATGCATAATTTTAACCTTTAGCTTCTTGTCTGTTGAACTATTAATTCAGAATGGTTTATTTACATTCTCCATCACACAGTGATTCCCTCCTATTGCACCAGCGTTTTCTAGCTCTTCTATTCTCTTTACCTAGAGCTCTGTACTGACTCTTTTCACTTGTACAACTTGCTGGCTTCATTGTAGACATCCAGTTGTATACAGAATGAACAAAATTTCATCAGGGGTCAAAAACTGACTATCATGCTTATTCTTTTTGCCAATCCAATCAAATGTATTTTAAGAATTTGTAATTTTCCTTTGCATCTGAATTAAATATGTGCTACTACATTTTGGAATTGAAACTTTTTGTATCAATGTTTGCAAACCCTCTCTATATTTAGTGAATTTTCCAAGTTCTCAATCTTCAAGCACTAGAATTGGAGATTAAATTCCCATTTTTACCTTTTAAGCAGATATAAATAATCAGATATATCCACACATTTGAAAGTAAGAAAAGGGTTATAAGGCACTGTAGGCAGCTATAATTTTTTAAAAGTGCATTATAGTTATACAAAATAGTGTGCTCATTTTGTCACACTGATCCATTCATGGAATATAGAATTTTTTCCATGTTAGTCCCCACTGTAATATTATTTGATGCAAGTGTGTGTGTGTGTGGGGGGTAAACTTTCATTGACAATTTCTGTCTTTCCGTGATTGTTTTCCTATGAGTGAATAGTTAATTTTATGGACAGAAATGGGATTAGTATGGTGTCAACTGACATTCTTATTTTATCCTTTTTTAAAAAAAATTATTGTAAATTCTTCTTTGTTTCTGGTACTATTTATACAGTATAGAATTTCATAGTTTTGTTCTGGTTTTGCAATCCAGCCTAAACTTATTTTGGTGGGTGAAACTCATTTTTGAAAAGAAGCAGTTTGGGTTCATACAAGACAGGAATGAAAACAAAGAAGAAAATAAGGAAATATATTTATCATAACAAACAAATTAATGAAATTTTGCAAGTTCAACAATTCTCTTTCTAAAATACAACTAGAATTTATATTTCTCAATACCATTAAATTAATACCAAGCCATATCAGTAAATGAAACTCCTATGTCATGAGGGGTTTCCAGAAATGTGTAACAATAAACATTGAGGGAGAAAATGGACAGAAGGCTGAAGGAGGTAAATACCATGTGATAATCTAGGTGGAACCCTGTTGTGTACAGGGAGCCCTAATCCTCTTTACCATGGCATTTATAAAATAAAACTTAGATTCCTGTGAACTTGCTAATTAATATGACTTTCATAGACATTTCATTAACCTAAATGGTTTAGGTTTCCTGTAGATAGACTGCATGTATTCTCATCTTTAACCTTTCCTTAATGTTCCCTAATTATAGATTTCACTGATTCTTAATAGCAAAAGAATGCAGTAGTTTATAAAGTTATGTTCTAATTTGTTTTATACTAATACATGAAGTGATTTTGTCTTTTATTTCACCTCTAGAGATAATTATGCATTCTAGGTTAACAAAAATTCCTAATCATGCTATCATTGGTTTAAACTTTACAATGAACTCATTATTATCATTTATTACTAGCTGTATTATGGCAATATGTAGCTAATGAATTCTCAAAAATATTTCTTGAGAGGTTAAAGAGTATCTCAAGTAAATGCCAAAATTAATTTATCTATCTGTATTTTCAACAAAAGTTTTCTTTTTAACCTCAAAGGGGCACTAATGAAATTAGAATGTAAAAACTTTCTGGTTAATGAAATTGAAAATTAAAAATAGACTATTTTTTGTCTTCGTATGGTTAGTGATATTATTTTTTAAAACAATGAATGTTTAATTTTTAAAGGCTGTTAGCATCTATTTTATTCAGAGGAGTGAGCTACTTAGTTGAGCATGTTGATTGAAAAAAGATGGTCCAAATTTCGATTTGTTTAATAGTTTCTGAATAGTTCAAGTCCAGAGTTACTAGTACATATAAGATAATGTGAACAAGAATTAAACATATATATATATATATATGGTGTATGTATGTATTATATATAATATTATATAAAATATGTTTAAGGCAGACAGCTTTCAGTAGTAACCTTTGGAATTTTGCAGTCATATACTGTGTAACAACAGAATATGTTCTGTGGAAACACATCCCTTGGCTATTTTGTCATGTGCAAGCATTACAAAGGCTACTTATGCAGACCTCATGGTACAGCTCACTGTACTTCCAGGCTATCTGGTGTAATCTTTTGCTCCTAGGCTACAAACATGTGCAGCTGTTCCTGTGATGAACACTGCAGGCAATTATAACACCATGATTTTGTGTATCTAAACATCTGCAAACATAGAAAATGTACAACAAAATATAGAAAAAAGAGATAAACACCCTGTACAGGTATACCTATTTTATCATGAATGGAACTTGAAGGACTGGAAATTGCTTGGGTGAGTCAGTAGTGAGTGAATGTGAAGACTGTGGATGTCACTGTACACTTCCGTAGATTCTAAAAACACCACACTTAAGCTCCACTAAACTTGTTAGTAAAAATTTTTGATAATAAATTAATCTTGGATTACTATAACTCTATTTAATCTATAGAGTTATAGTAACTGTGTAGTTATAACTGCATCTCAGTTATATAGAGTGGTGGGTTTCATTTTGGCATATTTGCATATACATAAAAATGAAATTTGATAAAATCTTCTTCCCTAAATGCCCCACTGCACCTCCCAACCTCTGTGGTCCCTTCCCTCTACCCTAATGGCCACACTCTACTTTCATGGCATCACATTTTTTTCCCCTCCAGCTTTCACATATAAGGGGAAAATACACCTGTCATTCTTGAGTCGGGCTGAGTTTGCTCAAAATTATTGTCTCCAGTTTCATTTTCCTGCAAATTATTTAATTTCATTCTTTTGTGTCTGAATTAAATCCACTGTATAATTTATAACACATATTCTTTATTCATTTGTCTATTGACAGCACCTAGGCTGATTCTATAATATGGACACTGCCAATTATGCTGTGATAAACATTGGCATGCCTGTATCTCTAAAATATGATGACTCTAATTCTTTAGCATAAATACAAAAGAGTGGAGTGTTGAGATCACATGACAGCTCTATTTGCAGTTTTTTAAGAACCTCCCTACTGATTTCCATAGTGGCTGTACTAATTTACATTCCCACCAACAGTGTATGAGATTTCCATTTTACCCACATCCTCTTAGTGTTTATTGTTATTTGTATTCTTGATGACTGCTGTTCTAACTGGAGTGAGATGGAATATCAGTGTAGTTTTGATTGCATTTCCCTGAGGGTTAAAAATGTGAACATGCTTTCATATAGTTGTTAGCCATTTGTACTTCCTTTGAGAAGCATCTGTGCAGTTAATTAGCCCATTTATTGTTTGATTTTTTTTAAAATGTTGAGTTCTTTGCGTTCCTTATATAATATATAATGGATATTAATCCTGTGTCAGAAAAATACCTGACAAAGTTTTTCTGTCATTCTGTTGGTGGTTTCTTTGTTCTTTTAATTGGCTTGTTACAAAACGTTTTTATTTGTACCTTTACTTCAAAACCTTTTAAAAATATTTGAATTTTTGACTTTTGTCATAACACTTAAGATACAAACACATTATTATCAACTGTTATATACTGCACAAAACTGTATATGCTACACTTTTATATGGCTGACAGTACAGTAGGTTTATTTATACCAGAACTATCACAAATATGTAAGCAATATATTCACAATGATGTCATAATGACTACAATGTCACAAGCAAAAGAGACTTCATCTCATGGGATCACCATACTATAGGCAGTGCATCTTTGACTAAAAATTTGTTATGAGATTCATGACTGTTATAAATCCTATGCAACTGGAAATTAATTGCTTCAATCTGTAAATATGAAATAAAAATGGAAATATTGCATGGCAACAATAGCATACAATTAAGTTATAAATCTTGCTTTTGAAGAAAATTCTTTTAAAAGTGCATGTAAATTGCTAGCAAATGGAATATACAGAGTTGACTAATAGGTAAATAAGCAAAGATTTCTGCAAAAAGCAAAGATGTTTGCAAATGCTGTTTGACAGAGATGCAATTTTTTCTCTTTTTATTGGATAATTTCCAGAAATATGTACTGCTTCAGGACAGTGGACAAGGGATGGAGGCTGTAGGCAAAAATAAACAACAAATAGAAACAGATGCTCAGATATAAAAATTTTTATGAGAAAATTATCAAATATTAGTAATTTCAAACACAGCTTTGCCAGGTAGTATTTTCTGAAAGTATCACAGCAGAGATGGGTTATGTATTCAGGTAGATCTCATTAATGAAATAGGCAGTTAAGTGTCAGACACTTGAATTTTAGGAGGTGCATTGATGTCCTAAAAAATACCTCTCCCACAGAGATTTTCTGGGGATGTCTAATTATCAAAAGCGTAATTCTAACTGGCTACTTCCATGAATTAGTCTACAAAATGTTTACAATTTGCTTTTCAGAAAGTTTCAAGTTCTGTTCCTACAATTTTGCAAAATGAATGTTTATCAGGACAAAATATTAAATAGTAAAATTAATTGGGTCCTACAAATTAAAATCTAGGCCACCTTAGTTGTTTCTTCTTAATGAATTTTTTTTTTGTCTCTTCATTCATGTCTTTATACATGGAGCAATGCTCTGGAGACCTTTTTTGAAATTCTTGGCCACCAATATAATTAATGTACAAATAATTAGCCCACCCACAGGGGGCTGGTTACATTAAATTGGAAGCAGTTTGCTAATTGGCATATCCTAGAAGATAACCTAATAATAGCTTTTATAAGAGAACAAAAGTTTTTATTTTATGAAACATGAAATGTAAGCTTCACAGTAAATGTAAGACTTCTAGCTGCAAAATGATAGTTTGTAAATAGTACAGTGAATATGCCAAAGGACAATAGTTGCTTATCTAGCAAGTCTATGCAAAAGTTCTGGGACAGGTCCAGGTGCAGGTGAAGTTACACAGTACTTGACACTTAGGTTCAGAGTTTTTCCCTCCTTCAGAGGTATTCTACATATCAAAGGGATGCAGGCTGTGAGTAGAGATTACTAGAATCAATAGAAGGGAAGGAGTCATAAATAAGTAAATTTCCCTGTCCTGGATTTGCCAACAGTTTCAAAGACAGCAGGTGTAATTCTCTAGGCCCACATAATCTTTTTACATAGCAAGACCAAGTAGTATCTGGTTAAGATGTAAGGTGTGTGGAGGTTGTAAGACGGGTCTAAATATATTCACTCAGAGGTCTGTTCTCATTGCTTATTTTAGCATTCAGTAAGTTATCAGTGTTGCAGTAATCAAGGAATAGGCAGTGTCTTAACTCTTAACAAGTTTGACATCAACCCCCAAGTTAGGTCATTTGAAAACATAACTACAGATTGCATCACACAAAGGCACATACCCAGTTATGAACATTCAGTGATATTTCTATATATTGAGCACTCCAGGCAGCAAAAGATACACCACAGGAAATGGCAACCTAACTTCATTGACTTTTTACCTATGAACTCATCTATGATTTTTTAACTCATAAGAACATAAAATAACTCATAAAAATATATTTATGGGATACCAGGTGATGTTTCAAAACATGTTTGCATTATATAATACTAGGTTATTAAACATTTATCTCCTCAATATTAATCATTTTTATGATGAATTTTTACCATTTCATCTAGCTTTCTGAAATGTACAGCATGTTATCATGCATAATCATCTTACTGTGCAATAGCACACCAGAATTTTTTTAATCTAACTTCAGTACCCACTGACCGATAGCATCATCTCTTCCTTCCCCATATAATCCCCAGCTTCTGGTAAACACCATTTCATTCTCAACTTCTATGAAGTCAACTTTTTTTTTTTTTTAATTTCATGTATGAGTGAGATCATGTACTTGTCTTTCTAATCCTGGTTTATTTCACTTAACATCATGACATCCAGTTCTTTCCATGTGGCAGATGACAATATATCCTAATTTTTTATTGATAAGTAATAATGTGTTGTATACATGTACTATATTTTCTTTATCCATTTATTAGTTGATGGACACTTAGGCTGTTGCCACAATAAACAGAGGAGTGCAGATGTCTCTTCCCTATGCTCATTTCATTTCCTTTGAATTTATATCCAATAGTGGTATTGCTGGGTGATAAGACGATCCTATTATTTTTTAAGAGACTCCATACTATTTTCCATTATGGTTTTGCTATTATACATTCCTTTGAACAGTGTGCAGTTGTTCCCTTTTCTTGACATCCTCCACAGCACAAGTTATTTTTAGTCATTTGATGGTAGCTGTCCTTATAGAATGAAGGGATATATCATTGTACTTTTAACTTGGATTTCCCTAAATAGTAATGTTGTACAGTTGTACATATACTTGACAATTTGTGTCTTTTTTGAGTGATGTCTATTGCCCATTTTTATGAGGTTATTTGCTCTTGAAGTTCCTTATATACTCTGGGTATTATCCCCTTGCCAGGAATAGTTTGCAAATATTACCTCACATTCTGAAAGCTGTTTTTGTACACTTGATTGTTTCCTTTTCTGTGTAGAAGCTTTTAAATTTGATGTAACCCTATTTGTCAATTTTTGCTTCTTTTCTGTGCTTTTAGAGGCTTGTCTAAAAAAAAAAATCTTTGCACATTCCAATGTCCTGAAGCATTTCTCCTAGGTTTTCTTCAAGAACTTAACATAGTTTAAGGTTTTACATTTAAATTTTCAATTCACTTTGAGTTTTTTAAATGAGAGAAGGGTCTAGTTTCATTTTTCTTCTTGTATTTGTTTTTCTTTTGTACCAGGGATGAACCCAAGAGTGCTTAACCACCGAGCCCTTTTTATTTTTTATTTTCAGACCGGGTCTTGCTAAGGTGCTTAGAGCTTTGCTAAATTGCTGAGCCTGGCTTGGAGCCTGTAATCCTCCTGCTTTAGTTTACTGAGCTCCTGGGATTCCAGGCATGCACCAGAGCACCGGGCTAGTTTCATTTTTTTTTACATTTGAATATCTTAATTTTTCCTGCACCATTTACTGAAAAACTGTTTTTCCTCCAGTGCATGCTTTCACACCTTTGTTGAAATCAGCTGACTGTAGATGTGCGAATTCACATCTAGCCTCTGTATAATGTTTGTTTGGTCAAGGTGTCTGTTTTATGCCAATATAATAGTGTTTTGATTGCTACAGTGTTACAGTGTATTTTGAAGTCAAGTTATGTAAACTTCATGATTTTTTCCTTTTACATTGGATCTATAGATTACTTTTGGTAGTATGGACATTTTATCAACATCAATTCTTCCCCTCCATGAACATTGGACAATATTCCAGATTTTTTTGGTAATCAATTTCTTTCATTGATGTTTTATAGTTTTTATTATAGAGATTTTTCATATTTTGATTAAATTTATTCTTAGGTATTGTATTTTACTGTGCCATCATTGTGAAATTACTTTCTTGATACAAATCATTTAGTACTGATTTTATATGCTGGTTTTTATATCCTGAAGTCTGCATAAATTTGTTTATTCTAATAGAAGTTTTTTTTTAATTTAAATTTTTTGTAGAGTCTTTTGAGTTGTCTATATAAAATATATGCCATCTGAAATATCAGTTTCTTTCCTGCCTTTCCTGGTTTGGTGCTCTTTATTTATTTCTCTTGCCTAAGTGCCCTGGCTAAGACTTCCAGAAGTTGTTCAATAAAAATGGTGGAAGTATTCTTTCTTGTCTGTTCTAGATCTAAGACAGTTGTCAGTATTTCCACATACAGTAAATGTTTGCTGTTGGCCTATTATAAATGGCCTCTATTATATTGAGGTATGTTCCCTCTATACCTTATAACTTTTCCGATGTGCACTTGGATTCTGCTTGTTAGTATTTTGAATTTTTACCTCTACATTCATGAAGGATATTGGCCTGAATCTTTCTTTCCTTGTGCCTTTGGCTAGTTTCGGTATCAGGGCAATGCTGGCCTTCTTGAATGTGTTTGAATTCGAAGAAAGAATTCTTTTTTCTTCTAATTTTGGGAATAATTTAAGAAGAGTTGGTATTTGTTCTTGTTTTAATGTTTGGTGCAACTCAGTGGGAAAGCCATCTGGACCTTCCTGGGCTTTTAGTTGATGTGAAGCAATTAAATTACTGAACCTCAGTTGTTATTTGTCTGTGCAAGCTTTTATTTCTTCATGATTCATCATTGTCAAGATGTATGTGTCCAGGAATCAGTTTCCTCTAGTTTAAAAAACTTGTGGGCATAAAATTGTTCATATAGTCTCCACTGAACCATTTTATTCCTGTAAAATCAGTTGTAAAGTTTCCCTTTTCATCTCTGATTTTGAGGTTTAGTCTAGCCAAGAGTTTGTCATTTTATATATCTTTTTGAAAAAATCTGATCTTCATTTAATTAATTTTTTTTATATTGAAGTTTTTATTTTATTTTATTTCTGCTCTGATATTTATTATTTCTTATTCTAATTTTGTGGGTTCTTGTAGTTTGTGAAGATATAGCAATAGGTCATTTGTGATTTTTTTTTTTTTAATGTAGGCATGATTGGTATAAACTTCTGTCTTCGTATTTCTTTTGCTCTATCCCACAGGTTTGGGTATGTGGTGTTTCCATTTGTTTCAAGAAACTTTTAAATCCCCTTCTTAATTTCTTCATGACTCATTAATTGTTGTAGTATAATTTGTTTACTTTTCATGTGTTTTCAAAGGTTTTCTTCTTGTTCTGGTTTTATTTATTGGGGTCAAAAAATATACTAGATATTTCAGTTTTTCAAAATTTTTTGATTTGTTTTGTGGCTCATCATGTGGCCTGTCCTGGAGAATGTCCATATTCTGTTGAAGAAAGTGTATTGCACAGTAGTTGAGCAGAATACCCTTGTGGTATGTTAGGACCATTTAGTCTAAGGTGCTGTTTAACTCTGCTATTCTTGATTCTCTGTCCAGGTGGACTGTCCTTTGCTGAAATTAGGGTACTAAAGTCCTCAAAAATTTTTGTATTGTATTTTGTGTTAGGTATTTTGGTCACTGCAAGAAAAACCTGACAAAAACAAGTAAGAGGAGAAAAGCTTATTCAATTAAGCTTATGGTTTCAGAGCTTTAGTCAGTCCATTGTTGGTTGATTCCATTGCTGTGGGCCCAAGTAGAGGCAGAAGATTGTGGAGGAGGACTGCTGCTCCATTCATGCCAGCCAGGAAGCAGAGAGAAAGAGAAAGTTAGAGAGGCTCCAGTAAAGATTCTCTTCCAGGGACTTCGCCTCATGATCCATCTCATCTAGCCATACGCCACCTGCCTACAGTTATCTCCTGGTTAATGTATTCAAACTAGGAAGGACTGATTAGGTTACAGTTTTCATAATTCAATGAATTTACTTCTGAACATTCTGTATTAACACATGAGCTTTTGGGGGACACATCATATTCAAAATAATAACATTCTGTACCCCCCAATGGTCATGTCCATTTCATCCTGTACAGGAATTTAGTGCATCTTCAGGAGTTCCATAGAATTAATAGTTCCAGTATGGCCCAAAGGTCCAATTCCATAGTCTCACCTGAGACTCAGGTAAATTTGGCTGTGAGCCCCTGTAAAAATCAAAAGGAATTTTCATATATCCAATACATAATGACAGAATAGACATTCTTGTACTAAGAGGGAGTAATAGGGGGATAGAAAGAAAGGATGGGACCAAACCAACAATGAAACCTAGGTAGGCAAACATGTCCCATAACTCTACATACAGCTTGGACAACTCTACATAAGGGCTTGGACAACCTTGCCACTTTGGCTTTGACTACATTTTTAAATAGCTTGCCCTTAGTTCATTGATTATTTCTTCTATTTTACTTGAACTGCTATTGTGATGCTTTGTCATGTTTTAATTTTGCTTAGGAAAATTTTCAATAAGAACTTCTGCTTTGTTACTTTAAAAAAAAATTCTCAGTAAAATTTCTTTTTTAAAGCATTGAAAATATTTGTTTTCTTGAAGCCTGTTGGGACTCACCCATTTCAATGTTACCTAGATTGTTGTAGATATGACTTTCATTGGCATTCATAGAAAATGGAGCCATGCATTAGAGTTCACTGGCCAGGGTCTGCATTACCTAAAGGACTGAGTCCCCTTTTTTCTTTTTGCTGTCATTGGTGAAGATGAGAACAGTGAAATCATCCAAAACAGTAGTTGGAACATTAATATCTGATGCTTTTGGTACGATTGATGTAATTATTGGAATCAAATGTGAACAAGTAAATATTCAGGAAAGCTGTTCAGATAATTATCAGTAAAGATGCTAAATAAGATATCTGGAAATGGTTGTTCTCTTGCTCTGCTTTTCTATAGTTTTTTTTTTCTAGTTATTTCCATTTCCTATAAAGTTCCCACAGTATTATCTAACAATTAAAGAATTAATTAAACCTAGTATTGAAGTGGCTTTTGAGATTTCAACAAAGGATGTTTTTGCTAAATGATGATTGCCTAAAATGGGAGTTGACTTCCTTCATACTCTTGTCTCATCTTAAGATACTGTTGCTTTCCAAGGTTCTGGGATTTCTGAAAAATCTGGGAATTTCTATTGCCTACATCATGAAAATCATCTGGTATCAAATGATAAAAAACATTAAATTTTAAAAACATGTGACTTTCTTTGTTTAGAGCATGCCTTCTCTAAATGGAGCAGGCATGGGTCTGTCTGAAAATTTTCTACAGTTACTCTGGACAAATTTTGGGCTATGATTTTTTGCCTATTTGTCATAGATAATATTTAGTTTGAAGGATATTTTTTGTAAAATATATAATGTGAATGTGCTATTTTTGAGGGTCTATCATCTAGCCTTTTTAAATGTCAAATACTGTGCAATCAAGGAGCCTCGTTAGAGGACTTTACTGACAAAACACATACCCAAGTACACATATGCATGGACGTGCACCACTGGATTAGGCAGGATGAAATGGGACTCGATGAAATTTCAAACTTGTAAGAACAGTGCAAATGCCTTGGTCTTTAAAGTACAGAATTGAGCGAGGAGCTGTGAATATCTCTATTTTATGTCCTTCTAATTAAGCTTATTTAGCCTTCTCAGGCACTTGGATCTGGGAACCATGGATTTAAAAAAAAAAAAAAAAATTCTGTGCTCTAGCATTTCCCTCTGCTTCTCCATAGAAGCATGGGTAATTGTTTCAGGCCAATACTACTTTTTAAATTGAATATTAATTGCTAAATATAATTCCATAAAATAACAATTTTTTTTTATTTTCATAAATGGTTTTATGCCAATGTTGGACAGAACCTGAATCACCATTTACTCTTCTTATGATCTTTTGTTTTTCTCAGTTTAAGGGCAAGATCAAAGTTGATCTCTTATTATGCTTGTGAATCAGAATGATTTAAAGGAATTATGCATTTATTAGAAACACATACTCTAAAGACAGCATCCAAGATATACTAACCTTCAAAAAGATAAATTTTGTATTCATAGTATTACAGCTAAACTTATATTTACATTTTTATTTATAATATTTTGTTAAATTTGGTGGGTACAATGATAAGTGCAAAGAACATGTAGTGGAGAAAAATCCAAGCACCCTTGGTAAACTGGCTCAACTAGTGTTAGTAGAAATGCTGGGTATAATAGTGAGAAACCTACCAGTCAAATTTGCTGAGCAGTTTTAGTTACTGTTTTAGTCAGCATCTTCACTACTGTGATCAAAAGTCCTGATGAGAAGAATTTTAGAGGAGGAAAAGTTTCTTTGGGGCTTACAGTTTCAGAGGTCTGCCTATGTGACTGGCTCCATTGCTTTGGGGCCAAGTAAGGCAGAACATCATGGCAGAAGAGTGTAGTAAAGAAAGCAGCTTAGAACATAGCCACTAAGGAGCCAGACAGACTTAGCTTGGCTCACCGGGGACAAAAAACCCCAAAACATGTCCCCAGTGACCCACCTCCTCCAGTCACATCCTCCCACCTGGTTAATCCATTTAAGTGGATCAATGCACTAATAGGTTAAGGCTCTCTTAACCCAATCATTTCACCTCTAAACTTTCTTGTATTATCTTACACATGAAATTTTGGGAATACCACATATCTAAGTCATAACATATGCGGAAGACTGTTGTCTGTTAGTCAAGGAACAATGTAAGTGGAGGTGAGTGAAATCAGATATTTAAGTTTTGCTTTGGTTTCTACTAAAAAGAAAATATAAAAATTTATAGTGCTTTTTTTTCCTTGTATGGCTATTACTTCTCAATGTTCTATGAAAACTGCTAGTGTCTATTGGGTTTTACAAAATAAATGATTCATATTCAACATTTATTTTTGCCACAACCCCAGGTTTTGCCCGGTCCTTTCATATTGTTTTCTTCAACTACATTAAGCTAATGAAACTATCTGCTCCTAAGCTTTCTTTCATATACAAGCTACCTTGATCTGAAAAGACTTGTCCCTACTATCACAACCATGTTATCCCATAATTTATTTATATTCATGAATTTTTTTATTCTTTTGAGGACAGCTCAGTGTCATCATTTTCAAAAAGTTTTCCCTAATGTTCCCAGTCTGAATCAGGCACATCCTCATCAACTCCCTTAGATGTACCACTTGTGCATATTATTTGTTTATACAGTGCTGGTCTGGAAATTAGGAAATTAGCTCCTTATGGGCAGGTCCAGGAACCAGTTATTCTTACATCCATATTGCCTAACTCAGGGTCTATTGCCATAAGCATACTGAGGGACCACAATGCCAGAGCATATAAGCACATGGTAGGGATATGTAAAGGTTTTGAATAAATACAAATTTGTTACATTGAAGAAATCAATGAACTTGGCATTTCTATATAGATGAAAATCATAGGGGAACACTAGTACAGAATAACAGAAAAGCTAGGATGTAGAGTCACAGAGCAGGATATTGGTTCTAGATGCTCAGATGTAAATAAATTGTGAAAACTAATTGCAGACATGGGGAACGGAGTGGGAAACATGGACTAGTAGCCAGTATCTGTTATTTCAAGACATCCAGGAAACTGCATTTACCATACAACAAATTTGTGATTAAATGGAAGATTACACAAGAGGCAGAAGACTTGCAGATGACAGACTAAAAAAAAAAAAAAAAAAAAAGACTTTTGCTCCCTTTTGCTCCAGGAAGGAAGACTAAGTTTAAAATGTAATAAAGGATAGATAATCAGCTACATCATAATGTGTTCTAAGAACTCAAGACATATGTGTTGGTGGTAGTCATCCCCTGTACTCACAATTAGATTTTAATATCTTAAAAATCATATTTGTATGGTTCTTCTTACATGAAATCAAAAACACAAGATGTAGAATGGTGGTGTCTGGGAGAAGAGGATTGAGAGGCCATGGTTTAATGGGTTCAGGGGTTCAATCTTATAAGATGAGAAGAGTTATGATGATGGATGATGGTGATGGCTGTATACCATTATGACTGTACTTTAAAAAACACTGAACTGCACACTTAAAATGGTTAAGATGGAGAGTTTTATGTTATATGTTATATTGCCATAAGCCATTGATAGAAATTGCATTTGAAGACAGACAATTTCAACAGCTGTATGAACCTACTCATCTGTGAACAGGCATCTCTGATACTACTGACAGGAGGTTAATGCCATTCTCCAAAATATGAGAAAACTGATCTCACATGGCCGAGTAATGTGGGTATAGTTATACCACCCAGGCAATAATGATATTATAATCATAATGATAATTTACATTTAACACACTTTACATTTATAACCCTTGGGAGAGTACTTTGTAGACATTATAACTTAATACCATTTTCTCCTTACCACATCTGTGTCTTCTGTCTCTGCTGACTTCAGAAAAATGTCTCTTCCACAACACTCTTCAATCATCTTCTTCCTTTTGTCAAAACTCAAGTCTCAGAGTCTCCAAGAAAATATTCCAGACAAGCCTCATCAGTTTCCAGTCACTGATTTGCCAATGTCCTTAGAGACTTTCCCCATCTCAATTTAACATAGCTTTCAAATACCTTTCCAGTAAAATGGAGTTGTTTATATGGTTTTGTATTTCTTCCTGTTGCCTTTATGAACATTTATCTATATTGACATTGATTTCTATCTGGTCATGAACTACTCAAGGTGAAGAAAATGGTACAAGATGGCTAATGTTTAGTAAGAGTCAGGTACAGTTATAAATTTCCTACAAGGATAAATTAATGTAATGCTCACCTCTCCATAAGAGAGTCACAGATTGATGCAGACAGAAAACTAAGAGAAGTAAGGGAACTTTCACAAGGACACACAGCTACTCAGGACATGAGCTAGGTTTTAAATTCAGGCTACTTTCCCCAGAGTCTATGCTTCGGCCATCATTTTACTGCTTCTCTTAATTATACTAAAACTGTGGTATTAAATATCAACTAGGCCACTGATTATTTTGGAATATTGTACCTTGCTCTCTATATGACTCAATCTCCTACTCTATACAATGATAAAGTCAGTATAGATCTTATAGACTCATTGTAAGAATTGCACAAAATGACACACTAAAAATATTGGAAAAATCTGGAAGAGTAACTCCTATTTTCTCAATTTGTGAATATTTTAATGATAGTTTATCAGTGATGTACATGGCTAATGTTAAGTGAGTTTTGGCCTCAGGAAAAACTGAAATGTTAATTGCTTACTAGAATGTTAGTATGTTCCATTTATTAATATAACAATGTAGTTATTTAATTGTTGGCTATGTTTATTTTGCTTTTCACTGTTTTTCTTAGCCAGAGATATTTTAGGTCTCTTCAATTATGAATGCATTTTGTAAGTTTGGTGGACGGATTCTTATAGGTATCTTTATATCTTCCTTTCCTTAGTAAATACTAAATTCTGTCATGCAGGAGAAAGAGGGTTTTGTTATTTGTGCAATGGTTTAATGTTCACTTTTATTCCCTGAGTGGTGGTTCTGATTTAAGTGGTGTTTAGAATGAAGCTTGCTACATAAATGCTTTCATAATTGCAAAACTTGTGTTTTAATGCCTTCTACACACACACTGTGATTTTCTTTATTTCCTTCCATCTTTTACTGTTCCATAATCATGGCATTTGAAATCTCATTAAATGTTGTTTGGGGACTTTGTGGGAATGCCATCTACATAATGATGTCTCAAGTTTGCTGTGTCTTTTTTTTTTTTTTTATTGGTTGTTCAAAACATTACACAGCTCATGACATATCATCTTCCATACATTTGATTCAAGTGGGTTATGAACTCCCATTTTTTACCCCAAATACAAGTTGCAGAATCACATCGGTTACACATCCACATTTTTACATAATACCATATTAGTGACTGTTGTATTCTGCTACCTTTCCTATCCTCTACTATCCCCCCTCCCCTTCCCTCTCATCTTCCCTCTCTACCCCATCTGCTGTTGTTTAATTCTCTCCCTTGTTTTTTTTTTTCCCTTTCCCCTCACAAACTCTTATATGTAATTTTGTGTAACAATGAGGGTCCCCTTCCATTTCCATAGTTTCCCTTCTCTCTCCCTTTCTCTCCCCCCACTCGTCTCTGTTTAATGTTAATCTTTTCCTCATGCTCTTCTTCCCTGTTCTGATCTTAGTTGCTCTCTTTATATCAAAGAAGACATTTGGCATTTGTTTTTTAAGGATTGGCTAGCTTCACTTAGCATAATCTGCTCTAATGCCATCCATTTCCCTGCAAAATCCATGATTTTGTCATTTTTTAGTGCTGCGTAATACTCCATTGTGTATAAATGCCACAGTTTTTTAATCCATTCATCTATTGAAGGGCATCTGGGTTGATTCCAAAGTCTAGCTATTGTGAATTGTGCTGCCATGATCATTGATGTGGCAGTATCCCTATAGTATGCTCTTTTAAGGTCCTCAGGGAATAGACCGAGAAGGGCGATAGCTGGGTCAAATGGTGGTTCCATTCCCAGCTTTCCTAGGAATCTCCATACTGCTTTCCATATTGGCCGCACCAGTTTGCAGTTCCACCAGCAATGTACAAGTGTACCCTTTTCCCCACATCCTCGCCAGCACTTATTGTTGCTTGACTTCATAATGGCTGCCAATCTTACTGGAGTGAGATGGTATCTTAGGGTGGTTTTGATTTGCATTTCTCTGACTGCTAGAGATGGTGAGCATTTTTTCATGTACTTATTGATAGATTGTATGTCCTCCTCTGAGAAGTGTCTGTTCAGGTCCTT
>NW_025999968.1:36620533-36889862 GCF_001458135.2 Marmota marmota marmota | reverse complement strand
AGTAGTTAGTTTGAACATTACATTGTAGTCTTCCTTTCCTTACTATATATATATATATATATATATATATATATATAAAACACATTCTTTTTAAAAGCCCTAGTTTAGCCAGTATGATGGGGGAGAATCTCTGTTGGGCATAGGACCTAGGGAGGTCTCTTCCTATAGAATAGCTCTGGATGGGCAGCAAGGAAGGTGGGTGGATATTTATCACACATATCTGCAAAGGCAGAAGGCTTACAAGAATGTGCTGAATTTAATCAAAATGACATAAAAAAAGCTAAGAAATTTCCATATGTTCTTTTCCCCCTGGGCTCATCTTTCAAGATGGCCTAAAATGCACTAGAATTTTGTGAATGTTCCCAAGTCTTCCTTAGTGACATCAAAGCAAAAGACACGGATGGGGCTAGACCTCAAGGATACCTGATTTTTTTTAAAAAAAATTTTTACAGTGTCACAGAGATAGTCCTTACAGATGATTACTGGTTTTCTTCTTATGTAATGTTCACATGTTTGTGTTGTCATTTATAAGCTGAAACTTCTCAGATAAAGGTCACTTATTAAGTTTCAAACATCTTAAAAATCTCAGAGCCTGAATACATATGTGTGTACTTTTTTGTTGTTGTTATTCTGTGTGAGAAACCAGGATCTTTGCCACATTAGGAAAAGAAAAGTCATAGTTCCAGTTCCAAATAAAACAAAAAATTTGATAGTTTTTAGTCTTTGATATATTATGAAATTGGATAATAAGAAAAGTAAGGAATTTTGGTGAAATTCAGACACTAATATAAATTATTTTAAAGACTTACATGTACAGAACAGAACTATGGTATTAAGTGACTTAGTGAATTTATTTGTAGGGGAGATAGAGATGGATTTTTATTTCTGTAAATAAGCTCACTTTTGAGATAAATATGCTTCATTGAAAAAGTCTTCTAGGAATTCTTTGGAAATAATGTGGTGATTTTGAAAGAGTTGTGGACAGGATTGGAGATGCCAGAACCCTGAAGTTGGACATCTCTCCCAGGTTTAATAAATAAGTGGTGAATTCCAAAAATGCTGTGTATCAATGTGACTCATATTGATCCTGAGCACAATTTAAGGAAGGTCCATTAAATGGGTGTTTTGAGAGCACTTAGTGATTTTTCTGCTGCCAGCTTTTTATCCTAAGAGCAATTGTGCCAAGTTTACCTCTTTGACATTGTTACCTGATTGATTAAGGGCGGCTTTGATATTGACAATATAGATATCTTCCGGCTAAAGTTATTGCAAGGCTACAGTTTTTCTTGCCTCTAGCCCAGTTTTTCCTTCAGTTAATCTCAAGGAAGCAATGTTTGATCATGATACAGAAATTTGTCGGTTTGGCAAAAACCAACAACAACAAAAGAAACTTAGACTGCTTTTTTCTCAGTTATTAGATTATAATAATTTAAAATTTGCCCTTAACAAGAAATAGGGAAGTCTCCATTGTAGTCATGTGAATATCAGAGACAAATTCCCTGCATCTGTTTAATGCTCTTCAACAGAACTAATATCTTACTTCACCCCTGCCAACTCTATGTAAATAGGAACAATATATTTTGTCTCAAATTACTTATCAAATGTCTTTCACATTATGGGGACATTAACATTTAATTGTTTGATAAGGCAGTGCATATTGTTATAAAACATAAAAGACAATATTGTTACATCCCTGTGATCTGTTATCTATTTCTCTGCCTAATAGTATTTCCATTTTACACAGGTATTAGAAATGTGTTTTTCAATGGGCCCTAGGATCAGTGGTGAATAATCAAAGAGAATGGTGTTTAACTGATTGAATGCCTCTCCTTCGGAGAAAATTCTTGAATGGCCCTTTCACTATTCTAAAATGTTAGTGAAAACATAATGCCTGCATTCAAGTCATCAAAAAATTAATGCCACAACTAACACAAAACAGAAAGAATTCAAAATCAATTTACAACCCCCCAAATATGTGGTTGTGCCAGAGAATTTGTGTTTAAATACAATAGAACATAATGAAATTTGTATATCTGCACCCATCTACTGAATAATTATAACTACAGAGTTGAAAATACAGTGATGTTTATGAGTTTCACTGGATAATCCAATGTCAGAACTGCCATCATTGACATGATGATCTGGAGTGGCAAGAGCAATTGATATCTTCTGTTTTTTACCAATTTTACTCTACTCTTCATCTGTTTTTGTCACAGTAGAAGACTGACCTGTGTAAATTATCAGTAGACTTCTTTCCTTTTTAGCTTCTGTTGTGTTCAAGAGATTGGAGGAAGGAGGAAATGGGTCCAGGATTACTCCCCAGGTCCTGTCCCTACCAGGTCCCCAGTGCTCCTGATTGTGGTCATGGTGGTTTGTTGTCACAAATCACTGCTGCTACTAATCCAGAGTTACAGTGCTGCTTATTGTGATTTCTCCACCTCTCTCCACTAATTTTGTAAGCAGTATCTCTGGAAATGAACCTTTTTTGCATTGTCTTACGTTGATTATGCAGCCTGTTTTACTGTTGAGACTGACAGCATACAGCCATTAGCAAAATCCTAATGAAAAGTCTTCCACTCAATTGTTTCATTCATGGAAAATTCACAATGTATGAAAACCAAGCAAACTACTTGGCATTTATGAATTAGTTCCAGTTACATCTGGGTTCAGATGATCAAAATATAGTCCATCCCCCTCATTGCATTAGAAAGTTTTTCAGGATATATGCTAATAAGTTAATGAAAGTAGTTAGCCCTGTTTGCAGGACACATAGCATTTCTCTCTTCTAACCCTTGAGATTCTTCCCCAAAGTTCTGAAATGTCCCACTTACCCTTTTGGCTATGGGGTATGGTCACATAAACATGTAATGCATCAGAAACCCTTAAAAATATGGGCAAAAAAATAAGAATCACATAGAAGGGAATCATTGGCCAACAATACATGATCTGTACCAATCTATTTGTTTGTAATTTGATAATAATCAGTTTTCCTCTACAAGTACTTGATACTTTGCTATTTGATGTCAAAATCATCTTCACAAGTGACAAAACCACTTTATTCCATTCTTTTGATAGTTGTAAGTAATTTCAATTAAAAATATTCTACACACTCAATATAATATATGCATTTGTGGTTTATGTGTTTGTATGTATATATCTGTGTATATATATCTATATAAATGCTTCTATGTGTATATTTGTGAAATTGCAAGGAAGTAAAATTTATTAACTCTCCAGATATAAGCATTTTAGTGTCCCTTCTTCTAAGATATGAAATCTTTTATAGATACGTACTTTAATAATTTCACACAGAGAAATGTTTTGTACATCTTTTTAATTGTTTTCATCAAACCTATAAAGTTTATATGGAGAATAAACTTCTCTCTGCATATATATACACACACACACACATACATATACACACATATAAATTTAAAAAGATACGATGTAAAAATTTCTTAATTGTTCACCTTGGACATGATTTCAGAATTAAGACTTGTTTCAAAGGACTACATGGCTTGTTAGTAAGCACAGTCAATTCTAGGTTAATTTACATTTTCACACATGGAATATTAACTGGGTAAGCTATATAACATAATGAACACTGCATTTTCTGAAAGTTTTAAAAATATGTCTAATACGAAAAAAGTAAAATTACAATTTAATTGTTTATTTTTAATTTTTAATAATTTCACATTAACTAGTTAATATAGAAATCCACAAAGGATATTTTTTATTGCTTTTGCTGTAGAAAAATTTGATACTTGTTTTTAAAATCTCATTCTAAAACACTGTTGAAATATCTCCTTAATGAAATAGGACACAAATAATTATTACATTAGCATAAAATAAAACTATATAAAGTTTAAATTAGAATCTCTGCAGCAATTCTACCAGCCTTAATTTTAAGCAAATTAAAAAGGACATCTCCAAAATATTAATGTAAAATTGTAATTAGTTAAAGAATATTTGTAATGCGTGATATTTTAACTGTTGAATAAAAATAAATACACATATTAACATATTAGCAGAGAAGATATATGCTTCAATGTACATGAAAACAACGTAAAATTCCAGGCATGTTGTTTAACTTTTTTTCCCCCTATGCTGTAACTTGGCATGTAAGATCATATAATTTGAATAGAATATATTTTATTTTAACCGTATTTCATTTCCTTTACCTACAAAACTATCCTATGAAAAATTTGTTTAAAGGTCAATTTGCATGTTTGAAAATCATTGTGTATAATGTCAAATATATTCAATATTGGATTAGATGTCATTTCATGTTGCTCATGACACAAAATAAATTTATCTTCAATAAGTTCCTGCTGATATTAGACTCTGAAAGATTAGATTTATTTAACTTCCTCCAAATTTAATTCTTGACATGAAGATTACGGAGACTAAATAAGAATGAATCAGTGGCTGATTGTATTGCTAGAGTCATGATTTGATCACACATGCAAAAACTGTTAGCTTTCCTTCCCTTTGCACACATACATAATCCCATGCTGACCAATGTTGATATTCAGTAAAGCCTTTATGAAATTTGTCTAATTTAGACATTTTGTTTTTCAGCTTTTCTTTTCTTCCTACCATCAATACCTTCTAAAAGATGAACAAGTAGGAAAAACTAGAGAAAAATTTGAATCTAATTAAGTAACTAGCTCCCCAGTTTCTAAGAATTTGTGTCTCCAAATAGCTCTCATTTTCATTCCTTTTCAAGCTTTAGTTTTCTTTCCTTTTTCCAACACCAGACTTTCCTGTTTGTTTTCTGTTTTTAGAGACACCTACAATGAAAAGACACACACACACACACACACACACACACCCGCATTCAATGCAGCTAGGAATTTTACATTGCTACAGAAAAGAAAGTTGTCTGTTTATAAAAAGAAGGAAAAAAAAACAATAAAAATATGAAATAAGAAAGCACAGAAGGTAGTAACTACATTTAGATGTTTATCATGGAATCATCATTATAATCCATCTGTTAAAATCCCACAGAGCAAGCTAGACGTAATTGGAAATGTCTCCTTATTTTATATATTTGGGCTTTTAAGGCATAAAAGCATAAATTTTAGTTCCTTTTTTCGTATTTGGATAACCACTTAACTTGGCCTAAGTGGTCCCCTGGTAGATGATTGAGCCTGTTGGGCATACAAAGTTCTTGAAAATCTTCTATAATGCATTTATTATATTTATAATGTATTTGTATTTTTCTGTTCACGTAGTATTTAACAAACATTTCATTAAGAAGCATTACATCAAATTATAAAATTTAAAAGACAAAAATGTGTTTTTACAAAAGTTTCTATGTAAAAGTAGTTACTATTCTTATAAGTCTCCAAATATTTTTATCCTTTAAGTGTAAGTCTAGCTTTGCCCCCAGGGGTGTAATGATACTACACATTTTAAACCTAAGAAAAATAATTGATTTTTATTGGACATTCCTTAACATGTTAGCTTTTGTAGATGCCGAATTCCTCATTTAAGTCACTGTGATGGCAGCAAGTCAGATTTTGGAGAACTCCAGAATCTGGTAGGGTCTCTTTGGTCATGATGAAAGTTGGCTCTGAGAAGGACTCTGCTGAGTTGCATGACTTGACAGGTGAGCTTAAAGGCTGGCCTGCTGGGAGGCTTCCTTAAAGAGGTTGGGCAAATTTACGAACGACTTTCAACATGGGTGGTTATGAATATGAGACTCCAACACCATAAGGCACTTTGAGATGGAGGAATGAGAGATGATGAGTATTTAATTTGATCATCTTGGTTAGGTTAGGGAAGTGTTTAACAATTAGTCCCCAAGGGTGAATCTGGAGCATATGCTCAGTGTAAAAGCTTGCTGAGATCAATTAGAAGTATCCATGGTAAGCATGGGGGACGGTCACTCTGGACAAGTCATGTAGCTTTCCTCTTTGTAATCTATAGAGTCTGATTTCTTCTTTATATTGTTCTATGAGTGTTGGGCAGAGGACAAGTTAGTTACACTGGAGAAGGAAAAAAGGTTTTAGCAGAAGTAAAAAAATCAATGGAGGGTCACAGAAGGACTATTCTGCAGACCAGGGTAGAGGGCTGGGAAGACAAAGGAAAAGGAGCCAACAGGCCAGATAACCTCTATTTTGTGAGAGTGAAATTGTTGGCAAAACATATCAATAATTAATCAGAGGCTTTTTACAGAGTAAGCCTTCTAATAGATATCTCCACAGCCGAAGTCCCTATACATGACCTGGACAGATTTTAATCATAATGAATTATTCATTTATTTAACAGATATTAAAATCAAGGCTTAGTTCTAAACTCTGCAGGGATTAAAAAAAAAAAAGAACAAAAGAAGGGCATTCTTCAGTAGCTGCTAAAACCCTATCTGCTAAGAAATAGAGATCCCATTCACATACCTGGGACTCTGCTTTTATGTCTTTCTTTGTTCTTGTGCTGATAAACATATCATTTGGCTCATTCTCTACCCTTGCCATGGCTCACCCACTTGTATGTGAAATCTCATGCTTACTGCCAAGGTCTTTGCTTCTTTTCCCAAAGAATATGGTTTGTATCATAAGATTGGGGCTAAGTAATGACTGAATTTGTCTTCACTTTCAGAAAACACTCCAGTAGCCCAACTCCTTTGAATTTTTCTGTATCTCATATATCAGGGGCTGAATAAATTGTTTAATTGTTATATCAATGATATTTTAAGACTCTCATGCAAATAAATTCTGGTAATAGTTTACTCCAGTAACAAGTAATGCATTCCTCAAATTCAGTGTAAATGTAAATTCCATAACCCACTATCCCCCAGTTTATAGGACTTTAAAACTTATGAGTTATTTTCTACTATTTAGATAAAAACTTAATATGACAGGCCACAATTTTTTTATTCACAGAATTATCTGGATGCTTTCTCAAAGTTCACCCAGATTGAAGATCTGTGGGGTTTTTTTAATAGAAGAAAAGCAGTAATTTAATAATTGTGTTAAAACTTGAATTATGTGCTAAGAAATGTGTATTTCTTTCAGGAATCCACGATGAATATTTCTTTTCTGTGTGATAGTTTATGAACATGAAAAATGGTCATATAACCTTAATGATTTTCATTTAATAAAGTTTTGTGAAGTGAATTTAGATAGTAGAAGAATACATCATCTAAAATTACCAGAAAGTTCCTATCACCAAATGAGTCAAACCCTTATTCTGGAAAATTTCTTCAGCTGACAGATGTAATCCCAAAGTTTGAAATAGGAACAAGGGTTAATTTGGTACATAATCATCCAAAATAATAAATGTGCATGGCTGTGTATAATATATCTAAGATAATCCAAGGGAGTTGAACAATTTGTGATCTTTCACCACTGTGAATCATTTCCAAGGGAATGAACATAAAATCTCAAATAGTCAAGTCTCCAAGGAGGCCTCAAAATACTATTCTAAGGGAAGTGTCTCTAGAATAAGAACAAATATTTCAAACCATAGGCAGTGTCTTCCAAATTGTCTTCAAGTGATAATTGGTAAATATGTGGTTTAAATACATATGAAATTCCATATAACTCTATTTCATTAGACTTTATGAGAAAAATTAATAACAGTACTGGTGGTTTGAATGAGGTATTGATGGCTAAATAAAAATTGTAGTACTAACAATTCTTTTGTTACTAGGTTACCCATTGCTAAATCATCTGTTATTCCTTTTTTCCCTTTAAGATACTTTTTAAACTTAGAGGTTTCATGCATGCCTTAATGTACACATGTACACCCTATTACAGATAATGCCTTTTGCATATTTTTCCTTTGATAGCTAGATATCTAAACCCTTAATGTTTTTCTTTTTTATTGCTTTATTTTTTATTAATTTTTAAAATTTGTGTATGTCAGCAGAATGCATTACAATTATTACACACAGAGCACAATTTTTCATATCTCTGGTTGTATACAAAGTATATTCACACCAATTTGTGTCTTCATACATTGTGTCTTCATACATGAATATGTTCATCATATTCCACTATTACTTCTAACCTCATGTACCTTCCCTTCCCCTCCCCATCCTTTGCCCTATCTATAGAGTTTGTTTATTCCTCCCATGCTCCCCCTACCCTACCCCACTATGAATCAGCCTCCTTATATCAGAGAACAACATTCGGCATTTGTTTTTGGGGGGATTGGCTAATTCACTTAGCATTATCTTCTCCAACTCCATCAATTTACCTGCAAATGACATGATTTTATTCTCTTTAATGCTGAGTAGTACTCCATTGTGTATATGTACCACATTTTCTTTATCCATTCATCTACTAAAGGGCATCTAGGTTGGTTCCACAATTTACCATTTTGAATTATGCTGCATTGATGTGGCAGTGTCCCTGTAATGTTCTGTTTTTAAGTCCTTTGACTATAAACTGAGGAAAGGGATAGCTGGGTAAAATGTTGGTTCCATTCCCAGTTTTCCAAGGAATCTCTATATTGCTTTCCATATTGGTTGCACCAATTTGTAGGCCCACCAGCAATGTATGAGTGTACCTTTTCCCCCACATCCTCACTAACACTTGTTGTTGTTTGTCTTCATAATAGCTGCCATTCTGACTGGGGTGAGATGAAATCTTAGAGTAGTTTTGATTTGCATTTCTCTAATTGCTAGAGATGATGAACATTTTATCATGTATTTGTTAATTGATTTTATATCATCTTCTGAGAAGTGTCTGTTCAGGTCATGGGCCCATTCATTTATTAGGTTATTTGTTTTTTTGGTGTTTAGTTTTTTGAGTCCTTTATATACCCTAGAGATTAGTGCTCTATCTGATGTGTGAGGGGTAAAAATTTGCTCCTAAGATGTAGGCTTTCCATTCATCTCACAGATTGTTTCTTTTGCTGAGAAGAAACTTTTTAGTTTGAATTCATCCCATTTACTAATTCTTGACTTTAATTCTTGTGCTCTAGGAGTCTTATTAATGAAGTTGGGGCCTAATCCAATATAATGGAGATTAGTACCTAGTTTTTTTTTCCATTAGACACAGGGCCTCTGGTTTTATTCCTAGGTCCTTGATCTACTTTGACTTGAGTTTTGTACATGGTGAGAGACAGGGGTTTAATTTCATTTTATTGCATAAGCATTTCCAGTTTGCCCAGCACCATTTGTAGAAGAGGCTATCTTTTCTCCAATGTACATTTTGATGCCTTTGTCTAATATAGGATAGCTGTAATTATGTGGGTTAGTCTCTGTGTCCTCTATTCTGTACCAATCGTCTACAAGTCTATTTTGGTGCCAATACCATGCCATTTTTGTTACTATTGCTCTGTAGTATAGTTTAAGATCTGGTATAGTGATGCCACCTGCTTCACTCTTCCTACTAAGGATTGCCTTAGGTCTTCTGGGTCTCTTGTTTTTCCAGATGAATTTCATGATTGCTTTTTCTATTTCTCTGAGGAATGCCATTAGGATTTTGATTGGAATTGCATTAAATCTGTATAGTGCTTTGGGTAATATGGTCCTTTTGATAATATTAATTCTGCCTATCCAAGAGCAAAGTAGATCTTTCCATCTTCTAAGGTCTTTAATTTCTTTCTTTAGGTTTATATAGATTTCATTGTATAGATCTTTCACCTTTTTTGTTAGGTTGATTCTCAAGTATTTTTTTTTTTTTGAGATCATAGTAAATGGGGTAATTTTCCTCATTTCTGTTTCTGAGGATTTGTCACTGATATACAGAAATGCCTTTGATTTATTAGTGTCAATTTTATTTTATATCCTGCTACTTTTCTGAATTCATTTACTAGTTCTTAATGTTTTTCTTAATTGTGAAAAATGGTGCACAAATACAACTCCGGGTAAGAAATGGCTAATATAACATTTATCCTTGTGACACTTAAATTCTCTCAATTCACCTGTTTAATTTATCCCAAGATAATTGAACATAACTATAATTATTATTCCTGCTAGGTAGAAACATTTGAGCAGTTAACTGATAAAGTACATTGTAAATGAAAACATGCTTGAGTAGAGAGAGCATTCTGCAAATATTACTCTGATTAGAACTGCTGATTTTCCCAAGAATTGAAGATCCCTAAATCTGTCTTTATATTTAAAATTTGGTTCTTAGGAACATCTCATTACAATGAATCAAAGTCCTGTTTGATCATTAATGAGGTCATTTTAACACTTCCAAATAACTGCTTATGAGACAACTAATTTGTAATAGAATATTGAAGTGCAAATTGCATATTTCCATGTAAGTAGAGTAAAATATGGACACTATCACACTCCATATATCCAATTAAATCCAATTTGTCTCTAAAATAAAGGTTGACTTTTGCAGGTCTCATCCACAAAAGGAGGTGTTAATAAGCTACAAATTTATTTTCATTTTTAAAGGCTTTCTTTTTAATTGTAGAACAATGATACTGCAGTTTATGTGGAAATAAAAAAAATCAATGAGAAACAATTCCTCAAGGATATCATTATACCTTCAGTCATATTTAAGATATTTATGCTTGTACAGTGAGGACAGAAAGTCATAAACATCTGTTAAATTTTGCTCCCCTCCTTCCAGATAGCTCTAAATTACATTTCCCTTGCTATCTGCCTAGTTTTCACGTATTTTTATGTGAAACACATCATAATTATTTATGCAAAACAGCATATCTATAAAGTTTAAAATACACATAGCTTAGTTGGGAAAGAATGTGATGAATGAGTTATCAAAGTGGTTTTATAGGTTCCCAGATTTACTCTAGAAGAAACAAAACATGCTTCTAAAAATTTCCGGGCACTAAGTACATTTAAGGTCTATTTAAGATGCCCTTAAGTTCTTTGAATATTATTGCCAGTAAAAAGAGAGCACCTGATAATAAAACCATTATTCTTTCATATTCTTTTACCCCTCCTTATGTGTTCACAGAATACTGTCTCCATTCCTCTTGGCACAGTGTGTCTGTCTCCTTAGAGATTGTGTGGGTGTCGAGGGGAGAAAATGTTAATTTTACTTCCTGTAACAAAGGTCTCAATAATTGAAGTTTCGCATCAAACTTTTCATTTATCTTCATATCAATGTCTTGGAATTGCCAGCTTGTATCTATTTAGATTTTGTATTATAAAAAAAAAAGAGTGCTAGCATTTGTTGGAACTGACTGTATTCCAAAATCTCTATTGATACCATGCTTTTAATTATTATTCTTTCAATTAATGTTCTCATCCTTATTTTTTATAATGGAAAGATGCTTTGGAATATTCACATTTTGCAGTAGATTTCATAGTTTGCAGGAGGAAATCACAGTTGGAATTCATATTTGTCTGATTCCAAATGCACATGCCTTTGTGTCTCCATGCTGAACAGAGAGAAATTGGACACAACCAGGGAAATGCATTTTCCATTAAAAAAAAAAGAAAAAGAATTATTCTGAAAATAAATGTGTAGCAAAAGCTCAACTCAAGGCTAGGCTTCTAAGTGGTGGCATGGGTACCAAGGACATATGTCTAGTGGCGTATTAACATAGTTGATATGAATATCTGACCAAAAATTTCCCTCATGATTTCCAAATCAGATGCTCAACTGCATTTGATGAGAGTGCCATGAATCTTTAATACCAGTCTGTGAAACAGAATTATGAAAGGAATATTAAAATTTTTAGCCCTGACTGTCTTGTCTAAATAGTAAATATATATATATATATTAAACAGAAGATTCCATTCTCCAGTATGTCTTAACAGTTCAGCTTGTTCAATGTTATAAAATATGACACCTAAAAATTTATGAATGTTCTTTTAACTTTATGCTTAACGTGGTTGGCTGTTGCTTTTCTTGGGGCTAAAACGTTCAGATTTTCTGTCAAAGCATTTTGCTGTCTTCTAATTTCCATTTCTAGAGCGTTCTTTTATGGTGACACTTTGGATAAAATATCAGTTCTCCAGTTTAAAAATTTAAAGTCAAACGGAACTACAATTTAAAACAACAACAAAAATTCCCTTTACTGTGCTTTAATAAACTTTTAATCAATCAATTGATAATTTTTTTGGGGGTACCAGGGATTGAATCCAGGGGCACTCAACCACTGAGCCACATCCCCAGCCATATATATATATAGTGTGTGTGTGTGTGTGTGTGTGTGTGTGTGTATGTGTTTTATTTAGGGACAGACCTCCAGAAAGCATTGCAATTTCCTGAGTGATAGGGTTGGGGAAAACATGGTTTACTCTCATAAGATTTGCTTTTAGACTACCTGAGTTTATGTTAATGATAAGACTGGTGGGTTGTGACATCTAAACTCACTGAATTGCTTAGCTCCTTGCTTTTGCTGAGCCTGGCTTTGAACTCAGGATTCTCTTGCCTCAGCCTCCTGAGCTGTTGAGTTACACGCATGCGCCACTGTGCCTAGCATCATTTGGTAATTTTTTAACCTCAGCACAAAGTAACTCTTTTCTATATAAAGGGAATTTTTGTTGTTGTTTTAAATTGTAGTTCTAGTTGTTTTTAATTATATTCTAGTTGATGCCGTCTTGATCTCTTAGTTCCTTGAACTGCTCTGCTCCAAAGATGATTTACCTGAACTGTTCCTGCTCCCAATACTTCTGACACCTTATGTGTGGGCTTTCCTCACACCAAGTGATTCTCCGACTCTTTGGGAGCTAATTGGTATCCTACAATTTAATTTAGGTTCTGACACTATTTACTTGGAATTGGCATAAGACTCCATAATTTAAGGGTTCAGTCCCACAGCACTGCCTACCACTTTGCATGCCATTCCCAGGCTTCCTGTTCTTCTGACCCAATGGCTATAAATCAGGATTCCATGGACCCTTCCTCCAGTTCTACTTACTAAATTAGTCACAGAACTCAAGAGAACACATTGTTTGTGTGGTTATTCATTATGAAGAAAAAGCTCAGGAATAGGCAAATGGACATGTTGCATAACAAAGTATGATGGAAAGGGGCACAGAGCTTCCATGCCCTATCAAAGTCCACCACCCTTCAAATACCTCAAAGTGTTCACCAGTCTAGAAATACTTCATACCCCACTTTTAGTGATTTCAATGCAGGTTTTATTACATAGGCATGATGAATAAATTAGTCACCAATGGCCAATGATTTTATCTATGGCCACTCTTCCCTCTGAGGTTGGGATAGGGAGAAGAGGCTGACAATTCTAACTTTCGAGTAGTGCTTTGGTCTTTTTAGAGAATATTACCCAACCCAAAGCAATTTAGATGTCACAACCCACCAATCTTGTCATTAACATAAACTCAGGTAGTCTAAAAGGAAATTTTATGAAGAGCAAACTACGTTTTCCCCACCCCTATCACTCAGGAAATTGCAGTGCTTTTTGGAGGTCTGTACCATGAATAGGAAAATATCAAATACATAATTTTGTTTTTTTGTACAAGGAGTTGAACACTGGTGCACTCAATCTTTGAGCCACTTTTTATTTTTATTTTGAGATAGGGTCTTGCTAAGTTACTTATGGACTCACTCAATTGCTGAGGCTGACTTTGAATTTGTGATTCTCCTGCCTCAGCATCCTGAGATGCACAGCTTACAGGCATTCATCACCACACCTAGCCATAATTTCTTTATATTACCATATACACCACCTTATATTGGTGAATCACTCCTATTGGATATATTCTAGGCCAGTGATTCTAATCACTGTGTGCATCAAAATTATTTAAATTTCATATAAGAGATTACAGAGTCCTGCTTTTGTAGATTCTGATTGGATAGATAAGGGAAGAATTTGAGAATGTACAGTTTTAAGAAATTCCTGGGTGATGCTGATGCTTTAGGTTCAAAGACCACATCTTCGGAATGTCTGGCCAACACACATGGTCAGTGCTCACAAGAGCAACTCTTCTACACTCGTTTTCCTCCACCCCTTTCTCTGAACTCCTTTAGTCATTCCTGTCATTCCTTTAGTACTGACTTCCAATTTTTCTGGAACCTCTAAACTATTATCCCACTCATGCTGACTTTTACCCATTGATACACTTGTCTGTTTCTCAACCTAAATTCTATGGGCAGCCATTCCCATGTGCACTCAATTTTCCAATTTTTCTCATTTTGTTGAATCCAACTGGGGAAGAAGAAAAATGCTGACTAGATCCAAATTTCCACCTAATCCTAATCTATACTTGAGAAATTGGATGCAAGGTGCAATTTGAAAAAACACACTTTGAATTTATAATAGACCATCAGTGCTGCCTATCAATGCCTATACATGTACCTATTTGCTCTCTAATGTACCTACATTGCAGTTTTGCATCTTCTCCTATTTTGTAAACCTCTAAAACTTCCTCAGAAATCCTCACTTTTTTCTGATTCCCTGATAATATGGAATCAACCAGCAGAGAACTTTTTATGTACACCTAAAACCATTTATACCTGTATCTATTTATAATAGACAAACCTATTTGTATCTATACTCAGTCTATCTTCTCGCCTATACTTACATGTTTACTATCTGATCCACATTTGTACAGTATATAAGGTTCTTATTTTATAGCTGAAAAAAAAGGATGAGGTTAAAATTGTTCCTTGTAACATAGTTTAGCTTCAAACCCATGTGTTTCTAGAGCCAGAGATCAAAATTAATGTACTTCAAATGGGATGGAAAGATTCTGGATGGAGCTGCTGATGAAAGGCCTGGGCAATTTCTCTACTATAAACCCTTAGAAAGTAGTCTTTCAGCAGTCTCATTTGGATTAATTTCAGTCCATTCACTCTAGTGAGCTGATGAGGGTTTGGAGTTTAAAGGCCAGTCAGCAAATATGTCTATTCAATGGTTAGAGATAAAAAATTTATTATGCACATTATCTTTTTTTTCCTGCCATTTTAAATATTATAACTTTTTTCTAATTCTTTTATTTGATTTTATTATTTTTTTAAATACAGGACAACAGTGAATGCATTACAATCCTTATTACACATATAGAGCACAATTTTTTCTATCTCTGTATATAAAGTGTGTTCACATTATCTTAAAGTTTAATTTAAACCCATTTCATTGATTAAATGCAACTTTGGTAATATTATTTCCAATATTTAAAATGGGAAGAGCAGAGAAAACCCAAAGATTTCTAGATGCCCAAAGTTAAAATTGAAACCAAATTCATGGAAGAAAAGGGTTCAGAAACAGAAGTTTAAGGACATAGAAAATAAAGTTCAAAGATTTTAACTTTCTAGTAAAAAATCAATTCTATATAAGAATAAATGATGATTATCCAAAGATAGCAACGTCATTCATATCCATTAATATGTTCAACAATAATGTATATAATATGTAAGTTCTCTTAATGTTAATTGGTGCACTCAATCTTTGAGCCACTTTTTATTTTTATTTTGAGATAGGGTCTCGCTAAATTACTTATGGACTCACTCAATTGCTGAGGCTGACTTTGAATTTGTGATTCCTTTATTCTGGAAAATTCAGAGACATATCTAGAAATATTCTGAAAATGCTAAAATTGTCAACGTAAATATCAAGCCAAACAACTTTGCACAAATAAATGAGTCCATATGAAGTTGCATGCTTGGTGACAATCATGGTGGCATTGGGTTTTGGTTTTCATTTTATAATGACCAGTCTAGCTAAAAGCCAGATTCTGAACTGTCAGAATAAATCTCAAAGAGATCATTATAAATGTAATCCAGTCTTTAAAAAAGGAATCCCCTTCAGTTGTTTCTTAAAATACCACAAAGGCTCTATGTTAAGTATATAGATTCATGAAAAAAGTGTATAGATTTATGTCTTACAAAGTGGATTCTCACAACGTCTAGTCTGTTCTTGTGGCACTTTAACATAATTACTATAAAATATTTTATGAAAATGTATTAATAAATGGAAAATTTGAACTTTTTGCACTGAATGTTACTTTGTATTAACAGCTCTTGAATACAGGTGCATATGTGAAAATGACATTTGTTTTAATGCATCATAATATAGCTTTTATCTTCAGCTACCAAATTCCCCAACATTTCATTATGTGAGTAGCCTTTCATTGATCATCATTGCCTACCCACCACTCTTTCGCCAGCAGATGCCTTTCTAGGGTTCTGCCTTGGGATCAGTTTTATATTTTCCTGTATTTTTTCTTGACTGCCATCCAAAATTTTTTGGCTTTATCTGAGATTTTCACTTTGTTGATCGCTTCCTTTTTTTCCTTGTAGCTTTTCATAATTTACTGCAGTTATATCTGCCTAGGTTTTTAGTTCCCTACAGATTTGTTTTTAAGACTTCAAACTTTTTCATTTTATTTTTAGCTCATGAGACTTGCAGAAGTCTGCACCCTTTTGATTTTCACTTGCTTCATAATCAGATTCCTGTGTTTTGTTTTTATTTTAAAATACCAAAAAGTAAAATGTCTCAGCAGCTTGGTGAGTAAAATAGTTTATTTATAATTCTTACTTTTTGTGAGCTGTTTTCTTATAAGTTAAGCTTTTATGAACTGATTCTTTAAAAAAATTAAATTTCTTGGATTCATATTTTTTATCATTCTATGCAATCATTGATGTCAATTTTTATTCCTATAATCAAAAGAAATAAAGAAAAAATGTTCTAAGTAGTATTAAAATATTGATGTATTCAATTACATTCTATTAAAGTGAATTTAACTAGACATGGGAAAGCTTAAAAAGTATAATTTTTCTTTATTCATATCAGACATCTTTTTCTGTCCTGGAAATAGATAATAACCAAGCGATGTACGTGCTGGCAAACTGACTAGGGAAGAGAGAGCAATGTTGTGATTTGTAGAACTTACCAATTTCTATGACAGAAGCACTTCCACTAGGGTCAGTTTCAAGTTACTAGAACGTTGGCAACCAGTGTACAAAACTTTTGAAAATATAATAATCGGCTCTCTCTGGTATAGGACACTGCAAGCCATCTCCAATACAAAACCAAAAATTGTTGTTACTCTTTACCAATCCATTTTGACCTCCAATGTGTGTTGAAATTTATGCCCTTTAAAGACAAAGTACATACATACAGATTTTGAAAACTTTGCAGTTCTGCTCATGGGTCCTCTTCCTGTGTACAATCAGAATTGAAAGGGTTCAGACTTTGATTCATGGGACAATTGTGTTTAATTTCACTATCTTGTCTTTTCTGACTTGGGAGACAGAATTTTTAACTACAGCATTAATAGCTTCTAAGAGACACAGGATGTGTCCTTGGAAATGTGCCTTGATCTCTAGTGATTCTCTTCCTGAACAACCATGTAACAGGTTTCCTTTGTTTAAAGATTATATGTGATTTTTGTACTTTCATTAGCAGCTATTTTCTTTTAGAATGATAAGAAGAGAAAGAAACAATGAGATTTCAAAGCTCATGTACCCTATTCACAGTGGAAATGGAGAGAGGATTTACGCCATTTAAGGAACAGCAAATGATTTCAGGGAAAGCTGCAAGGAGGTCCTTAGAAAACTAGGGAATCATTTGTGATAAAGTCTCTTGACTTCTGAACTCTCCAATGACATGTGTTAATTTTCCCTGTTCCATGAAGCTCCTGGATGAGGGATAAGTAACAATTGAGGATCTGCCTTTAGCAGGTAAGAGGAATTCCAAAAAAGCTTTTCTTTGCTGTTTTTCAAGTGCCCTCAATTAGAAGTATGCTAAAGTGGAGTTCTTTTCCTGAACTCCTTTAGAACTCTGTTTGATTGATACAACTAGACTTATATAAAGGTAAAGTTCTATCAGATAAAGTGAAGGAAAAAACTTTCTCTTGCTGCTTGCATATATTTTGAAGAAGCAAAGTTTTCACATTTGTTCAATTTTTCAAAGTACAAAAATATAAGTGAATATCTGAAAATGTCTGCTGTATTTCTATAAAACCAAATTCAAGAAGTTGTGTTTGTAAGAATTGCAGAAAGAGAAAATGATTCTTGACTGCAGCTTCAATGATTCTTTGCCAATAGTGTATCTAATTAAAAGGCAAAAACTCTCTATTTCAGTTTTATATGCATCAATTGCCTGATTAGGAAGTAAATTTTCTAGCCTATATAATCTGGTGTCAGGAAACTTGTAAAAAAATTAATTTCACTGCTGATAAGTTTGTGAATTTAAATCTCAGTGGACTGTGATGAATTTATTTACTTTGTGCTGACAAGACAGTCTCTTGGAGCTTTGTTTTCCAACTCCGTTCTAAATCTGTAGCATATCACAGTCTCCTCATTATGCTTTGGATGTTATGGTAGATAAATGGTATCTTCACAAAGATACATTCGTTCTGGTATTGAAAGTGCCTACTTAACATTCTGCATGAATAGTTTTATTGAAAAAATATGTAGACAAGCCATTAATTATACACAGTGACTTGGAACAAGTGCTTATAAGAAGCATAGCATGTCTTCCATTAAATGTATACGTTTTATACAAAGTTACTGAAAGTCTTCCTGAGGTTAAACAATAAATCTTAGAAATTTCACTGCTGTGCTTTCCCCAAAGGGAATTGTTTCTATGATACACACACAAAGCATCCACTCAGATCTTACCCCAGTTTAAAAAGCAAGAGACTATTTTAGTGCATTTTTCTGTTTGTTAAAAGAAATCTGCTTGCTGAGAATAAGTTTCTCAATTATCTTCCACAATTTCGTTTGTTTTGTAATTATTATTCATTCTATTTTGGTTCTCCTTTAGAATTGGGAAATATCTTGAATTGGAGAAAATATGTGAGAATGCACCATGCCATAAAATTAGGTCTAAGAAGTGTTTTGTTACAGATTATACCTTGAATTTGAAGATTAATTTCATTTAAAGCACATGAAACATTTTCTGGCTCATTTATTTCACAACAGTATAGGATTTATTGTTCTTTTGTTTGAAAGGAGACACAGTAGATAAGTGATTAGAGTTTTGACTTTGGTATTCTAAACTTATGAACTGAATTAATGAAAACCCTTCATATTCAATGTTTACCATCCTTTTATTATCTGGTAAGAGTGCAAATAAATAGTGGGTACATGTATAAATAGAGGTAAAGACGATTAAAATATATATTAACTTGATAAGTCTTTAAACATGCCTCAAATTTTTTTTTTTGTACTGGGAATTGAACCCAGAGGTGCTTTACCATTGAACTTTGTCCATAGCCCTTTGTTTTGTGACAGAGTCTCACTAAGTTACTGAGCCTGGCCTCAAATTTGTGATCTTCCTGCCTCAGCCTCCCAAAATGCTGGGATTACAAATGTGTGCCATTGTGACCAATCTTAAAATTCTTGGTATTTGATAGTCACATGTATTGAAAGCAAACATTTCTGAGGGGAAAATGGTTGAAAAGCTAAAATGTATAAGTAAATTTCCCATTAGTATGGGATACAATTAGCATGGCTTTTTAGCAGGTGCTAGATATATCCTTAGAAAGATCTTTGGATGATAGGATTTCAAGAGTCCCTTCTATAAATGGCATTCTCATAACTGGTTGAGAGAATTACCCGCTTATTATTGGATTCAAATATAAAACATGGAAGAGTTAAACACCTCTCAAGGAGCCTCGGAGGAGGTTATCCTATATAAATATATGAACCATATTTCTTTTTTTAAAATTTTTTATCAGTTGCTCAAAACATTACAATGATCTTGACATATCATACATTTGATTCAAATGGGGTACATAATCTTATTTTTCTACATGTGGCCATATATCTGATTCAAATTTTAATTAAAAAATTATCTTATTTCTTCCACATTAAAAATTGTACTGACACTGTGTTCTCCAAGCAGGAAACTCTTTCTTACCATCATTTTAGATATCTAAGACCCCAAATATAATATGTATTATCCCGAAAATGTTTTCTAGGCAAAATTAAAAAAAAAACAGTTGAAGGTACAAGGACAGAGATGGATCTATGCAGGTCAATGGATACAAAGTGGTAGATGTACAAGATAAATACGTCTAGAGAGCCAAGGTACCTCATGGGTCCTGTAGTTAATAGTATTGTATCTGATGTTTTGTTATGCGTAGTTTTTAGATGCTCTTTCCACAAAAAATAATAGAGGTAACAATGTGAAATGAGGGCTATGCTCTTCTGCTTGACAGAATGAAACATTTTACTATATATCAAAACATCATGTTATGTACCTTAAATATATATAATAAGGGACTTGGGTTGTGGCTCAGCAGTAGAGCGCTCGCCTAGCATGGGCAAAACCCTGGGGTTCAATCCTCAACACCACATAAAAATAAATAAAATAAAGGTATAAAAAGTATATGACAAAATAATGCTTATTGAGCTAGTAGTTTGAATATATTATTTTGTTCATCCATTAAAAAAAGGATATAGAGATGTATGAATCATGATATTCTAGCTGTTATGGTATATGGGGGGGGTTGCCATAAAAAAAATAAGCTAAAATCATTGACCTCAGATTGCTTAAAGTTGATCTGAAGGCTCTGAAGCTAAATTTTCAGTAATTCAGAGAATTATCCCAATGATATAAAAATTGTCCCTTCCAAGATAGCAGTGACAGCTTTGAAATATTTGTATAATTTTTTATTTCTGTCTCTATTCATTTACAAACTCAAATTTGTTTCTTTTTTAATTTTTCAGTAAATATATGAAGAACATTATTTAAATTCTCTGTTTTATATTTTGGTGACACTTATTTGCTCAACTTTATGGCTCTAAGGTTATGCCATTGTTCTTTCTCTTTGGCTTCTTCTTTTTCACCTACTCTTAAATTCCCCTGGCTGTCAGAAGCTAGCCTTCAAATTCCACTTTTTTGTTGTTGTTGTTGTTAATAACCATGTGTTGAGAACATCTCTACATATGACTCCCTATGCCTATATTTTTAATTTCTCTTTTCAGCTACAGACCCATGTGTGACTACTTTCTCGGTCTCCCTAGGAAGAAGTCCCTTAGTGCTCACAAGCTCACTAGAGATATCTTCATCTCCATCTCTCCCATATTCTCTCCTCCAGCTCACTCCTCTTCCTTTCCTTATGCTGTTTATCAGGATACCATACATCTGGCCATCAAAGCCAGACACCCCAGGTTCACCCTCAGTTCCTGTCTATTCATCTTACCCCTTTCTCCAATTGCATCCATTAAGTCAACAAACCCTCCGGATTTGTCTTCTGGTCTATTTCTCTTTTATCTATCATCACATTCCCTCATTTGGGTATGCTTTTCATTGCCTCTCATCTGGACTACATGAAATATTTCTTTGAGTTATTTTTCTCATATGTTTACTCACTTACAATGTGTTTTTCTTTGGTACCAGGAACTTCATATACCCCATCTTCACTGTGCTCCACCAGCCCTTTACATTCTTCCCAGATATTGCATCTTCTTCCCTCTTCCACCCTGTTAGCTCCATTTTATGATGGAATCTCCCAGCATCCTTTGCTCTGTGGCTTCCTTTTGATTTCGGCAAATAAGAAGCCAGGGAAGGAGATTGGGGACTGGATCAAAAGAAGCATAGATTATTTTTTACTTCCACTCTTCTTCCCTAATGCAACCCTGACAGCTACAGCTCCTGGAAAGAACTCTTCTGAGCCATTATCTCTCATCACGTCTCAGTGACACTATATTTACTTGTTCCTACTTTATATTTGGGAGTGTCCAGTGCTTCCCACTTGTTTCTGCTCACACTTCAGCAAAATAGTCCTGTCATTAAATTCCTTTAAGCTAAGCATTCTCTGTGTGTTACCTATTGTTTGCCTGATTCAAAAACTGAGCTTGCTCCCATCTCAAGGCCCTTGAACTCACTGTTCAGTCTCCTAGAGCTGCTGCTGTTAAATATTTGAATGAGTCTCATACCATTTACATCTCTCTTTAAATGATGCCTACTTGAAATTGCTCTGCCTACCTCAACTCTGACCCCTACCTCCACTATCTCCATCCCTGCTTTATATTTTTCCTATAAAATAATTTCCTATACTAAATCCATTTTATTGGTTCTTTTTAGTAATACATTTTGATAAAATTATACATGCATTTTGATAAAATTATACATGCATGGAATATACCTTATTGTAATTAGGACCCCAGTCTATGGAGGTACATGATGGTGGGATTCGCTGTGGTGTATTCGTATGTGTACATAGGAAAGTTTCCTATGTTTTTATTTTTATTTTTACTTACTTGCTTATTTGTTCATTGACTCCTACTCTGGAAATGTGTGCTTCTTGAGAACAATACTTGGAACAAAATAGGTGCTAGATAAAATTTTAACAAATTATTTTTTAAAACAAATGTAACTTTTATCATTGAAATTTCAGGAGTTGAGCTCTGATGTACAACTTTAATCATGTTAGTTGGTTTAGATTATCATGCTCTTTGCTCACTTTAATTTGTACTGTCATTCTGAGAAATTATTTCACTTTTTAAGAATAGTTATATGTTAATACTTTAATTTGAAGCAAATAAATCATGTTCCTGTAAATTATCTGTTATCTATAGATATATTTTCTCAAAATCTATTTCACTGTATTTCATTGTATTTTACAAGGATTTGAATAACTTTAGCTTCTACAGCATAACATTGGAGAATATTGTTTAAATAGATCAGAAAAAATGTCAGGCAGATAGAATTATTTGTGTAATATGGTTGTTATGGCTAAACATTTCCTTCTAGAAATCCTATCTTCTGCTTCCTTAGTAGTGAGTGTCACATTTTCCCCTACTACCTGGTCCCATGTTCTTATTTTTTTTTAACTGAATAAAGTTGTCATCTTGCTTTGTTCTTTGAAGACACTATTAATTGTATTTACTGTCATCATTTGCAAAGTTCTTCTCTTAACTTCTGAATAAATTCAGAGTCATTCATTGCAGGGCACTTTCAACAATATCTAATGACTGACTTTTTCAACTTTAGACTGTTTCTCTTGCCAATTTCTCAGACCCTGTCTGAATTTACATTAACCCAATTTGTCCCATTGTCCCATATGTGGACTACCTATTAAAATATAAGTTGAGCAACACATAATACCACTTAGGGTAACTTCAGAAAATCATGATTTTTTTTAATTTTTATTTTTTGTATTTTTTTTCTTTTATTTATATATGATAGCAGAATGCATTACAATTCTTCTTATACATTTAGAGCACAATTTTTCATATCTCTGGTTGTATACAAAGTATATTCACATCAATTCATGTCTTCATACATGTACTTTGGATAATAATTTGGATAATAACGATCATCACATTCCACCATCATTTCTAACCCCATGCCCCCTCCCTTCCCCTCCAATCCCTCTGCCCTATCTAGAGTTAGTCTATTCCTTCCATGTTCCCTCTCCCTAACCCACTATGAATTAGCCTCCTTATATCAAAGAAAAAATTTGGCATTTGGTTATTTGGGATTGGCTAACTTCACTTAGCATTATCTTCTCTGACTCCATCCATTTACCTGCAAATGCCATGATTTTATTCTCTTTTATTACTAAGTAATATTCTATTGTGTATGTATGCCACATTTTTTTCATCCATTCATCTACTGAAAGGTATCTAGGTTGGTTCCACAATTTAACTATTGTGAATTGTGCTTCTATAAACATTGATGTGACAGTGTCTCTGTAATATACTGTTTTTAAGTCCTTTGGGTATACACCGAGGAGAAGGATACCTGGGTCAAATGGTGGTTGCATTCCCAATTTTCTAAGAAATCTCCATAGTGCTTTTAATATTGGCTGCACCAGTTTGCAGTCCCACCAGCAGTATATGAGTCTACCTTTTTCCCCACATCCATGCCAACACTTATTATTGTTTGTATTCATAATAGCTGCCATTCTGACTGGAGTGAGATGAAATCTTAGAGTGGTAAGGTTTGTGTTTCTCTAATTGCTAGTGATGATGAACATTTTTTTTCATATTTGTTGATTGATTGTATATCATCATCTGAGAAGTGCCTATTCAGGTCCTTGGCTCATTTATTGATTAGGTTATTTAATGGTACAAATAAAGGACACAGACCAACCCACAAAATTACAATTATCTTATACTAGAAAAAGGTGCCCAAAACATGCATTGGAGAAAAGATAGCCTATTCAACAAATGGTGCTGGGAAAACTGAAAATCCATATGCAACAGAATGAAATTTAGCCCCTTTCTCTCACCATGTACAAAACTCAAGTCAAAGTGGATCAAGATTTAAGAATAAAACCAGAGACCCTGTGTCTAATAGAAGAAAAAGTAAACCCTAATCTCCATCATGTGGGATTAGGCCCCAACTTCCTTATTAAGACTCCTGTGGCACAAGAATTAAAATCAAGAATCAATAAATGGGATGAATTCAAACTAAAAAGTCTCTTCTCAGCAAAAACAAACAAACAAACAAAACAACAACAACAACATCAACAAAAAAACATATCTGTGAGAAGAATAGAGAGCATACATCTTGGGAGCAAATTTTTATCCCTCACATATCAAAGCACTAATCTCTAGAGTATATAAAGAACTCAGAAAATTACATTTTATATATTGATTCTTTTGAGAAAAGTGGTTGGTGAATGATTACAGTATTTGAATATATATGTAAATATATAAGGGATATATAAGCTCTATATTATGATTTCTAACCTATTTAATGCACCTGTGTCAATAATTTCATAGATAAACTTGAAGAATTGAGAATTTGGGATTACTGATAAATTGGAGCACAGAAATATGAACAGTGGATACTGAATAAGAAGGTTGTATCCATATACCATTCCATTGCTTTGATTTTTCTGTTTGTTTACTTGGGTTTTGTGTGTTTGTTTTATTGCTTTTAGCTTTTTTCTAAGTTTAAACTTGTAGTCTTTCTTGTGCTTCCTTGTAAATGTGTCTCTTCTAGTCTTCTTTTCCCCCATTTTCATTATTCACATTTGAAACTATGTTGCATATTTGCCTCAGTGCTCCAAAATGATAAGGGTGAATAATAAGTTTCCTGAGAATTTCATGGATGTCACTCTATATCGTGAGCATTTTACATGCAAATTCAAACTGAAAAATGATGAAATCTTTTCTGACTATGCTGATTTAATGTGATTCAACAGCCTTATTTGGTCTTTAGAAGATAATAAAAATATATTGACTATAAAATGAAGCTATAAAAAATCAGACCTGCCACTTGAAATCATGATAATCAATTTTATAATCTCATTTGATATTTCTATGTATCTCAGTATGTAACCTTCTTGCCCACATGTGTACTTAAGTTCTCTCAAAGATAGTCCAGTGCTAAAATAAAAATAGTCAAGGAATGGTAGATTTTTTACTTTCAGTCTTATTTCAAGTTTTCCGGACCATACACAATTAGTGAAACAGTTCCTTATCATTTTATAAAATAACATTCTAGCCAGGTGTTATGGTGCATGCCTGTAATCCCACAGCTGAGGGAAGCTAAGGTAGGATGATGGCAAGTTCAAAGCCAGCCTCAGGAATTTAAGGAGGCCCTAGGCAACTCAGTGAGACACTTTATACATAAAATATGGAAAAAAGAATAGGGATGTGGTTAAGTGTTAAAGTGTCCCTGGGTTAAATCCTCAGTGACTCAATAGATAAAATTATAAAATTTGTTAACTCACCTTTATATCAAAGTAAAACATTGTCTTCTTTAAAGATCCTCTCCAATTGGCAATCCCTTTCTCCTTCAAATCGATTTCAATTGTGAAAATATAAAAAATGATTTAAAAACATTTTAAGTGACAAATAAACATTGTATATCTTTGCAGTATATAACATGTTTTAAAGATCTATACATTGCAGAATGGCTGAACTGAGCTAAATTAACATATGTATTACCTCCTATATCTGTCATTTATCTGTGATGAACACAGTGTCAGCCACATTCAAGTGTCTAATACATTGTTATTAACTATAGTCACAGTGTTGTAAATGGAGCTCTTGAACTTACTCTTTCTGCCTCACAAAAATTTGGCTTCCTATGATCCAAGTAGTGATTTTCACCCAGTCATCTATATCTACTTCTCTACCTTCACATCATTATATGGTTATCCATTGCATTGTTTTTATCATGACTTTCCCTTATTGAAAAAAGCTGTACCCAAAACCCAAGTTATTTTTTCTTAATATGTATTAATTGTACATTTTAGTGGAGTAGGTGCAGTGTGCGTGTAGCATGTGCTGATCAAATCAGTATAACTGGGATTTCCCCCTCCTTATCATTTCTTTCTTTGGAGCTTTTGAGTTCCTCTATTCTAGATATTTTATACCATATTCTCTTACTTATACTCATTACACCTACTCACTTTGTCTTTTTCTCAGTATCTAAAAGCCAAACTTGGCCAGAGGCTTTGGACTGAATTCATTAAGATTTTATATAATTATTCAGACATAAAATCACAGCACCTTTTGAATATGGAGTTGGGAGTCCCTGGGAGGTCTGTCAGTAGGAAATAGACCTCTTCTGTGGAATATATGAAATCAGTCTGCAAATTCACTTAACCAAGAGGGACACAACCTGGTGAAGCAGAACTATAATTATTTCCAATTTTCTTTTTATGAAATGGCTTTCATAAAGGAAATGACTCTTCCAAAATCTGTTAACCTCTGGCAGAATGAAATATCCTAATCTCTTTGGGGAGACTAAAAATGAAAGGATCGATTACTTAATTTCTTGACTTGAACATGGAATGTCCTAAAGTTTCTCATATTTTTTATGAATTTTACTTATCATAACACTTTTCATGTCTGAAGTATAGTTTTATTAATGCTTTGAACTATGTTAACCTCTTCCTTGAAATGAGAAACCTAAAATTCATAGCATTTTGGTTGTTGCCTGGAATTATATCTTTTAAAATACATGTATGAAGATTTGAATTTGGTGTCAATATACCTTATATACAGAGATATGAAAAATTGTGATATATATGTGTATTAAGAATGCAAAAAAGAGTACATGTAAAAAAATCACTCTTATGATTTAATATTTTCACGAGTCTCAGTTTTACCTTATTTGTGGGTTGTTAGAAGAAATTTAGCTTATAATAAGCTATTGCATTCTGACCTGTGCAAAATAAATTACTTCAAAGTTTTCCTTTTATATTAATTTGTCATTTTGCCATTGATCCATCTAACCTGTATCGTTATTAAACAAATTCTAGCTAGTGAGGACTGTTATAGGTACTCAAAATTTTGAGAAAATTAAAGAAATTATTATATAAAGTGGGAACAAGACAAATCAACCAAAACTTTTACAACACTGCATATTTTAAGTTGGATATCTTAAAAATAATGTTTTATCAGTCTAAAGATAGAACTTGACCCATGTTTCTACTAAATTTGACTTTATATAAGAAGGCATATTATTTTTGAGTCTGGTATTAAGCAAAACAGCATGAGTGTATAGTCCATATCTTTACCTATGTCATTGATGAATGTATTGAACAAGTGAAGTCTAAAGAGAAGTAGCCTCCCCAGCAGGCTACTTTTCACCAAGGGAGAAAAGGAGTAACAATGGAGCATTCAGGATGCATCCCCAATGAGGCATATTTTATACAATACATACAATGTTTATTTGCACATATATACAATGTTTGTTAATTACAAATGTTTTAAAATCATTTCTCGTATTTTCTCAATTAAAATTGATTTGAAGGAGAAAGGAATTGCCAATTGGAGATGATCTTTAAAGAAGACAATGTTTTACTTTGATATAAAGATGAGTTTACAAATTTTACAATTTTATGTATTTATTTAGTCCCTGGGGATTTAACCAGGGACATTTTACCACTTAACCACATTCTTAGCTGTTTTTTTTTTCATATTTTATTTAGAGAGGGTCTCTCTGAGTTGCATAGGGCCTCACTAAATTCCTAAGGCAGACTTTGAACTTGCAATCCTCCTACCTTAGCCTCCCTCAGCTGTGGGGGAGGGTTAGGGTTAGGCATGCCCCATACACCTACCTGGCTAGAAAGCTATTTGTTAAAATGATAGATGATATCATTATGAACATGCCTTTTTCTCTACACGGTGCTCTCTAATCCTGCCTGAAAACTGAAGCAGTCTGGGGTATGGGTCAGAGTGTGGGCTCTGAGAAGTCGCTGCACAGACACAAAAACTTTCCCTGACATTTTAAAGCCTGGGTTACATAACCTTCTATGCCTCAACTTGACACTGGTACACACCTCTTACCAGTGTTGAGAGAATAAAATTAATGTATACATGTAAAACACTCAGTAATTAAATGTAATAAATTATAATAATAATTACTGTTACTATGATTATGATTATGAGCTCACTAAGGCCTTTAATAAAAGCAAAGCATAGGATGAGTTGATTCAAGGAAAAATTTGAATGGTAATGACTTTGGGTGCTGTGAGTTACTGGCCTATCAGTTCCTTTGACAAGTAAGACCCCAAAATAGAATGTGGGTTCTCAAAATCTTCATCCAAAGCAGAGGGGTATGAAGTCTGAAAATGACTTAAAACTCTTCAGATAGTCGAGAGAATTTTTTTCTAAGTCTATAATTTATAAACAATCAATGGAATTAACTCTTTTTTTGGTGCAGGTATCTATTTTTGAAGTTAGGGCATCCCTAAGTGCAAATTCATTTTGAGTTTTGGGCACAAATTCCTTTTGAGCTTAGAGATGACCATGATAACATTTACTCAGTCTTTCTCCAAAAGTTGGCACAAAGTTATTTCAATTTTTCAAACTAAAATCGGTGTCTGAGTTCACATTTAACAGTTGCTGAAAAATTAATCTCTCTCAATATGGAATCAATCATTGTGATTCTGGTCCTCTGAATATTTTTTCTTTTCTTTTTCATTCTACACTAAAATTCAGACTGCAATCACTGGATTACATATAACTGATCAATCAGAATAAAAAGCTATTTGAAGTAATATTCCATCACTAAGCTGCCTTTTGGGAAGTGTATAATTGGTTTGCTTCGCTAGACAATCAAATGCATGCAAATGTGTTTAGTGTTTAGGACTTTCTTCCAGGTGGTCCCCAGAGTTCACTCTGCCAATATTTTACCACTGTCAGTAGCAACTTTATTTATTTTTATACATTCATCATATCATAATAGTGACAAGAAATTTAATGTTCAAAAAGAAGTCAAAGATAATTTCTAGGCCACTATTTAAATTACCATTTAAATAATTAGCCACAGGCCCCTAACTATTTTGTGATGAGTATAGAAAATCTTTTGAATAATTCCATTTTCTTCCAGAACACTTTGAGGGGTCAAATATATTTTTCTCTAATGTGTAAGTTAAAATATATTTTGCATTCTCTGTGATCTTAGTATTTGATGTTGTATGCAATGAACTGAAACACTGCATTACAAAAAGAAGTCTTTATACAGTTGACAGCTTGTAGGTCCCTGAGGAATCTATTCAATTAGTGTCATGTCTTGGCTCCCTGTACTATCAAAATTTACACAGAATTGCAGATGCTTAGAAATTGTATCTAATAAATCAGAAAAAACCATAAAATTATTTCCTTAAAAGATTAAAAAAAAGCAAGGGTTCTGCATAATGTAAGTAATGGCAATAGACTAAGATCCTGATATTTAGTTGATCCTCCACAAAGATGTAATATCCGGATCCACTTGTTTAAGATTATATGGCTATAATTTAATCAGATATAACAAAACTTACCTGGACTTTGAACCATTCTGTTGAACTTTTCCTCCGTGAAATCTGGGAAAATCCCATTTCTTAGGGAAGAGAGGCCATCAGTTAGATATTATAGCTTGAAATCCTGCAGGGGGATCATATAGGAGAGGATCGATTTCTTGTGTGGATAAGAAAGCATTAGGATTTACAGTCACTCCAAAAGTCTCATCTATGGAAGATATATAGAAGTGAAGATGGGAGAAATTGCATCTGTTGTGAAGTTCAAATAATAAGCAAAGTACTATGACTAAGATTAAAATCTTACCAAGCAAGAAAGAATAGAGTTAAATACAGGCATAAAACGGGAAGAAGGGGACAAAGAGCAAAAGGGAACAGCCAATGAAAATTTATTTTTGAGCTGTCCAATCCAACCTTTCTTGGTTACTGATGGTGCAGTGTGTGGGAGAGAAGGCTTGGTTGAAAGAGACAACATACTTTCCAGAATGGAAATTTTGTATAGCTATACTCACATGCTTGACCCCGCTTCATGCTTTTGTCAAATGCAGAGAAGTTACTGCTTGGTGTTGTTACTTCCCAGGTGACTACAGTGGTTCTGGACCCTTCCTTTATCTGTATTCAGACACCTTTAGATCCATTAATCTTTCCTTCCCATGCACATGTCCTTCCAGTTTGCCAGAATTTATTTTTAAATATATAGACTTTTTCTGTTTTTTTGGTGGGTTATAAATTTTATTACTGGCCAACCATCTCACTTTTCTCAAGCTTTGTCTGTAGGCTCTATTCAGGAATGCTCCTTTTAGAAGTTTGCAATTTCAGCCTCCATTGGTTGATATTTTCATGTAGGGTCCACAGTTGGCTCTTCATTCATTTAATAGCCTCACCTATCTGCAGAATTTTTGGTTCTTTTTTTATATCCTATTATCCAACTAGCAAATAGATAATGGAGCAGCTGGCATGTCGGATATTCTCTCCATTCCATGACCTAATTGAATTTCCTCATAAACATACTAATGACAGACATCTTGTTAAAGACATTGATATTTATTGGTATGAGTTCTTATTTTGGTAATGCTTTCAGCAATACGTGTCTAATTGTCCAGAATTACCAATAACAAACACATGAAATCTATGCATTCATGGGTATGATTATCTGAATACAGAAAGATCATATTTCATATCAATTATGGTTCTTCCACTGTACATCAGGTGATGCCATATATGTTCTAGAGCCATCATATTTAGTTTGGGTCAGGGAGCATCCTGACATGGTAAGGAAAGGCCTAGAGAATTAAATTGGTGGCCTTGGACCTCTACTGCATAGTTTGTCCATTTTCTTGAAATTATTAATAAAGTTGATAAGTTCTCTGATTCCCATGAGACTGGATATGCAATCTAATCCTTTTTGCATTATGGCACACACCCAATATCCTTTGGCTATTATTCATAAATTTCCTCAGTTCTAAGGCTGAAAGGTTATTAACATCTAAAGGAGTGAGATATTTTCATTATAAAATTCTGTCATAAGAAAACAAATCACTGTGGTTATTTGAAAGAACTTATAGGAGCACTGAAAGTCTTTGGTTCTTATTAAAGCTAGTTTATTTTAATATATAACTCCTATAATCTCTCTCATCAGTATTCATCTAGAAATATTAGCTATTATGTTAAGATAGCTCCTAAAAACCTACTTTTTCCTAGTTCTATAAATACAGGCGTGTTGTAAGACAACATTATAGAATTAGTTTCTATGTAGAAGTAATGATATGATTATAGTATATAATTGTGTAAAACAATTTACAGCACACTTTAAATATTTTTTTAATCTAAAGAAAAATAAGCTGGTTGACTAATAGCTACTAAACACTACAGCTGTGCTAATGTTTTACAAGTGTCAACTAAATATTATTAACCACACAATTTTATCAGGCAGTAATTATTACTTTAGGAAATGAGGAAACAGATTGGGAGAAATTCGTTCATATTCCTCAGATTATATTCAGCAAATGAGAGAAGCTAAATTTAAAATCCAGGCTGTCTAATTCATAGTCAATGATCTTTTTGATATAAAATACTACCTGATGTAACAGTGATAATTATGTATCAAGGAGGTAATTTAGAAAAGTCTTGCTTTTGAATTTATACAATTATTGGAACACTTGGTAATGGTTTTATAGTAACTAATGTTGATTTCTTATGTAACATTCAAAATAGTTGACTATTTCACCATTAATAATTTAAACACATAAATGTTTTCTACAGACTCAAACATGTCAAATTAGTTTCAGCACATTATTTATCATTAAATTTGCTATTTTAATTTATTGATTATAATGTTATATGTACCTCAGATTTATTTAATTGACAAAATGAATTTTCCTTATGAATACATAAATTGTAAGCATAAGGAGTTTGATAGTTTTATGTTTAGACACAGAAGAATTTAGATCAATACTAGGAGCCTGTGCAACTTTTTTTCTTGTAAAAAGATTAATATTGAAAAATTTGAGAAACAGATTGAAATTCCTTGTGCTTTGGAATTATGGTGGCAGAGGCTAAGAGTTTGCAATTTGGCAGGGAAGGGAATTCTCAGGCATTTTGATTCTTTTGTGGTTATTTCAAATCAAGAATTTTTCCATGAACATATTTTTTCAAAAATTTGCAGACATATATGTTGGTATGAATTTCTTAGAGCCTGATTTGCTCTGGACTTTCAGTTAAAAAGTAAAAGTTTAGATATTGAAAACTAATCTATCACCTAATATTATTGTTAGACCAGCTTTATCAATTTTAATATTTTACATAAAATATAAAAAACATGTTCAGGTGAGAAATGGAGGCACCAAACATTCACTTTCTCAGTATGTGTACAGATAGCATATCCCATACAGGAGGCAAACTACCTGTGTGGGGAAAGATGGAAGGGAATTGAAAAGGACAGAAAATGTGATTTAAAAATTGACTTGGAGATGGGAATGTTTGGAAATTCTTAATTCAATGCCTTTGAGTAGTCAGAGTCTGCATTGATCAATCAGCTACTTGAATTCACTATTTCTTCCATGTCTGTCCTGCTTCACCTGAATGCTTTTTTTTTTATTCCTAATAGTATTAAATAACTATCACCAATTCAAAGTTGTCATTATTTTAGTCTTAATTGCATTAATAATTGATTTAGTATTTTAAAATTCCTACATTTTAACTCTATGTAATATCATGTTTCAGACAGGTAGGTACTCAGATTATGACATTTTACAAACGGAGAAGAAGAGAGAGCTCATTGAATTTCAATTTACAATAGGGACAAATTTGAACCTTGGCAAAATTTGAACTTAGGGCACATCTTCTCCACCTCTGTGTTGGATAGCCTCTTGATGACCTGGTAAGTGACTTTTACCAGTCTGTGGTTTGGGTCCTTTCAAAAACCTCATTAGAAAACATATTCATGGATAGGGTAATTTAAGACATGAAATCCATAATGGTTGTTATTAAGGAGAATTGATTATCTGATGCCTGTGTGTGTTGTACCCAAGTCTAACTCAGCATCTAAAGATGGTCTGTGATGCCGGGGACTGAGCACAGTGAGCATGTAAACTAGTGACCTATTTATAACTATTCTGAGGGCTATACATGAATATTTTATCATCGATTACAGTATGTTTCAAGGTGATGAGATACCTCTAATGCATTCTAAATTAGCAAACTTATTTTACAATTGAAACTTTCTGTAATTTTTTTTTTCAAAATGTGTACTTTTAGATGAAAAATATTACAGTAATGGCCGTGGTTTTAAGAGTAAAAGCAAACACATTTTAATTTAAAGTTGAGCAGAATAATTGAAAACATGGACACTCTGTGGCATCCTCACTCTCAATATTGTCATGAATCATTTGGTGGGACTAGCTTCTGACCAGGATTAGAGGAGTCAGCACTTTGACTAAACCTACATCCTTATTATGATTAAAAGTGAGCTATGTATAAAATGTGGTTTGTGTATGGAAAGTTGATCATATTTTCCATACATTAATATTTGAGTTTGAATTATATTTTAACTAATTTTTAAAAGATAATTCCATACCTCTTCTTATGTAAGGAGTGGTGCACAAACCATAAGTTAAATGTTTTCCTGTGGTTAATATTTCAAGCATTTTGTGGTTATTTATGACAGATACATAAATGTACATGACATACCTTACCTATTTGTTTTCATACTGGAGTCATCAAGGTAAGCTTTTTTTCCTGTTGGATTTCTAATTCATGGTAGGTAGTCAGATGTATCTTTTTGAATAAATAACAAGGGGTTGACTCACCCACACTCCTTCTGCTGACATTATGTTGGTATAGTAAGATGAGAGGAGTTTATAAAATCCAGCCTGTGTACCATGATCAGATTCATGAAAAAAATAATGTAAGTGAAAATCCCAATGGCAGTTAAAATGTCCTCACATTTAATATATTTCCAAAAGCAAGCACATTTTAGTCCTCCATCAAAGTGTGGTAGGGTAGCTATGTTTTCACCACACCAATAACTGATGAACATTTACTTCCTAGAATAGTAAATTCAGTAATTTTGTCTCTAGCCAGTTATTGCTATATCAGCTGCCTGACTGTTAAAATTATTTGGCTGATGCCAAAAAATTCTGTTAAATAAGTTAATATGTGTAAAGCATTGCAACCAATGCCTGGCATATAGTAGGTAACATAAAATGTGATGTTATGTTTTTTTTTTCTTCTCAAAGATTCATTCTTTTCACAGATTTTAAGATGATACTATGTGACTAACTTTCCACATTTAAAAATTCATGCATTAACATACAAAATTTAAAATACATCCATCAAAGAAATAATCATGATTATTTCAGATTTCAATGGTGCTGCTTCTTACGAAAATGCTATTACAAATTTTATTTCTTATATTAGAATTAAAGCACTTGTGTCACCTCATATAAATTTCATGGGACATAATCATGTACTACAAGTGTGGCTACCTATGTTATACTTGTGGAGGTACTGAATTTATAAACCTAAAAAGTACTGTGAAAATATTTAAAATTATGGATGTCTACTTTAAAAAGAAGACCTTAAATATTTTATATATCACTTCCCATTTTCTAGCAATAATCTTTTTTCCCAACATATTATGGGATTAGACACATATATGTTCATGGTTATACCTTAATGTTGCAACTAGACACACCATAATGGATAACCAAGGATTTGTAGAGAACCGTATGAAAGCTTGGAATACTGATAAATTGAAGGAATCCTGTGTTGTGCTGGCCAACGTGAACTATGGCTCAAGCAACTAGGAAGAAATATAATTTACATTTTAAATGTCCACCAAATTATATGCATAATGAAAAAATCACTAATAAACTTAATGTTGGGATAAATTAAATCTACTTTGTACAGTTAATATTTTTCCCAAAGTCTGATTTCTCACTTAAAAAGTGTGACTGGATTTTTAAACCTATTTTGAGGGTCACACTTTTTAAGTGAAAAATCAGACTTTGGGGAAAATATTAACTGTACAAAGTAGATTTAGTCCTAATACATTTTGGCTATTTTCTTCTAAATTTTTTTAAGTAATTAAGATCTATAAAAAGAGAAATCTAACAAAGCATTTAGGTCTTTATCCTTTTTTTAAAAGTTACCTTTCATTCATAAGATTCTTTATTGAAGTCAAGTTCGGGTATCCTTGGTTATTGATTATAGGCTTCACTTTGAAATGAGTGAAGACTTGCTTGGCATTTTAGGTCACTTTGAGGCTAGCTTCATTAATAAACTTTGTTTCTTTTGGGCTATATCATGACAGATGTAATTATAATAAACAAAGTACAATATAAGATTTGTTAATGGACAGACTTCTATAGGCCTAAAAGTAGGTAGACTCTGCTGGGGTCCAGTGTTCTACCACTAAGCTATATACCCCAGTGCCTAGATGGATTCTATGATATAAAGTCCATAGGTGAAGATAAAGACACGAGAATACCAAATCCAGTCAGCTTTTCATTTTAAGTCTTTAAGGATCCACCACTTGAGATGGGTTTTCTTGACTTTAGGGAAACATTTCCATGACTCAAAACTGATTATAAACTGCCATTTAATATGTTGCCAATAAATTAAGAGACCTCCTCAAGGTCCCGAGGTAACAGGCAACCTAGAAAGCAATCAATAAGATGCAAACTAAACTGTAAACTCTGAAAATTGACATCTGCTTTGTAAGTGGATTAAATGAAGCAGCAAACAAGTCCTTGAATAAGAGGAGACTGAGAATAGCACTGATGTTAGCTCAGCTTTTGAAAGTTGGTCCTGAAATTTAGGGGAGTCTAGAGTGTGCAACTTTCTACCTGAGTGACACTGGTCATGTTTCACAACCTCTCTGAGTCTCATTTGCATCAAGTGTAAAATTGACATAAAATTCATTTCACCCTGTTGGTATTAGAAATAAATGGAGAATACTTAGATGAGTCTCAAGCACACAGTTTTTGCTCAAATGGAAGTCACAAGAGTTATTGTAATTGTTCTTGTAAGAGTTGGGCATTAAATATTTTTTCACTGTGACTCTAGTAATGTTCAAACCTGGCAGTGGCCAAGGCCACAGTAACTTGAGATGAATTTTAGGCTTGGTGTGCTGGTGCACACCACGATATATAAAATTTGTCTACACTTGTAATCTCAGTGGCTTGGAAGGCTGAGGCAGCAGAATAGTGAGTTCAAAGCCAGCCTGATCAAGTTAGTGAGGCCCTAAGCAACTTAGCAAGACCCTATCTCTATTTAAGAGTCTGGGGATGGGGCTCAGTGATTAAGCATCTCTGGGTTCAATCCTCAGTACCAAAACAAAGATGAATTTTACAGACTTTTTATCTGTAGAATTTGACTGTTCTTTATTTGCTTCCCTTAAAGTGTACAATTTAATCTCTTTCCAAACATAGCCTCTTGGATCTCCCTTCATTCTCTTTGAATGTATTCATGCTCTGAAAGGCATGATTGTTGAACTATTCTGCAATACTTCCCATTACCACCAGAGTAAAGGCAACTCTGTTTAACACAGTGACAAAACATCAATGTCATCTCCTGGTGGTTCTGCCCCTGGATCCATTTATTCTTCTCCTCTGTCTGGAACCTTCTGGTCTCCTCCACTCTTTCTCTTGACCCCTAAGAAGCACCACATAGCTGTAAGCTTTATGTACCATCAGTATCTGTCAGGCCTCTATCCAAATTATATGCTCTGAAAATATTTAAAATATTTATTCTACACTACTTCAGATAGGAAAGAACTGAATCATTAAAAATTTCTTTTTCAGGATCTTATAATTAAGATATAAACCTAGGAGAATCAAGTCTTTAGAGTTCAAGTTCCGTTTCTTTCCCTTCGACTCCATTTTTTTTCTAGCAGGCAACTCTAGTTTTCTTTATGTCTGACATCGCAAATTTGCCTGCTGTCAACAGAACCTAAGCCCAATTCTTGGCTTTAATAGGTTTTATTTCAAACTTTCATTTCTATTTCCATATACCTGATTCTAATTTCTATTACTTAATTTCAGCTCTAATCTAGAAGCCACTTAATTCCCTTCCACAAATTAAATTTCCATTAATATATACCAACCATTGCTTTTGGAGTAATCTGTCTTTCAGATCTAATATTGTCTCTCTTCCTCTAAAAAAAAAAAAAACTATTAAAACTAACTCGAGATATATCAAATTGCCTCCATCTGCAATTTTTGACTTATGTGCAATTAGATAGCCCCCATCATCATTCTATTCTCTCCTATATGATGGCACACATTGGCAGGGCCTCTATCTTGATCCCTTTTGAATCAGCTACCCCAAACAATAATGAGCAGATAACCATTGAAGCCCTAGAAAGGTAGAACTTGCTGAGTATTACTGGTGCTTAACTTCATGACCACAAAACTATATAACATAACCTAAGTAGCTATGGAGTCAAATTCTAAGGAGAAATTTTAACGAATCATCAAAAAATTTTTGAAGTATTTTAGCCCTTACAAAAAGATTTATAACTGTCATAGTAAGCTTTAACCCTCCCTTTTCAAATATTCAATCTTGGAATTGTTATTAACAAAAGAGTCTGAACAGGGAAATTACTATCTCTAGGAAACAGTATAGTGTATATCAGATGCCATTTTCAAATAGCAGATTGAGTCAAAATAAATTATTAATTTAAGGGAACATACTCTGTGGCTTTACTATCTCTAGGAAGGCATTATGGCCCAGGCATCCTGCACTGCTCTCCCTTGCCTTTCCACACACCTTCAATAGCAAAATTTTATATCAAAGCAATGAGCTTCTAGAAATCTGGAAATATTAATATGACATGCTAATTAATCCAAGTAAGTAGTACCATTGGCCCTGAAAGTTAATGATCAAAGGAAAGTCACAATTAGTCATGTCAGATTATGAAATTTCATAAGCCTTTGTGCTTCTTACCTAACTAAATTTTTAGAAAGACACTTTCCTTGGAAAAGATGACTATTTACCATATTTCAAACAGAATTGGAGCAAATTCATTGGCATGAAACCAAAAAAGATGAAGGAAATGAGCGAGAGTAAAATCAGGAGAATGACAAAGATTACTTAGCTACTGCTTTGTAACACATATTAGCCAGTTTTATATTCCAAGTCTAAAAGAATCTAAGGCATCCAAGACCATTCTTCTTCATTTCGCCCCTCTTACCGATATGCCCCACATTCAAGCCTTTGCTATCATTGGTGAAAAAAGTAGAGTCAGCCAGTCATACCAAATGTACCTTACAGAAGTCATCCAATTCACCATGATAAAACGATAAACCTAGTTCAAAGATGAAGTTGTCACCAATTATTTTCAAATTATACTCAAAAACATGAAGTAAGGAATTTAGTCAACCATATATTTAGCAAACATTTTACAAAATGAAAGCTTCACCTTTTTCCTCAGACATACACACACACACACACACACACACACACGACACATGGAATGCATAATTTTATTGTGTTAAATAATAATAATGGGAAATGTATTCCCAATATTAATAGCATACTATTTGGCATTGTTCGTCGTGGTGGGCATTAAAAAAATCACAAGTGAAATTTACAGTGCTTACAGTTTTAATTATTTTTGGAAGTTCACGTAGATGCCAAAATTCCCATGTACAGTCATATAATATGAATTGAACATAATCTTCATGGCCCCAAATTAGAAGAATTAACTGAAAAAAAAAAACTGTTTCCATTTACAGAAAACAATTACCTGTTGAAGTAGTTTTAATTCCTTTCTAACTAGCTCAAATTCAGGCATTCCATTTTCTGAGTTCCTCAAATTTTTTATTATAGCTATGAATGGGGTGATGTCCAGGTGTGACTGTAGAACCCTTCGTAGCACGGATTCCAGCAAGCAAAGCTGAGGGTCTGCAGACTTTATGGTAAAGAATGAGAACTGTGGTGGTTTTATAAAATAGCCTCTGAAAATCCTTCAAAGCTTTTTCTATTGATCAGTGTGGGTTATGTCCACTCCCCACAGTGGACTTGTGAGGCCCCCCGTAAAGTAACTCCCTGCGTCCTCTGATTCTAAACAACTTCTGCATTTACTCTTGGAATAACTTGCCTTGGGTGTACCTATCTGGACACAGCTATCACTGCAGGAAGTCCCAAGCCACAGGGTGAGGACACATACAAGTGCTCCAATAGATAGTTCCAATAGTTCCAGTCATGTGAGTGAGAAGACAATTCTAGATTATTCCAATCACTTAGGTCTGTCTAACTGAGGCTCCATTTATAGGCAGAAATTAGTTTTTTCCTCTGCTGATCTATACTCTGAGAACCAGGAGTGTAACAATATTTACCACTTGTTATAAAATTTAGCATGGCTATTATGCAGCAGTAGACATAAGGAGAAAAACTATTGAGATAATTCCACATACTAGATTAGTGTATTTAGAATTTTATATATAGTTCACTTAATCTTTACCAGAACTTAAGTGCAGGTATTTTTAACCTGCTTACACATGAGAAACTGGAGTTCAGAGAAGTTAAGTAACTTTTCTGTCTAAAATACTGTACTTTTAAATTGGAGGGTTTAATTGAATACCAGGTTTGACCATGACTGAAAATCGCATTTTTAATTATTGATTTTTTTCCCAGTCATGTTTATGAAACCTGAAAAATGGATCCTATCCTCCTAAGTGGTTATTTTAATATTTTGCAAGCTCAATATCCCAGATATTGACAAACATGATTCAAATAGACGACCCATCATTTCAGTGAAAAAAGACTTAACTGTCCCTACCTCCGGGATGGTATGCTAGTCTGATATATTACTTTTCTTAGTAGATACTTGGAATGCGCTTGTTGAATAAACAAATTAACTAGTTGATATTAACTGAGGAGTACAGTTCCTTGAGTAGTGTGCTAACTTATTAATGCCTTCAAAGAAGAATGTAAAGTGCTGGAGATAGGGGGTAAATTATATTGTTGTATTGTGTGCATGTAGTAACATGTAGACAGATCCCACCATCATGTATGACTATAATGCACCATAAAAAATGAAATATTTATAGCAGCTCAATTCACAATAGCTAAACTGTGGAACCAACCTAGGTGCCCTTTAACAGATGAATGGATAAAGAAACTATGGTATATATACACAATGGAGTATTACTTGGCCTTAAAGAAGAATGAAATTATGGCATTCGAAGGTGAGTGGATGGAGCTGGAGAATATCATGCTAAGTGAAGTAAGCCAATTCCCCAAAACCAAAGGCTGAAAATTTTCTCTAAGTGGATGCTGGTCTGAAATGGCGGGGGCAGGGGATAAGGGAAGAATGGAAGAACTTTGGATTGGGCAGAGGGAAGGAGAGGGTTTTGGGGGTGGGAAAGATTGTGGAATGAGACAGACATTATAATCCTATATAAATATATGATTGTACGAATGGTGTGACTCTGCATCATGTACAACCAGAGAAATGAAAGTTGTGCTCCATTTGTGTAAAATAAGTTGAAATGCATTATGGTGTCATGTACAACTAGCAGAACAAATACAAAAAAATCAGTGCTTTGTGATTACGTTTAAGGTTAAATATTTCACGTGCTTTAAAAAATATTTCAATCATAACAGATTAAGATATTGTTTAGGAGAAAAGAGCTTCAAGAAGAAAGCATCACAAAAGGTATAATAATAATTACTTTGACTCAAATTTAAGTATCAACTTCTTTCTCCAAATAAACAAGAGTCCATGTTTCTTTTTCTTTTTCATTTTTTTAGAGAGAAGGAGAGAGAGAGAGAGAGAGAGAGAGAGAGGAGAGAGAGAATTTTTAATATTTATTTTTCAGTTTTTGGCGGACACAACATCGTTGTTTGTATGTGGTGCTGAGGATCGAACCCGGGCCACACGCATGCCAGGTGAGCGCGCTACCGCTTGAGCCACATCCCCAGCCCAAGAGTCCATGTTTCTTAAAAGAAAAAAAAAAAAAAGAAAGTGGCTAGGGATGTAGCTTAGTGGTAAAGTAAACCTATGTTTAATTCCAAGTACCACAGATGCACATACAAGTAATCTGTCACTATCATATTTGCTTATTCTCGGTTTCTGTATATCGTAAAATGATAGTGGTAGATATTTATTCCTTGAATTACTTAAAACTGGTAAAATATAATCCTCTTCAATGATCTTAAACTAAAGAGCATAGAATGGAGATGCAGGGTTAATCGGGATTATTGACCCATTTTTATGAAATGCACTGGATATTACTGCACAGCAAGAATGAATTAAAAGGTTAGATACAGAAAACACTTGTAGTGTTTTGGAAGCTATCTAAAATAATGTTTCTTACTAATGTTACTATAAGATGGATATCATATCCAAAATGCTTAAAAACAGAAATGTTTGAAATTTTAGATTTTTTTTCATATCTTTTAGGGCTGAGACCTAAGTCCAAACATAAAATTCATTTGTTTCCTAAGCAATTTTTACATATAGCTTTAAGGTAATTTATACAATATTTTTAGCATACCTGTGTTTTGACTGCGAACTGACACATGAGATCAGATACAGGATTTTCAATTTATGGCTTCCTGTGGTGGTCAAAAAATTTCAGATACTAGAGCATTTTGGAATTCAGATTTTCAGAATAGGGATATTCAACCTGTATGGTTATTAAAATATTGCCATCCTAGAAGTGGTATTAATGTATTTATTGAAGACTATTTTGAGGCTGCTTTAATACTAAGAATTGTATAAAGGTAAAAATTTCCCATGCCAATAAAACCAGTTCAATACATCTTCTCATTGCTAAATTATTAGATTAATGATGCTTTTAAGTGAAAAGTAGCTTCAGGAAGTCATAGGGGCTACTAAGGTTAAGCACTTAACTGATGGAAACATGACCATTCAACTCCGCTTCATCATGACCCAATCTCATATTGATTTTATTTCATAATGGCTTAACTAGGCATTATAAGATTTCATAGGGGAAAATTTTTCTGTAAAGATATGGGCAAAACAATTATTTAAAAAATACTTGGTCTATAGAGGAAAGGTCTTGAGAGATGAAATTCTATTACAGGAATGTGCTGCTAACAGATGCTTTCAGAAGACCTTTTACTAATACAAATGTTACTTGCAAATATATCCTATCAAATTAACAAAGATTAATACATTAAGCAACTATAGCAATTAAAATTGTTATATTTTAAGTGTCTACAAAATTGTGGGTTTATGATGTGCCTGAATAGCAATACACTTTCACATATTTCTCAAATATTTAAGAACAGGCACTGGATGGATATACCATGATATGCAAAACAAAACAGTCTTTGCCATCATGCTGGTTGTGATCTAATTGTGGACCAGACACTGACCAAAAATTTATACTAAGCTGTGAACAAATCTTAAATGTGAGGTACACACTGCTGTGAGAATGTTCCTTAATAGGAATACAGGAATATTATTAAGTGAAGTGAACAGATGTTTATCAAGAAACCTCTGTACTAAACAAAAGTACTGCCAGATTCCACAGGGTTCTGATCAACCCTACCAGTGCTTGGGGAATCATAATCTGTGTCCAAACAAGGTTGAAAACCTTTTTCTGCTAATCTAAGTCCTCCCTTCCCTATACCTCAACTCTTTTCTGAGAATCAGGCTTAAGATGATTTTAAGAAAAATGAACTGTCTTTAAGTGAGATCTTACTCTTTCACTCTACCACTGCATCCCGACTTCCAAAGGTACAAACCCCAGAAATCACTCATGTGATGAGAAGACACTTAGGACATCAGCAGTCTGGGGCTGGTGGACTTTCCTGTACTGGGTTCTGTTTTCCCATTTCACTTAACATGACTGAAAAATGTCAAGGCTAAGTTTGAGTCAGTATGTCCTTTGTCATTTACAAAATTACAAATTCTGATTAAGACCATGACAAGAAGGTGACACTGATGGACGTGTTTAAAATTGAGCTCTTATATGGCAATATTTTAAATTATGACAGCAGTTCTGAACTGCAGACCTTGAAGTTATTGTTTGTATATACAACCTTTATTGCTCATGATGAATGAAAAATAGAATTGAGGGAATTAGGTAAAATTTACTCATTCTTTGAATATTTTCATTTGGTCACTGTAGATGGAAAAATGAATAAAGACATTAGGGTTGATGACTACAGAAGAATATTACAAAAATATACAATTTGCTTGTGTTGTGAAAGATGTTAATGATGTTTATAGAGGTTATGCAGAGTGCATGAAGAAGAAAACTGATTACTAAGGTCAAAGTTGAAAGGCCTTAGTAAGCTAATTGAGGAGAGGTTTTCAAATGAGACAATAATTTTTAAGGAAGACTAAATTCATTCATAAAGGTCAACATTTTTTGTTTTCAGTGTTGACAATGTAATATACCTGTCCCATGCCCTATCTTTTAATCCCTCAGTGGCTTCCCTCTGTTAGTCTTCACACAAAAATGGTACTCCAAAATTCATACTATAGATAATGAAACTAATTTTAATTTTAGCATAAATATACTAAGGGTGATGAATCAACTAGAAGAAGGTCACACAATATTTCAGAAGCATATTTGGCTTCTCTTCATTAAGAGTGAAATATTCAGAGCCACTGTGATTTAACTAAAAATACTAACATTTTGAATTTTCACAATTTATTCTTGATTAATATTTAAGGGCATTACTTTTAATTTTCCTCTCAATTTCAACAAAGATTATTTTCCTTACTTTTTGCCAATGCCATTTACTAAAATATAGAAGACAGATTACTAGTGATTTTTCTGTTGTGCTATGTAATTTTTAAAAATGAGATGCAATTTTTTCAGTAATAAGCATGTTAATATTTTTTACATAGGTATATAATTCATAATTTCCAGAACTTGCTTTAGTGTTCAAAATGTAAAAATGACTTGATGTTGTCTGCTAGGAAATTATTTTACTCAGAAGAGGTGCACAAACCTAGGTCACAACATGGTACCTCGTAGCACCAGGGACCATGGCTCAGTGTTTCTGCCCTGATACAGTGGCTTCCAGGAGGACAGAAATGTTCCTTCCTCTGGAGTTAGTTTATTCAAGAGGGCTCCAAGCCACAGCTAAGCTTTGGGTGTAAACTTAGTCAAACTTGGCATTGATTTCCTCAGCACACAACCTGCCAGGACTGTGATGTCAGTTGATTTGCATATATCAAATTAAAATTTCCTTTACACCCAGATTGAAACCTGGAGCAGCCATCCACAAACTCATTCTCTTCCAATACTTACCAAACATTTTCTAGAAGGTGGTCTTGCCTTTTTTTTCCATTTGGTCTTGGTCAGTTATCAGATCCTAGGTCAACAATTGAGTAATAACGGTAACTCTCAATGGCATAAAAGGTTTTGACTCCAGGTATACTTCTCCTCCTATGTAAATTTGTGGGCACAAACAAAAATGAACTCTTGACAGTACTGTGACTCTGTTCTCTGTGTGTTCTATACATGTGCTTGCTTATGCAGGGAATTATTGAAGTCTTTTTGTGTCTACTACAGGAGCATTTTTCATAATTGTGTGTACTTAGAAGATAAAGGTCTTATAAACTGTAGAGTTTAATAGACAGCATCGCTAAGCATTATCAAGTGGCAATTATTCAGGAGTCCTTTCTACATTTGACTTTTCTATTTGATCTGTCAGAGGAATATTTTAAGTCTATAAATACTCTATTTCTCCTTGTACTACTTGAAAATTTTTGTTTAATATATTAAACTGTCTCATTTGATACATAAATATTACTATTTATAATAATTTTATGCTTCAGTGTCATATTTTTGTACTAACTATAATCCTGTTTCAGTCTTTGTGTATTTACGAAATTATCTTTGCCTATCTCATTATTTGTGATATAAAGTTGGGATGCGTGCTTGTCTGTTTTTATAGCACACTTTTTTGAAAAATTGTTTTAGTTGTAGATGGACACAATATCTTTATTTTGTTTATGTTTTTTATGTGGTGCTGAGTATCGAACCCCGTGCCTTACACATGCTAGGCAAGCACTCTACCACTGAGCCACACCCCCAGACTATTTATAAAACACTTCAATGGTCTGTTTTTATTTCTTTTCTACTTTTTTTAAATTAGAGATTTTTTTTTTCAAATTTCTGGCATATGAGATTTTCCCCTAATTTTAATGGTTTCTCCTTGTTTTATTAGACTACTTGTAGTTTCACAGCTATGCCATCCATAGTTTTGGCTATTTTCCAGTAATTTTAAAGCATTATAGGATTTTAAAAATTTAGTGATAAGTTTTTCACTTTGGAATTATTTAAATATGCATTTCACAAACTTAAGCATAAATCAATACTTCATAATGTGAAGAATGCTTACACATATGTGTCTTCTTTACCCTTTTATTGAGGGCATATATAGATTGAAAACTTGACCACAGATTATTGACACTGTTTCTACATCCTTCCTGATTCTTTCATATGTGATCTTGTTTTCAAAAACTTTTTCTATTTACTAATACATAATTAACATCAATACTTCCACAATAACCCATTTGTTGAATTCCTTTCTTTGATCTGATCAGTGAACTTTGGGGGGAAAGGGTTAATGGGTAATATACTTCTTGATTTTTATTCGTATTAAGAAAGTTTTTTTCATTATCTGAATACATAAATGACAACTATACTAGGAATAGAATTTTTATTATGCATTTTTCATTCTCATATTAAAACATTGTAGACATATTTTGATGTATTTTGGCAGTAAGGATTCTAAGAAACCTAAGAAACAACTACAGCTACAAATTATAATGAATTTATTAATTGCAAAAGTATAGAAAAGAATATTATAAATATCTAGAAGTATAAGGTCACTAGCAAAGGTTCTGGTATCTAACTTTGGCTTTCATGTCTCTTCAAGTCAATTTGATCACTCTCACTGGAGTTTGTGAGTTTATTTTCTTTCTAGTTTTTGAGTAAACTTGCTTCCTTGATTTGGTGACTATTTTAGTGCTACTTGGGAAAATATGCTCACTGAGAGAATCCACTATCATTCTGTAGTACTGGGAGATTTTGATATTTGATGGCTGCCTATAAATGCAACAAAATAATTAAAAAGAGAGACAACTATTTAAGCTTATCACAAATAAAAAAGAGGCCCATCTGTATTAATAAAAAAAATTAGAACTTTGATGGACCAAAATATATGTATTCTGAGCACTTTGATGTTTGGCAAACAGATCTGGACATTCATCTGTCTAATACATTTATTATTTAAGTCTCCAGGAATGTAACAAGTTTTCCTATTCTCACCCAGAATTTTATTCACCACTCTTGTGTTCTCAAATGTTGTATTTATGAGTCAATATGGCCGATAGGAACAAACATCTATTCCATTTTATTTATGGCTCAAACATGAGTAAAATCTTATGTAATTACACTGGATTCAGCGTTAAATATTTTCTATGTGCTTTTTAAGTTCAGGGCTTCTGTTTCCAGCTAGTGGGAACACTGTGGCAGAGCCATTAGCCACTTTGAGAATTTTCTTTGTTACAGGAAGCCCCTCACTCTGGGACCATGTCCTTTATAGGATAGCCTTTACCCAGTGACTTTGTAATGTGTGAGAGATAAAGGTTCCTCTCCTTGTCCAGACTCAAACCCCTCTGCAGGTGCTGATGGAGGTACTTGTTGAGTCTGAATCACTGCTAGTCATCTTCCTATTCATATTGCTTTGTTTTTCCTTTCCATTAGTTTTTAATCTCAAATTAGTTACTTAGTAAACTTTCAGAATATTAATTTCCATTCCATATTCTGAAACAGCCCAACCCAACCTGGGACAAGAAATCAAGAAAAACAAACAACTCTTTGATGCTAGTATATTTGGAGATATTTTTCTTCTGTACCTTGAATCTCTCTTCAGCATGAGTGTAAGAGGCCATTGTCTGTAATTCCTCAAGATTCAATTGGTTTTACTGTTTAAGCAGCTCATTGTCCAGTCAGTAATCATTTGTTGTGCCAGATTCTTAAACAAGGGCTGTCAACTGATTGCGGATGACAAAGGAGGAAAATCTCAATTAAAAATAAATAATGACAAGAATGGATGAGATATGGATATAATAAATAGTGTGAAGGGAATTCTGAGAGATAAGAATGGTCCAAAATAGTGAGAGAAAGTAGGATCAAGAAAGGCCACTTTGAGGAAATGACCCATAAGCTAGGATTTGGAAGATGAGAAGATGACGGAATTTCAGGCAATGGGAAGAGTGTAGACAGAGGCCCTGTGACAGGAGAATATTTGGGGTGTGGAAGTAACTGAAGGTCAATATGGCTGGAGCGTGATAAACAAGGCAGGGTTGCCCCGTGTGAAGCTCTACATGTGGTTAGGATCAGGGATCTGATGTGGGGTGTTTTGGTCTTCTCTCACAAAAACTGGGAAGCTACTTAGAAGATTAGCCGGAGTGACTGGATGTGATGTCTTCTCTTTCCTCTTTTAGGTTACTCCTTTGCTTTCAAGAGATTAGATGGAAGAGCTGGGGCGGGAGTGGGGTGGTGCTTGCACAGATCCATTGGAGAACTATTGGACTTTTAACCTTAGGAAGTGACTGTGGTTTGGACAAAAGTGGTCATTGTAGATGAAGTCTAATAGACACATTAGAAACAATTTCCAAGTTTGAAATGCAAGAAATACAGATTGGTTCAGGTAGGAAGATGATAAAGAAGGGATGATTTCTAGTATATTTAAAGCTGCAGCTGAGAAAGGATGGTATCTAGGGGCATTTATGAGAACACTTCAGGAGAGCAGGGGCATTTCTGAAACTATTAGGGAGGAAGTTTAGGGAGGCTGTTATGTGAAGGGACTTTTAATGGAGGGAAAAAGGACAAAGGCAATTTTGTGAGTAGTTTTTCAGAGTTCAGTAGTACCAGGTTCATCCTTCTCACTTGTGAGATGAGCGAACACATTGAGAAACCATAAGCTTATCAAAATTATTTATCTAGCCCAAGGAATATTTTGGTGAGACTTTTTTGTATTCTCCAATTTATTTAAACAGTTCTAGTTATTTTAGATGTTTTAACTGATTTTGACCTTCTAATTAATCATACATTTTAATTTAAAATTTCTAATTATTATAATTTCATATAAAACTCAATCCAAACATTGTATTGAAATTCAGCTACTGCAGGTCACTGAGGCTGGAGCATGATAAACAACACAGAGTTATTTATCAATTCTCAAGACAATCCTAAATGAAAGTTTTTGAAAGATAAATATATAGAAAAATCTTTACTCATAAAAAATAAGACAGTTTCAATTAATTGAAATTTTGAGCTTATAATATTTAAAAACATATACATTATGGGAAGTAAAGTGCATTAGAATTATATATACAACCAGAGTTCCAGTGATTCTATCTTTATTATGGAAGTATTTCTTAAAGCAATGAAATTGGAAAAGTTAGGGTATTTAGTAAGAAAAATGATCTTTGCCTACAAGAAAATAAAATGGTCAAAAATAGGAGAAGGTCTTCTTGTGAAGGATTGCTTTAGCTACTTTGACAGGTGTAGGTGAAAAGTAAGTTAAATACTCATGAACAAGATTAACAAGTGTGTTCTCAGAAATATCTTACCACTAAAAACAGAATTGCATTACCACCTTTGCTTTTTCTTTTTATTCATATTTATGTAACTGTCATCTATAGAAAGATTATGGGAATTTTAAAAATAGGCAATAGTTAAGGAACACCACAATAGCACTTTGCTGAATATATAATAAAACATTTCCATCCTCTCTAAAAGCTTTTTAAAAATATGTGCTATGACTGTACAGCTAGAGACTGTTCAAGCTCTGTTTCTTGAGGTTGATGACATTTTGCTGCTTTCTGGTCTGATTATTCTTGACTACTCATGATCTTCATGTATATTTACATTTTATGTATTGAACTGCTTTTTATTTTCAAATATTTTGTATTCAAAATTACAAAGTACTACTATACAAAATAAAAACTTACCTATGTCATGTGGACGTTTAAATATGAATTTATCTGGTATTGGCAGTTTAGTTTTTGAGGTCCCTAATCATTGATATTTTAAATAAAGTATCTAAATGTATCCCAAAATATTTTTGCAAAGTCTGCTGATTGATTCCTATAAAGCTTCTGAGGAGTATAGTAATCTTGAACAGTGATGGGGATTTATATAAAGAATTAGGCCCCCAAGTTGGAGATTGTATCCTCATGATGAAGTAGAAACATAGTAATAGGAGAAAGAAAAAAATCTATACATAGAGCAAGCAAACAAGCAAGAATTTTGCAGCCTGGCTAGTCATGTGACTTCAGGAAAGTTATGTGATGTTTCCAGACCTCATTTATTTCATCTCTATTAAAGATGCTTGATGAACCCCATTTTCCAGGCATTCTACTTTGAAGATTATAAAATCTATGCTCAGGTGGTAAATTGCAGTGTTTACACAAACATGACATATTCTGCTCTGAATACTATTCTGCATTTTTTCTCAATCTCCTTTGAGGGATTTTAGTAGTTTCTTAAAAAGCCAGTTGATGAATAAGGACGATGACATTTGACAGGAGTCAAAGATGAAGGAGAAACAACACAAAGTATGCTCTGGGAAAAAATAACATGGTGAGGCTAGGGAATACTTACCCTCAACAAAAAGACCAAGGTCAAAACTTCCTTTTCAGAATCCAATCTGACTTTTAAAATGTCAATTTTCATCTCTGACTTCAAAGTAGTCTCACTTATTTCTGGGTTTAAAATACATACTTTCCATATGCAACATTCCCACAGGGAAATCTATACTTGGGAAGTGCAGTCTAAGCCCTAATTAAGAACAACTAGAAAACTTACAAGGACTGTAGATCTTTGCATATCTCTGATTCTAATGAGGTGATTTATTGTTTCCTAACACACAGTGAATTGTAGACACCTCTTTGTGATCTTATTACAGAATGGATCTAAATACTAAATACAAAACTGCACTTCCATGTTTCTTTATACATGTCATTTATGACATATTTATGTCCTGTTTTTTTTTTAATGTAGCAATTCTTATTCTTAGTTTTTAGGCCGTTTATGGATTTTTTTTTTGTCATTTTAACATTCCATTTGAAAAATTCAAGAAAAAAAATTCCAAGTAGAAACTACTTTGCTTCCAATACTAAATTCTTTACAATAAAAATTTATCAAATAGACAACAGTCTTTTTTAGTTTTTATATTTTTTTGTATCTAATCATAATTTCTCATGGATAATATTTGATTTTGCCCTTATTATTCCATACTATACTGTGTTCTAATGATTATTGTAGAGGATTAAAAAATAGGTCATGTACAGTTAATGATATACAAAGGAAACCACTCTCAGGAAGTGGAAGCAAATGTACTAACTATGAATTAGAGCTGGAACTTAGCAGTGAGGCAACCAGAGTTTACAAATCTTGCTCGTGATTTATTAGCCCTGTGACCTTGGGTAAGTTTTTTTTTTTTTTTTAAGGTTTCTGAGATTGAGTTTGGTAGATAGTAATTGAAACATCATAGAATTATAACAAGTATTAGTAAAAAAAATCTGGGAAAGAAGATTTTTAAACATTAAGCTATTTTCTCAACCAGCCCTGCCCCATTATTACAGTAAGTTTTGAGCCTAACTTGTATCTAACCTTTGGATGCCACATTCTTTTCCTTTTCAAAAATTCTTAGTTTTCTCCTAGAATAGTGGCAAACAAACAATGGACATAATATATTAGAACTATTTTGTATGTTTTATTTAACCAAAATCAATTTAATATTCACTATTTAAAGTGATATAATTATATTTCCTTAGAACAAAACTGAGAACAGATATGAAATAATCTCAAGTTTCTACAATATTAGCCCTCTCTGGGCGTATTTTGAATAGGCACACCCTTTGGCTGTCAAATGATTCCTTTGCAGACTTGTTGTTTTCGCAGTCCCTGTCTGATTTGCCCTCTTGTTTTCATTTGTGCCATTATGGTTACCTCAGTTCCATTTCTTTAAGTAAATTCTATAAGAATTTATAAGATTCTATCTTTTCTTGTGCATAAAAGATCCACAAATGTATTTGGCATATAAAGTAAATTGATAAAATATGTAAGTGTGTGCCAAATTTTAGTAAATGATACAGTGGCTCAAAGATTTATCCATTCCTCAGCCAAATATATTTGCTCTTAATAGCAATGACCTATCCCATTCAAAGGCAGGGCTACAGGGGTGAAAATTTTAGCCTGTAGGTGAAAGAATGTATAAAGCTTTGTTATTTCCTGGCTACAATTCACTGTTAAGGCACCAAGCTTGCTTGCTTCTCCTACATGTTGGATCAACACAATGATTTATATATCTCTGAGGAGTAAATGAATACTCACGTTATTTAAATAGATGGAAAAATTCAAGAAGATTCAATAGAGATCCTAAACAAAGTTGTCTGTTGTCTTTATTTTGTGTTATGCTTTAAGCCTGTAGACCCTATGTAGATTCATGAATTATGAATAGATTTTCAAATCTGTTTAGAACAGATACTTTTATGATCTTTTTGTTTTTTCTACAATGTTTGTCTCCCACTGCTTATTAGTACTCCCTTTCCAAGCATCACTTGGAAACAATATTATGTTGTTCCAAATATCACACACAAATAATATTAAGATGTCTAAAAATTAAAGCCCTTTTAGGAGATGACTTTTGTCAAAAAAATGATTAGGTGTGGGATGCCTCAGCTATTGTAGGGCCTAGTTCTCAGCCTTTTGTCTAATATCTCAGAATGTGCTAGATATGATAGCCCCTTAGATATTCTTCCAGGCATCTTTGTCCCTTGTTCCTTCTAACTTCCATTTTCTGATAACAGCAAACACTTGAAAACTCAAATCCAATCAAATGTGGATGTATGTGTCACTAAACTATGATTATTAGTAAAAGATGAATTAAAGGCAAATAGTCTTCAGAGAAATGAGTGTGATGGCATAGGGTAAGCACACATCACTTTATGGTCATTCAGTACCAAATATTTTCACTAGAAAATCCATTAGATGAACCTAAAAATTCAAATCACTTTAGAGAAAAAATAGAATGAAATGTTTGAAAATGTTATACTTTATGCAAGATTAATAATATGTATGGTTTTGAAAGGTTTGTGGTCATGCCTTCGAGGAAGTTAAAAGGTCAGAAACCACAAAAGTGCATGTGTGCTGTCATTGGCACACTTACTAATTTTTCTCATTATTCCCATAATGAGATGTACTATTTCAACAGAGACCCTCTCGAGAGTTGCTTTTAATGTTTTCAGGCAGGCAGTTCTTTTGCTTTCATGTCGTGGCCTTGGCTAAGGAGTTCAAATCGACTTTTCATTTATTCAGCAAGAATGTAAAGTTATTATAAGAAATAGTTTATTTAATACTCTCCATAACTACACTCTAAACTCTAGATACTCTAAATGTATTCAAGGACTATGAAGTTTGAGCACCTTGGTACATCCCACATTTTGCACAGGGATTAGAAAAAGAATTATACTAGGACATTTTTTTTTCAACGAAAGAAGAAATATATAAATGAAGTTCAACACAATGCTTTGCTCCCAAGTCTGATCCTCGGCTTTAGGTTAATAATGCATGAAATCATAAAATACTTGGGAAACTTCTCTCCTTTAAACATTTTTTTTAATTGACAAAATGAAACATATGTACATAAAAGTTTAAAGAAACACAATTATGTTTTTGAAAATGGGTGAAAATTTAGTAGAGCAGTTATGTCCATTTATTCAATGTTTTATAAACATCCTATTTTGTCATTGCTGATTGGTAGAAGTGTAAGTGACCAGAACTATATACCAATTGAACATAAGCATTGAAAAGAAATAATAAAAAGAGTATTAACATTTAAAGGGGAAAAATACTTCAATTACCTAGACAAATGGGGGAAAGATTCACAGGTAACTCTACAGTGAGTATTGAAGGGTATGATATAAATATGCTAGGATCAATATAAAGGTAAGATAGGAAAATACATTGTAATTATATGTTATTTTATGTATTCAACAGAAACATTATCTATAAAGTAAAATGCAGTTATTTATACCTTTATCATAGTCATTTAAAATTGCTAATAAGCAAAATGTACTATTAATTAGTTGATTAATATAAATGCTTTGAAATGTCTACCTCCTGTGAATAAATTATCTGTTTTTCTAACTCTGAATTGCCTTGAAAATATGGAGAAAGAGCCTACCTTGAATAATTTCTGGAATGGAGCATAGAAATGAATAATCTGAATAGTTTTGCTCATGACAAATCTGGTTGTATTTGTTAAATTCTTCCAACTCTACAAAGGAAAATACAGAACTCATGGTGTTTTATTCTGTGAAGGAAGTTCTTTCTTTGAATAAGACAAATATATCATTGACATATAAGTAAAGTAAGTAAATTAAAATGCTGCATTTATTAACTGTCTATTATTTCTATAGGCCTAAATAAATTTGACTTTTAATGTTGTTTAATATGCTGGAAGCTTGAATGTGTAATACATTTTTCAAGAGAGGTTAGTTGAAATAAATTACCATTGATTTTTAAAAATGTAATATGAATTAGTTATTGCATATTCTTAATAAGAAATGAGTGTGTATTTAGCTTGCTAAAGCTTCCTTTGTTGCAAAAAGATTACGCCTATTGCAGGCTTTTTGGAAGAGCTTATATTTGGCCTCTTAACTTACATATGTCTGCAAACTGTTTATGAACACTTTTAATATTATTTTTCTAATTCTGTTGGCTATTTTTTTATAAGTGGTCATGATGGTTAGCATGTATTTGAATTGTTTATTTAGTATGCTTCACTAGTCACAAATCTCCCTTGATTCTGGGTATTCATTAGTTTCTTGATATGCATTTGTTGAGATTTCTCTATTGGTTCAAGTACCCAGTGTCATCTAAGATGCATCAAGATATAACACACAAGTTGTGGATTGTGAGAACTACAGATTTCAGTTATTTAGAATCTGAAACTTAGAGTCTCTTTTCTTAAAACTACTAACATCGCGTCACAAAGTTGCGGTAAATATTAACTAGGAAAAAAAAAAGACTCTTAAAAAGAGTTTGCGTGCAAGTATCACTTATCTTCCTTTAGGAATCTGTATTGTCACAATTGGGAGATTACTGATTTAGGTTAGATTCTGAAGTACACCCAGAATGTACAACCATAGAGAAAGGTATTCCACCTGTGAACTTTCCAGCCTAAAATCGAGTCATGTTAGTATCTGTACAGAAGATAGTGTGAATACAGATATGTCAAACTCCTCATTTACTTTCTGACACTTGAAAATGAGCGGAGATATTTAGGGAGAATTCTGAGATTATCGATTTTTTAAGCAGTTGCTCAATCATCTATGTGTTTGAGGAAGTGTTAGATTCTAGAATTGTATAGCTGACTGCCTCCTGACTGCCCATTTCTCTAGTGACCAAAACAGGCATATCTGCAGCTCTGCTCATAAAGTCCAGTAAGGGGACAGGGCTTGTGCGCACTCCCTGCCAGGGAGGAGCCAGGAGCTCCCTCATTAGCACCACGGACAGCTCCTAGGAGATTGGAGGAGGGAGGGGACAGCTCCCTGCGCCACCGCCAGGAGGAGGGAGCACACTAGCGGGCAAGCGGGGGAGGAAGCGGAGAGAAAAGGAAGCAAGACTCCCGTCTGGGAGTGGAAGAAATCTGGGAGTAGTCGGAGCAGCAGGTCTTGGGGAGCTGTGCGGCAGCACTGTCCCCATTATTCAGGCAGACGCTGCTGAGTTTCGGAGCTGCTTCCCGGTCGCTCTGGGTGGAGAATGCTGTCTAGATCAGACTCCAGGTGAGTTAAGCAGAGAGGCATACCGAGGGGTTTGGAACTAGGGGCGTGGATTTGGGAGGTTACTCAGCTTCCCAAGTGTTGCCAGGTGTGAGATATTTCCCAAAGTCACCAGTAGACTTGGTCTTGGCAGTGGCTGCATACACTAGGGGTGGGCGGATGCGCTGTGGGCTGTGGAGATCCTCAGCCCTGGTGGGGGATTTGGATGGAATTCAGCTGAAGTGAATGGGGTTTTAAAAAAATGTCCCAAAAGGCAGACATTATATGTATGTTGATATAGAAGCTTATAAATGCAGAAATTAGTTTTTCTGTCCACCAATTTTGCCCTCCCCCCGCCTTGTTTCATGCCCAATTTTCCAAGCCAAGTCAAAGGACTGGAAAGGTGTGGAAGTAGGGAATATGGGTACTATGGAACAAGAAAATTTGTCCTCTAAATCCAGGATGGTTCTTCTTTCACCTTCTAAGTAACTCTTGTGCTCTGTACCTTCCATAAGCTCATTAAGGGGAACTTCAGACTCTCCAGACAGGCTTTAAAATGTGCTTGCAATTTAGCTTAAAAGCCATATTGATTCACTTCATTCCTCTTTTGTTCCCAAATTGGTACCTTTCTGTATTTAACAACACAACTTTTAAGTGGTTGACTCTTAGGGAATGTATTACTCATTTTGAAAATTTTATGTCACTGAAGAACATGATAAATTCACATTAAGAGGAAGGCAACATTATTTTCCTGGAAGGACTTCAGGAAAAATGATTGGTGGATAAATTCTGGGAATGAAATTATGGACTCTCCCCCCAAATTTCCTTAATTTATTTTCTTACATTTGTTTCAATTTTATATTTAATGTGTGTGTTGGGTGTGTCTGTATGAGAGAGACAAAATTCTTTAGGTATGAGTTTTAGAAATTGTTTTCTCATTAGCACTAACTTATCACAGTGGTCGTGAGAGTTTTCTAAATATTTTGGTTTTATGTGGCTGAGGTCTCTGTGTTTTTTAATTCAATATTTACTGGATGGACCTGGTTGAAGACTCCACTGGAGAATTGGTGAGCACACAATTAGTCAGATGGGCTAACATGCATTTTATTAGATTTGAAGTATACTGGTTATTTATCAAATAAATATCAGAATGCAATTGGGGAGTAAATTAAAACCTTTTACATATTTGCTAAATTCTCTATCACAATCTGGTATCATTTTATGTTTAAGAACGCTTATGGGTTTTTCAAATTGACATGTATGCATCTACAGTTTTCGCAATAGAAATGTAATATTTTGCTTTGCTCTTCTTCCCTTAATGCCAGTTTGGATTTAAATACTACTTGGATATTTAATGTAAGCCAAGATTTTTCACACATTTTCCTTTTCTAATTTCTTACAGAAGTTTTGAGAAACCAGAAGTATTAGATCGATTTTGCAGATTGAGACTGTTATTGAGGGATTACTTTTTCTATTTCTAAAATTTTTATAAATCCGTAATTTAGACCAATCCTATTTATATACCTTCAAGTTTAGTTCTTTTTCCAAACAAGTGAACAGCTACTTTTAATTGAGAATATTAAATGATACATGAATATGTCATATGAAATATATATATATATATAATTTATAGTTGTATTTGAGTACTAAGTATGTGGCCTCTAATTTTGCTTTTGATTTGAGGATTCTCTGTATATTCATAGCTCAAGTATTCTCAAGTGAGTCAGGATAATTAGTTCTGTGGTTCTTGTCCATATGAGATTTCAGGTCCTGATATGAAAAAGGTAACTTAAAATAATTTTCTGGAATTTTAAAATTTTCTCCTGGATCCTATAAAATATCTCAAACAAGGTGTTTGATACTATCATTTTAACATTTCTGAGAAAAGTGATCCTCTTGAGTGCTGAACAAAGCCTTATTTCTGTTCCTTTGTAATTTATTTCAGATAGTAGTGAGCAAAGCTAGAGGGGAAAGGAAAGAAGAGGATTAGGAGATAGAACATTTTATCTTTCAGGAAGGGGAATGGACTGTTGTACATCTTTATCTAGAAATATTTATCTCTAAACATATCTAAGCAAAAAAGTTTTGCATATGCGTTGAAGTAAAGTACGTGGTCAAATTCTAGTGTTCTTTATTGCTTCATAGACAGTCAAAAATAAAATGCGCAACTGTGGATCAATTATATCAGGGAATTATGGGTGACACTGTAGAATATGGACCAGAGTTATCCCAAATAAGGGGCACAAGAATGAGCAGTTTCTTTTTTTCTTTTACAAATTCCCATTATTGGTTCAGAGCTGTTTTAGAAACCAGGGACATTGCTAGGATTTCTGAACAATCTTGTACAGAGGTTGTGACAGTTCTGTTAGCCCAAGAAAAATTTAGGAAAGAATCATGGCTTGCTTTTTACATTGTCTGACCCAATTGCATGAAAATAATGAGAGTGGAATGAGAAATATTTGAGTGGCTCAGTGGTAAGGATGTATCATGGACATCTGTTGAGAAAAGTAAATTCTTTCTTTCACATATATGATGCCTATTGGGCCATAAATTTTTAGATTAAAATATTACAGAAAGTGTAAAATTAGATTTTGGACTTTCTTAAAAGTGCCCCATTTACTTCATTGCTCATATTAACATGAGTGGGGTGGGCAAGACATGAAATGCTAGGGAAATGATTGAACATCTTCAATTCTAGTGTATATGCCCTTGTTCAGATGATTATTCCTTCTGGCACTTGGCATAAGGGAGTATTAGAAAAGATTTAATGTAGAAAAATATGAAGAAAAGTTGTAGACAATGTTGGCAACTACAATTTGCATTGCAGTTGTTTCAATGCAAGAAAATTTTGATAACTACATTTTAGTCACTATTTATGAATAATGTAGGGGAATTATGAGAAAACTATGATGTTGACATTAAAATTTTTAAAAAATTTGTGAGTGGTATAATAATTGTATCTAAGTGGTATATAATTGTATCTAATATATAAAAGTGGTATATAATTGTATCTAAGTTACAGGTTCTTTATTCATAATTTGCTTCTTAGAATACTGCCAGACACAATAAGGGTTATATTGCTATTTTTTATTGCTATTATAATCTCCATATTTCTGCATTTTATTAGCTGTGTGAAATTGATCAAGATCCCTTTATGTAGTCTTTGTCCTCTATAAACTGAAAATAGAACAGTAGTGACCATTAACATATTATGAAGATTAGACAAAATCATATCTGTAAGGGGCTCTGTACATGCTGGACATTCAGTAAATATTTTTCTTGTCCTCCTACATATTACCCCATATGTCCCAACATCCCATTTATGGAACAGCTAAAAAATTTAAATTGAGCAATAAATATTCTACTATGGTAAGTATTGAAATGTTTGTACATATCTGTTCTGTGAAAATTAATAGGTGAATTATTAGTAATATTAACAAATGTTGAGATCATTAATATTATTGATACTAAACTCATAAGCTGAATTATGATTTTCAACCTATTTTAATGCACTTGTGTCAATTTCACTGAAATATTCACAGGACTGAAAACTTTAATAATGGGTTAATGATATATTCTACCTACTATTTCCTTCCTCAATTTTAATGTCTGTTTTGTACAAACATTGCCATCTACTACTTTCCTTCTGATGTTCTGTAACTATTAGACTAGAGAAGCCTATAATGATTTTTGTATTCATCATTCGTAAAGGGGAGAGCAGCATAATTGAGTATAGGACAATTTTAATAAGGAAAAGAAAATGTTTATGCCACAAAGGACTCCTTCACACCCTTAAAATAGTTTTGTATTGTAGTTCTACCAGTATTAAGTGAAATTCTTGTCTTTGTTATTTTATATTTGTTGTACCATAATTCATGTCTGGACTTCATCTACTTACATATAGTAATTTACTTTCATTTTTAACAAGAGGAAAAAATGGACACATTTTTAAAAATATTTCCTTGAAAAGTCTTTAACTTTGTTGGCTAAAGATAGCATCACAAAAGCATTGCTAGTGATATTCTGGAAAAGTAATATTTGAGTCGTTTTGGTATTGTCTGGCTTAATAGGATATAATTTCTGTTCAACAAGAAAAGATTCTTATGTGGAGATATTAGCTCTATCAGATACATGATTGCTCAAGGGCAGCCACATGGGATTATGGGAAAGGTGAATCAAAAAATCTTAAACTCTAAATTATACATACTCATGTATTCATATCAATTGGATGACAATGAAGGTAAAAATCTAGCTTAAGGGGTAAATATGTAATATGTAATACCCTTACCAAGATGTCTTGTTATCAAGTTTAAAACTCCATTTTCTTCTGGGATTTATGAAATTTGTAACCTGCACTTTTTTTCTTCTGTTGTAGAGTTTTATTAGTTTTTCACTGCTGCTGTAACAAATTGCAGTAAATTTAACAACTTGCACAACAGGTTTATGGTCTTAAAGGTCAAAAGTTTTAAAGTTGTTTTGCTGGGCTAGAGCTGAGGTTGTCTGCAGCGTTGGTTTTTTGTAGAGGCACAGAGAGGAATCCATTTTATGGCCCTTTTCTGTACCTAGTGGTACAGGTATGTTAGCCTTTGACCTCTTCCTCTGATTTCACAGTTAATTACTCTGATTGCTGTGTGTCTCCTTTGCCTTTTCCTCTTTGAATCTGCCTCTGTTACTTTATTTAGTAACTCTTTTGATTAAATTCATCTCAGTAACCCAGGAGAGTCACCTCATCTGGAAATCCTTATCCACATCAGAAAAGCCCCTTAGACAATATAACACAATATATTCACAGGGTCTTGGATTTAGAATGAGAACATATTTGGGGGTCATGTTTCAGCCCCCAAATGGTGGTAAATTTTTTCTGTCTTGAAATCCTGAAATTGCTTACTTCTCCATGGAATAACATAGAGTTTGAGAATAGCAGGGTTTTTATATACACTAGAAGGTATTGATGGAGAAGGTTTTGGACAATAGCTGCTGATCAATTAAATACCGTTAAAGTTATTAAATATACTTTTAGTAAAATATAAGATAACTTCATTTCTAGATGAAAATATTTGCTTTCATTAATATATTTTAAAGACAAACTATAGCTCTTGTTTAAGTAGCCTAATCTACATAGAAACCACAGAAATATTCTCTTTTTAAACTTCCTAGAATATAATTTTCAGTGGGATCAGGATAGTGGCCCCATAGTAATTGGTGCACTTCACAAATGCACATTGTGTAAATTTCACCTCAAGTGATATGTACTATTTGTAGTCTTAAATTTAAAGATAGTCAAGTCAGATTTTGAAATCTTTCTGAACCTCAAGGAGGACTATTGTGTAAGATCGATTCGTTTTTCCTCTTAAACCATTGGTCCCAAAGATAACTTGAAATGCCCTGCTTAAATTAATTTAATGCAAATAAATTCTTGCTGCCTCACAAGTTTGTCCTTCATTTTTTAAAAAAATTATGTTGTAAATGGATGTGACATGCTTTATTGTTTGTTGTGCAGAGAGCAGTGTTCTTCCTAAAAGCTCCCTCATTTGTCAAAAAGAAGCCATTAAGAGTAAAGTAAATTATCTTATCTGATCACAGTATTGCTATTGACCTTAAAACAATAAATTTTATAATCAGTACAATAGCTGAATAGTATTTTCAGTTGTACAAATTTCACAAGAAATCTTTTGTTGTGATACAAAGCTCTTAAAATCACAGGAAAATCTGGTTTTCTTTTACCTTATAACAGTGGAGAGGCATATAGTTTTTGTGTAATTGCTATCTCCTGGCTTTCCAGAAATTTTAACTTAATACACTAAGGTTTTGCATTTCTTTTAATATTTTAATGTCAAATAGACCATATTTTTGTGAATATCAAGTTAAAAATAACTTGTATTCTATGAAATTAAGCAAGGATGATTATCAGTGGTCATTTTTGTTAGGAGAAAAATTCTTTGGCATACAAATGCAAAATGATGTAGTGAAGGAAGGTGAGATTGGACTAAGGAACTCTGTTGATGTTTAAGTAATGCTTAATGAGAGAGCGAGTATTATACACACTTATTTGGCTCTCAGGTCCAGAGATAGCATAATTGTACAAGCAATGGTCTTTTTCTACATCGAAGGATCATCTCCTCCTCCAGCCATGCTGTTCCTCAGAATAAGCACTTCAATTGAGTTCTCAGAAACCTTAAGAAGGATGGTGTGATAGGCTGCCTGTACATATGGCCCCCTTCAGCAGGCCAACTGTTACTCTTGCCCACCCACATCACTGAGGACATATGGCGCTACTTTGGCTGCGGAAGCAAGTGTATGTGGACATGTCTTGGTGTGGGTATAAGGCTGCTGGTTGTCATCGTCTTATTGCTCATGCAACCAACTGTCTCAGTGGAAGCTTATTATCCATAGCACTAAATTTGAGGATGGTAAGTGATGTTGTTTTATTATTAATTGAGCTTTTTTAACCCTCTTGTTTGATCACAAGACTTACTAGATGTTTTCACTATAGAAGGAAAGAATGGCTTTTCTGAGAAGAGGAGGAGTCAGGTCTTTTTTCTTTTCTAGTTAAATTCTAACTTATTTTAAAACAAGAATTCTATAGAACCAGAAGAATAGAGGGATCAGAAATGCTGAGATAATTTATTGTGGAATAATTAATAAAATGCAAAGATGTTATTAGGTGGAAAAATAATGAAAATACATGATGAGGTATGTTGGAATGAAGAGTTATCTAATTCCAGCATAATTTATTTAATAGAGTTTAGAATTCTAAAAAAATTTTGAAACTTAGATGAATGTCTTCAGTATTTTAAATTCTAAATTTGCAAGATGAGAATTTTCAGTATTGCAGTAAGTGTGTACTTTTCAATGGTGGCTGTAACTCCTAGATAGAGATGGTCTTGAGCTTCAGTCAGGCTTGAAGGCAAAGCAAGAGGGCTCATGCTAAAGTGGGATTTGGGCAGGATTTGATTTAGACGACTTACATCAGTGAGCCAAGATAACAGAGTTGGCAGTGCCCTGTAGAAAAGAGGATGACACTGCAAGGCCACCTTTGCTGTCATTACTGGAAAATTTATATTTCAGATTTGTTGCAGATTTCATTTTGAATCTCATTATGATTTCACATACTGTATTAGGCAAATCTGAAAATTGTTTTCTAAGACTATTTGCTGAATCTTAATGAAATAGAATCAAAATTAGAAGAGGTAACATTAACAAAAGCAGTATTTGCAGATATAGAGATGGCAAATTTTGAAAATGCTTTTGAAGGTAACTTTTTGCACAAAGTCTCATTTTATTCTTGGTACTATAGCACTACGATTAATCAACATTAAGGTAGTAGGTGAAATATTTGGCAATATAAATATCAAAGACTCCTGGTAATGGTGATTGATGAACAGAATACAGAATCATTATTGGCACTTACTGACTCTGGGAACTTCAGTTTTCATCTTTTTTTCACCTTGTTATAACACTGAATGACAGCTTAAAATTGTCTGTCCATTGAAAAATATATTTTCTTGGAATACCCCTGTTTATTTATTTTGGGGGATCACTGTTAGTGGTGAGATATTAAATAATGAATATATTATACCAAAGTGACAGTTCCAGTGGTACTTAATAAAATGAAATTAAGCAGGTTTACTACCAAGAAATATACTGCATTACTTTTACTAACAGAAAAATAATTGCAGATCATTTTATTCAAGTTTTGTTAATTTTTGATATGTACATACATGTATTTATAACTGACTTCCCTTTATCAGGTCTGTGCTTGGACACACATAATCACACAAAATAAATCTTACAGATCTCAGGCCAAACATGAACTTTAAGGTAACTATTTCAAGCACACATAAAGTGTGGCAAAAAATAATCCTGAAGTGGCAATATGGGAAACCATAAAAATGATGACAAAAGAGGAGATGGTGGTTAAAAACACTTACAGATGAATAATTTTTATTTAAATTATCTTCAGTTTTTAGCTGAGGAAATGAATGTAAATGAAACTACTGGGCAAATTAGTCCTATTTGTTGTCTATATGTACATATGTGTTATAAATACAAAATGGATGGCATATTATTTACCGTATCCTCTCTAATCTGTATATGTACACATATCATGAAATTAGACTACATGCGATATATACATATTGTGTACTTTCATTTTTGTATCTATTTTCTCATTTCAGCAGCAGCAGAGAAAATAGAGTAGTTTTCATTTGGTAATTTGATCTCATTTTTGATTTTCTAGTCTCATATATATATATGGGTTTCTATTGTTTCCCCTCCCTCTGTGACTAGACTTCTAAAATAAAAAAAAATATCTTTTAATCCTTGATATTTTCAAAGCAACTTCTCTGTAAAGAGTGTGTAAGGCATGTATCCTTACTCCTTAACAGAAAAGTCATTCTAAAACTAATTAGAATGTAGTAGCACTACTGCAACTGTCAATCAGATATTTAGCAAATGCATTAATGATTGAGCAGACATCATTTCACATTTAGTATCTGGCATGATGTTGAGTCGTAGAAATATAGGTATACACAAAACTTGGTCCCTATCTTCAAAGTTAAATGTGTAAGAGGAATAAATTAGTGTCTGAAAGTAAAGTTTTTATGTACTCCCTGCTTCAAGGAGATTGTGTTATATTGTTCACACCATATGGAAGCAATTTCTCAATCCAGCCTATGAAAGAATAGAAGGGGAGAAGTAGAGCTGTTTGTTGAGCTTAAATTTGAATATTTTTATAATTAAATTATTTCATATTATACAATCTCAATAAATTTTGAAATATATGATAGTTGGTCTTTCAAATCAGTAGATGATGATTCACAAAATGGTGCTCATACAATTAGCTATTTTGTAGTTATAACAAATGAAAATGCACTATTTGTAATTACTAATTCTAGAGTAGGTATCAGGTTCCTCAGAATATAAAGAAAACCACCATACAGCAAATATTAATTACACTATTGGGGTGAAAATTAATTTTCTAAACATATCCCTAGCCAAAGACAAACAGAAAAGGAAAACATTTATGGATTGAAACTTTTTAAATATAACACTATTATATTTCAAAAAGTACCCTAGGTAGGTATAAAAAGCCAATGTAAAATTCAGGAAAAATTATTTGCATATTTAACACGAACAGATTCAGCAAATCAATAGGGGAAGATTAGTAGTTTAACCAAAGAACAATGTACATTGGCAGGAAGCATAAAGAAACTCATAAGCACTAATAAATATATTAGAATTTCTATTAAGCAAAATGTAAAAAAATATGGGGATACTAATATTTTTATTCATATTATAAATTCATGTAGTCATAAAACCTGTGATTTTCTATTATAACAGTGATTTTACCTGAAAGATTATCATGCCTATTATGAGCCTTTAAAATACTTTTTAAAAATGTACATTATTTTTAACCAAATATATTCTCATATTGGGGGAAATACTTTGTTTTGTAATTTTTTCTGTTACTAATAGAATAGGTATTAGAAGCATAAAAAATACATGTTTTCATATGGGTAGGCTGTTTTCCATCAGTCTTTTTTTCAACTTTTTCACTTTCAAAAGTAGATTCAAACATCTGAGCACAGCCTTTGCTGCTGAAAACAGCCTTTCAACTGTAAGCACACACATCACTTTCCCTGAATTTCACTGAGAATGGGGCCCTAACTATCTTATCACAAACCATATTTCAAGAATGATTTTGGGTCTTAGTAGTACTGTACTCTGTACTCTGGGCTTAACTGGTTGAGAAAGAGGTTTTGAAAAGAAAGCTTGTTGGTGTATCTCTTTTATTGGGAAAGCTTTTATTTACTTAAGTGTTTTGTTGCCTCAGTGTGATGAGTATCTATCTGGCAGTGGAGTTTAGTGGAACAGATGCTTATTGTGATATATGAGATGAACTTGCTTTCCTCAGCACGCATGGGCATGCAGTGCATCTGGCTTCTGCACATAAAAGTCAATTATGTTCCAAAATGTGTCTCTGTGCATTACACAGATTCTTAGGGGCAGACCCCTTCCTATTCCCTCAAAAGGGGACTTTGCTTCATTATGAAGTTCAAGTTAGACAAGAAATTGAAGGATACTAAATTGCATACTGTCTGAACAATTAATGCTACAATTGCACACCAACATCATAAATCTTGCAGAGAAACTCTATATGGGATGTGGGGAGAGGGTAGTTTCTGTGTGCATGAAACAAAAAAATTGTTGTATAGCAGAATATAAGTGTGAATGTGGCATGCATAACAAATGAAATCCAGTACAGAAGAGGAAAATGAGTGGAGGCGGAGGAGAAGAAAAAAAGGTAAGCTTTAAAAAGTAGGACGTGTGTGTGAAGTGATAAAGTAAATACCATTATTAAGCATGAGGGGGAAGAGCAAGCAAGCTGACAGCAAGGAGTTTAACTCATGTGCACATTCTGTAATGGGCAGAAATTGGAACTCTTGAGATATGGCAACTATAGCTCCTTTTCTATTTTCTATATAGACTTTAAAAAGACTATTTTACTTTAAAAAGACTATTTGTGGCTTGGCACAGTGCCACATGCCTGTAATCCCAGTGGTTTGGGAGGCTAAGGCAGAATTATGAATTCAAAGCCAGCTTCAGCAATTTAGTGAGGCTCTAAGCAACTCAGTAAGACCTTGTCTCTGAATTAAATATTTTTAAAAAAGGGTTGAGGATGTGACTCAGTGATTAAGTGCCCCTAGGTTCAGTTCCCAGTACCACAAACAAAAACTATTTGTGTGTAATGAGTTAACATCAAGAACATAAGATTTTTCTAGAATATACAAAAATGAAATTACATTCCAGTAGCTAAGACTTTCAAAAACTGCTTTTGATACAAATACTTATAAAATGTATTACTTAATTGACATAGATAGCACTGCATTGTATATAATTTTAACTCTCTTGATCACTTAGTGTATGAATAGAATAAGTACTCTGAAAAAATGTCCACATCCCAATCTCCAAAACCTGTGGATATGTTATGTTACATGGCATGGGACTATCAGGGTTGCAGGTGGAATTAAGTTTGCTAATTACCCAACTTTAAAATGGAGAGATGATCCTGAATTATCTAGGCAGGCCCGCTGTAATCACAAACAAATGTTATAACAGCATTTGTTCAAAGGGATCAGAGTTAAAAGAAGATGGGATGATGGAACCAGATTGGTTAATGTACTTTGCAGATAGAGATGGGGATCTATAGCCAAGCAATACAGTAGGTCTCCAGAAGCTGGTAAAAAAAAAAAAAAAAAAAAAAAAAAAAAACCTCCTCTGAAGATTCTTAGAAAAGCAAAACAAAACAAACAACGCAGATCTGTTAATACTTTGATTTTAGCCCAATAAGACCTGATTGGGTCTTCAAACCTCCAGAACCATTAGAAAGAAATATATTGTTTAAAATCAGAGTTTCTGCTAATTTGTTATTATAGTAGTGAGAAAAAAATGCTGACACTATTGTTTGCTATTGTTTTTTTTTTTTTTCTTCCTATAGTGTATAGTATTAAATTTGCTGTTCTGGAAAGCAATTGAAGTGATTTTTAAAGAGCCAATAATCACAATAAATAAATCTGTATTTTATTGATTTATTTTATGAAAAATGATTATACAATGAGTGTGCATAATGAAGTATCTTTTGAGGGTTCATAAATTCATAAAATTGTTCTTTGACTACATGAACTTGGATGAAGCCTCAAAGATTGTATTGAATTACCTACAGTCTTTCTGGGATTATGAGTCATTGCTATTTGAGTTTAAGAGTACCATAATCTGGGTTTACTTTGACCAATACACTCAATGAAGGACAGAGTTGTAAGTGTAGGTTTAGTTAATTGAATTAAAGACCAAAATGAGGCAACAAGAGATGCATTTATTTATTTGGCAGTCCCAAGGATAAAACCTAGGGCTTTGGGCATGCCAGGCAAATCCTCTACTGCTGAGTTATAACCCTATCCCAGGATGCCTATATCAAATCCAATTTCTACTATCCATTCTAGCCATGCATTTACTAAAGATTTGTACACAGAATATTGTTAAGATGAAGACACAGTTTATTAATGAAATCAGATGAAATGTGCTATGCTGATAAGAGAAGCTGCTGGAGAAGAATAGAGTGGAAAACTTGGTCATAGCTGGCAGTTTTCTGAACCACAAGATCAAAGTCATATAAGCTTTTAAAAGGTTGACTTCATTCCAACTCTCTTACCTTTTATCATAGGTCCAAAATCTAAATCAGTATGTTTTTATACAATGGAAAACAATGAATTTTTAATGAAGCTTTTAAATTTTTGCACATTTGAGTTTAGTTTCTTTATCTTCTGTAAACTACACCTAGGAAAATAGAAAACAAATCTGTCAAGTAGCTGATTATTAGATATATAGGGAACTGGTTCTCCATAATGAAGAGAGGCTTTGTAGCAAGGGAGTGAAATTCATAAAAGCTCCTAAAATATGGAAAAGATCTGGTTGAAATTAATTGTAGAGCTTTCATGACAAATATCACCTTCCATACTTTTTATGACTATATTTTCTTTATTTTCTGGGATTTATGATTGATCTCATCAAATTCACAAATTAAAATCTGTTTTTGGTAACTTTAACAGTCATATATTTTTAAGTTCCCCAATTTCTTAAGACTTCTTTGTTAACAGTTATTTTGAGTATATTTCACTAAAAGCATATATTCTAGGTTTGGCCTGTTTATAAATTCTTGCAGTGTTTATAAGGAATAACATGTTTCAGAAGCTTAATCTAATTGAATCTGGGCAGCAAGTTGAATTAAAAAATAACTTTAATAAATCATAGATTCTGATTTAAAATGTCTCCATTAAGCTTTTTAAAACAATTTAAAAGTTCACTAATGTGATTCATTTACTTGGCCCTAATAGTAAATTTTTTTTTTTTTTTTTTAATGAAGATCAGTTGAACTTGACAGATATCATACACCAACTTTAAATGGTCATGACAATTCCTGTAACTCATTTAGAAAATAATTATTTCCAGAATCACAGTGCTTGGACCAGAAATGCAATTTTAAATATCTTTAACACTTTAATTGAGAAATTAGCCTGATTTCTCTTTGGCATGCTTTTTCAGATAGGATTCTAGCTTTGAGTGTGAATAAAACTTCAGAACACTGAAGGAGCTGGAAGATAGGCAACAGGATGACCATGCCCTCTCCACATTCCTTACCCCTATCACTTAAAGAGCTTTATGGTAAAAAAAAAAAATGGAACTACTTGGATGTAACATATAAAATTATGAATTATACACATATTCATTGAGTTCAGTTATTTCCTGTTAAATTGAAAGAGTCCATTTCTCTCCTTCATTTCTTGAGTTTGGGAAAGAAGTTAGGAGTCTCATGGAATATTTTAAGTTTATGTCCATTAAAATCAACACATACAACCTGTGGGTGGAATTCATACTCTTCAATTTCCCATTGCAGAGAATTTCTCTTTGAGAGGTTAAATAGTTAATTGCAATGCTATTCAGCTAATTTTTAACTGAGACAATCAGCATGTCTATTTTTCTCTAAGACCATTTCTCATTAAGCTATTTTTCCACATAGTATTAGCTTGTGATTATACATGATTCTATCAGGTAGTGCAGAATATATGTTGCACACAGAATACAGAGTAAAACAAAGCCTATTTATCATCCTGTTTCGTTTTCCATATTCTCATGCAAAAAGCTGCTTATGTAATTTACCCAAAGCCATGGTGCCTACATAGAGCCAAGAGATTGATTATTCAGACCTCGAAACTGGGAACACCTAGAAATATGTAAAACAAAGCACATTCTGTTTTAATTTAACACATTCTAGTTTTTCCTCTCAATGTAGATTGTCCCAAAGGAAAATGCAATGCATTTGCTTTTCTTTTTTGGAATATAGAGATAGAAAAAGACAATGCAATGACTGAAGATCTGTGGCAAATGCCTATATGCTTGTCTATGAACCATTTAATAGCTTTTTAAATTTTTTTCCCTTTTAAGTTAGTGCTATGTAGGAAAAATCAGCAATTTAAAGATGCAAACTAGCTTGTAAAACCAAGTGTACACCTATCCATTGTGCAGATATTATACCTGCCTATTTTCCCCTAAATTTTTAACAAGTATCTACTTAATCTCTAAAGAATTTGAGTCAGGGAACTCATCCAGATGCTTTATTTTGGCCAGGTGAGCAAGAGTTTAGCCTCACTGTAGGTTACGTCTACTTGTTTTGAGTCCAACACCACTGGGTTACTTTGACACCTTGCTCCTGGCATAAAGATGACTCATCTCAGTCAGTTGTAGAATTGAGCTCTTATTATGACCAAGTTCACTTATTTTTTAAGAAGATTTGTTACAATTCTTCAAAATCTTTATTCTTGAAGAATATGGAATGTCTTGTTTACTTTCAGTGTGCTTTCAAAAAATATGTGTTTATGTAGTGAGCTTACTCTGCTCATTGAACAAGATGGAGTAAATTTTATAATATGAAGAGAAGTGATTTATAAGATTCAGATAATTTTGAAGACTCTATGCCATTGGGTTATATACCTTTGTGTTAAATCTGGACTCTTTTATTATTATTATTTGCTAAGCTACAAAGAACTGTCAGAAATGGCTGTTGCTATGTTCCACTTTGCCTTTTGAGTTACCTTCAAGTAAACTTGGTTGATATCAAAGAATAACTTTCCTTCTCACTTTCTTAAATCAAGACATTTTTCCCCCCCATCTTCCACATATCTAACACCAAAGGTTGAAAAGAGGATGAGGTAGTTGTTGTTCTTCCCTATTAGAACTTCCAGAGTGCTAATTTCTCCCCTTCTTGCAAATGATAAGATTACTTTGAAATTCAAATTCTCAGAGTCTTAGCCATTCTCCTTTCTTATTGTTGACATCAGGAGATTTCCTGTCACTCTTGTCTTTTAAGAGTTCAGATCCTTAATCAAAATCTTCAACTAAGTCTTGTTGTCAGTTACCTCAATGTCCAGATGAAAGAATCATGAAAACATCCTGTTCTCTCCATTTATTGATATCTTTATCTCTATTGATTTTTTTCCTTCTACTTTAGTTGCTCCTTTTGTGAAATCAGATTTTCTATACCAGCAGTACAGATGCAAATATCCCCCCTTCTGGCTGGACATTGTTCCTAGATCATTTGCTACAATCCTTTATCCTACTTGAGATTTTCCCTAGCCCATAACTTCTGCTGCTCCCTTATAATCTATCAGTACTCCCCTGTCTTCAATTTCTACAATTTTTACTTTAGATGCCATAGTTCAATGTTGACACTCCTTTGCAAATATTCAGAGCTGCATTTCCCTGCCACAAACAGAACCAGTTTTTGCTTCTCTCCCTCTGTACACTTTTCTGTATTGATGTCCCCATGTGTGTCACTCCAATTACTTTCTTTGTAAACACACTTTTGAAAAGATCTAAATGTCATTTCTTTTAAAAAGTATTTTATTGGTACATGTTATATGGAATAGTGGGTTTCACTGGGGCATATTCCTACAGGCACATAAAATAATTTGATTAAATTTACTACCCAGGATTTCCTGTTGCTCTTCCATCCTCCATCCCTCAGACCTCCTCACATCCTAACAGTTTTCAAGAGATTTCCTCATTTTCTTTCTTCCCTCTAGCTTCTATAAATGGAAGAAAACACATGGCACTTTTCTGAGTCTGTTTTATTTCACTCAATGTGTTCTCCCTCTCCATCCATTTTCCTGCAAATGGCGCGATTTTGGTCTTCATGGCTGAATAATACTTCATTGTATGTATATATACACACACCATATTTTCTTTATCCATTCATTTGTTGAAACACAACTAGACTGGCTTTATGACTTTACTATTGTGAGTTGTTCTGCTATAAACATGAGAATATATTTATCTTTAAAATATGCTAAAAAGACACTTCTCAAAAGAAGTAAAGATAACTAGCAATGATAAGAAAAAATGCCCAACTTCTTTAGCCATCGGGAACATGAAAATTAGAACTACTCTGAGATTCTCTAGAATGGCAATCATGGAGACCTCAAATAACAATAAGTACTGGTGAATATGTAGGGAAAATGGAAACCTTATGGACTATAAACCAGTACAGCCACCATGTAAATCAATATGAAAGTTCCTCAAAAATCTGAAACCGTAACTACTACATGATCCAGCTATTCCATTCCTTCATGCTTACCCAATAGAACTAAATATTAATTTTATAATACCGTGCTAATTATTTTCACTTTGAGATTCTCTTCCAGACCCTCTCTTTGAGAATCCATTGCTTTTTTGAAAACAGCATTTGCGTAATTCATATAATGTGCTCTATTTTTATAAACATCAGTATGGTGTACCACCAACCATTCTGATATCTAAGAAGTTTTGAGTCATTTTATTCTTTTATACATGCTGAAACTGTCTAATTCAATAATCCTATTAAAATGTGATTCCAAATAGATTTAATTTCTCTAGTTATTTTGAAATAGTTATGTAATATGAATAAATCTTGTATAACCAAGTTAAGATCATCTATTTGATATTTCCCCAAAACTCTTGTCTATTCACTCCCTTGATCAAATTTGCATGGGCCCACACTTTGTAATAATCTCTCTCTTACATTGCATTTCTGCTGTTGTCTCTCTTTCCAGAGGGAAAACACTAGGTGTGCAGGGGCCCTGGCTTGCTTCTCGTTTACCACTGTAGCCAACTGGTATCATATCTGTCATGTATTTGTTAAGTAAATTAAATATATACCATTAGGTCCATTAAAGCCCCCACTCTGTTCACTTTGTCATTTCCAAGGCTCAAAGTTTCCTCATCCTAACTTAATAAAGGAGATATGGGACAGATAATCTTGTTTCGGGATAGCTCAACTTTAAGCTTGCTTGATAGAACATCAGGGTAGGCAGGGATGGTTTTAAGTTATTTCATAAGTTCCTATGTAGAGGAGGAGGAAATTTACTCCCCTTCTCTGGAAAGACTTGAAACCCCTATGACTCCTATGGGCTCTAAATTTTTAGGGTTATTACTGATAAACTGTAGCTTTGAGTTTTTTCTGTCATATTCTTTAAAATTATCCAGATCTGACTTTTTTTTTGTTGTTGTTGTTGAAAATTCTCACTGAATAAGAACTTCCATTAAGATGATGAAACTAGGTTTATATGAAATCTTATGTATCTGTAATCTTCATATATGTAGTTTTGTAATCCAGTTATTCCTAATATCAGAATGAAAAATTATCACCTGGATGATTTATTATGGTGCATATTCCAAGGCCTCACCTCCAGAGGTTCTGATTTAGCTTGTCCTCAGGACATGCTACATGTATAGGTCTTTCATTTTACCAGACATGCTGGATTACTCTGAAACAACATTTACACACCATAATTTGGAAGACAGAGTGCATGTTATGGTACATTTAAAGATGTCTGGTTATTAATAATAAAAAAACTAAGTGGTTTATAAGATTTCTCTGAGCTAATGACATAGCACAATTTTAATTACTTTAGAAATTACAGGAATCAAGAATATTTTTTATTTCTCAAAATTGTAGAGATTGAATTTTTAAGAAATAATTTGTCAAAAAATTAAATGGGGTCAGTATCTAGGCTTCCTGCCATTGGCTGGTCTCTCTAGTCTAAGCATGGTGTCTTAGAGTGTTATTTTTTGCCTCTTATTTTACTGGAAAAAAAAGTGAAAACATAACCAAGTACTCTATCTACCTGTAATTTTCATATACTGCTATATTAATTGGGCATATATTGAACTTTGACCATCACTATTAAAGTATAGGTATAGTTTGAATTGAGATAAGCTCAGTCTGTGAGAATTTATTAATGTCAAAAATACGTTTTAAAAATGACTCAATGGCATCTAGTCTAAGGACAATGTTAAAGTAAGGCTCCAGTATATATCTTAATCTAAGTTATTACTGAATGTAAGTCATGAGATGGCTTCTAATGAAAATTTCCCATTGAAAAAAATCAATGTTAATAACTGGAACTCGAGAACTCTAATGGGCTCTGCTGTGTTTTTCTGGCTTACATTGTGTTCCTAATATGCTGAGAAGAGGAATTGATGACCTGTGAGCTATGGTCACTTCCTGATCTCATCTGATTCTTTGGTCTCTAGTTTTAAGAGGGTGATCAGACAGGTTGCTTTATAATGGAGAAATTGAGCAAAAGGAACATCAACCTGGAGTCTCATTGGCACAGTCCTGCTCTCATTGGAGGACTTTGATAAAGAGGCCTGTTGCCAAGAGAGGCACTTAGAAGGAAACTGCTACAGTGAAGAACTTCTTGAAAGAAGCTACTATACAAGCTGATGCTGGAAGCTGACCAGAGCTACCTTCTTCAGATGATAATGAAGTAGTATTACTGCTCTGGTATAGAAATAGACTCTAGGAACCAATTTTCTCCCTACATAGTATACCTATGCTCATTGGCTAAGTTTGCTCACTGCGAATGAAAATATTTAGATGGTCTATATGAGAAGTAGAATATTTGGGAGTGGACAGAAGAGATTTTGAAACTGGCTGCAGATATCACCTGCTCTGTAATTGAAGCTGCTCTACTAACTGGAAACTTTCACTGGCTTTTGTAATAGGTGTTTTACAGACACTAAATTCAGGACTGCCCTTTCTATTTGGCACCTCCAAACATAAACCATCCCTCAGACTAGGTGGTTGCACTGTGGGCTCATAGACCAATGTTCTGGAGATAGATGCCTTATAAAATGGAATCACCCATCAAAATACCCCATAGTGATGTTTACTCTAGAATTTTTGCATAATCAACCTAGTTTTGCTATTATACAAGACAGGAAGTACTACAACTACATTCTTAAAGTTTTTCCCTTGGTGACTTAAATACTTGATTCAATGATGCTCATCTTGCTTTTTCAAGATGTGTTTACACAGTTATCAATCTGAAGGCCTAACTGCTGACTGAATAGCAAATCTATTGACAGAAAAGCATAATGAGCCTAACTATTTATGGTTTACGATTTATTCCAATCTTTAAAGAGTAATATGTGCAAGTAAAATTATATGCAATAGATACTTCCAATCTAGTTTAATTCTATATACAAAGTGTTCAAAAAATGGGAGAAATCAATGGCATATATTTATGGCACGTAGTGAACGTTACCTTATTTTCTGCTTCATTGAACATGAATCGTTTTAGATTTTTGTTCTCATTAGAATTAAAAATGCATTGACTTTTACATTGCATGAGCCCAGTTCTTAATTTCAAAGTTAGTTAGAAAGTTGATTTTCATGTTTATAGTATGATATGGACAGCATATAGATAACGAATCATAGTAAATTGGCATTTATGAAATATTAGTTTTCTGCAAGCATCAACTCAGAGAGGAAGGTTACATTTTCTCTTCATTACAAATACATTTTGAAAGTCATCTGTTCTTTAAAATTGTTACTAAAATAGATAATGTAACTGTTTTTTAATATGCCAGTCCTTGCTGAATAGTGTTTTAATGTTGCTTTGTATGCATTATAAAATGACTAGTAGAAATTTTGCAGAAATTAAGGAAATATTACATAAAAATAAATTACAAAAATGATTCATTAAAGGGTAATTTAAACTTTAAGAGTGAATTTTAACATTTTGGTACCAGATAAAACTCATTATATAGTGATTAGAATGGGATAAGAATTTAACAATTAGTGGTTGAAAGAGCATATACTTATATCCACAGATAGGTATACATATACCACTAGGGTTGGTCCTTAACAAGAGCTTCTTGTTTTAGTCCCTGCTTCCTTAATAAATAGTCATTATATTTGCTCTTTTATAATATTATTCATCCTTTCTTCCATAAAATTGATACTAATGTGTTTGTTGGGGAGATTTTCCCTGGACACAATTTGTTCCAGAAAGGATTGATGATTTTAGAAATTAATAGTTTGATTTCATTAGGTTCTAATGACTTTCAGTTTGAACATTTGATTTTTATTTCAAATACCTGCGGCTCTATATGCAAGTGAGTTCCTTGCTCTTCTCAGCATTATTTTTGTAAGGGTTACTGCACTTCAGCAGGACAGTTTACAACTAAATTCCTGTGTAGTGATTAGTCATTCAGAGCATAGGCTTTGATGTCACGCTGCTTATGATATCATGTGATTGGGAATTGTGCGGCTTTTCTCTAAGTCATCATTTTCTCAACTGAAATGGTGCTTTGAAAGTGCTTAGAATTTCTGAGAACTAAGTGAGGCAAAAAATTAAGGCATTTAACACAGTAAACTAACCTCAAATATAGTATATTTTAAGGAAAACTTTAGGACTAAGGTTATCGTTGTCTTTATCATTTAATATTACCCAGGAATTTGGATATATCATTTTAACCTTCTCAGCCTGTTTGCTTGTTTAGAATGAGGAGACTGAATTAGATGGTTCTTAAATTTACGTTTAGCTCTGATTCTATGAATCTGAAATGAAATAATGTCAAGTGAGTAATTAAATCCTGTTCTTTCTTGATGTGGGAGAAAGGGAGAAAAGACAACTTCTAGCTGTCTGGATTCCTCTCCAAATTTTCTACAACTATGTAGCATTTTGAATAAAGGTATTTATTCCAGAAATCATTAAATTTACTTTCCTTTTATATTTTGTTAACTGAACAAATTGGGATTTAGGAGTAGTCTTCTCTGACTTCAAATTTTGATTTTTGTGATTTCTCTATGTTCACCTGTAATTTTAAGTTTGCAGTATTAGTTTTGAGTATATGAGTGTATTTAGCTAAATTTACCAATTTAACAAAAATCCCATTTAAATCAAAACTTAAGAATATTTTGTGAGATATCATGCTAAATATCTTGTTCATAAATATATTGAACAGTCATGTTTTGTTTATGTATATGAAGATGACATGGTGTTTTTAATGCATCAACCTACCTAAATAACAAGTTAGAAATATTGTCTGTGAACAATTTATTGCATGATTGAAGTTCAATGGGTACTTTAGTGATACTTTTTAAGCATTCATAGATCTAATGGCCTATTTTGCACAAGGATATTGAAAAATATCATTTGGATGACTGTTTAGAATATGAAGTTAATGATGAATGAGCTTTCATATTAATCATTATCGTGAGAATCCCAAAGGGAGGTGTGGTTTTTAAATGTATGTCCTTGTAAGCCGGATAATTCATAAATGCACAAAGCATATTAGATAGGGGACTTGAGTGGTAATATATTTAAGAATGTAATTTATTATTCTTTTCACACCTACTCTACTCAATATGCAGGGTTTAAAATGCAATGGCCAGCAGACAAGGAAGTGTCATTAGAAGAATGTGGACATGGACTCCTGGGCTGCTAATGATTGTTATCTTTTGGGGTCAGCACGGGAATGGACAAGGCCAAGGTAGGTGCCAGCATGTTCTAACACTTGAACACTGGATGTGAGTTCCACTTTAGGATGAAATTACATCAGTCTTTGGTTTGATGGTTGTGACAATTTGTTGTAATCTTTCCCCAAGATTTTGTCAAAGTGTACCATTATGCTTTTGAATCAGTTAAATTGTACTAGAGTTAGGTGTGAGTTGGTGTATCAAATTCAAAACCATCTTTCTGAAATTTGTTTTGCTTGGATTTAGTAGATACTGCATGTGTGTGTGTGTGTGTGTGTGTGTGTGTGTGATTTTAGAAAAGTACAAAGCATTTAAAGGTTTTATATTTTGAAGAGAAGTTTTTGAATCTGTTTTTGTTAGTGACCTTTATGGTATATAGATTGATTTCAAAAATATTTTTGACGTGATATTCTTCAGAAATTAAATGCAACACTTGATGATTCTCATTGCCAGAGCAAGTATTTTGGGGCAAAATTAGTAATGGAGTAGACCTGTGATGTTGTGGCGTTCTGAAATGTCCTTTGGAGAGTAGAAAAAGGTCATAGATTTTGTAATAATGTTTTCAGTATATTGTTTGGTTGAGTAAATCTATGGAGCGGATTACACAAATGCTAGTGTCTCTGTGTGTGTATTTCATGATAAATATTGTATTTTTGGAAATGTGGTGGCTACTCAGATACAAATTAAAATTTATTGTATATGATTAAGAGAGGTTATGGTCCCCTTAGAATTATTATTTTTCCCCTTTGGAGGGCTGTGTTTTGACTTGTCAGAATTTGAAATGAAATTTTTGAACAGGAAAAGCATAGGGGTAGGTATATGACTCCTGATATAGTTGAAAGTGTGTTCTGGTATTATATAATTGTGATGGAATTGAGCTTTACTAGTCCTTTGGCTTCCAAAATATTTGATGAGTATTTATAAATATTTGCATATTCAGATGTTTATTTACCCTTTTGAAGAGCTCCTTCAAAACAAACACTGTTTGCTTGCCATATGTGGTTTTATCCTATGAATTTTTTAATTCAAATAGGAAGATGTTTCCAAAATAAAAAGTGCATGTGTATCCATGTATGAGAATAAATATATGTGTACATGTATGTATATGTAGATAATAAATTTTAATAATTAGAAGACCTTGATGTGAAAGTGTTTCTTTCATGCCATTAAGAATTTATATTATGGGCTGGGGTTGGGCTCAGGTGCAGAGTGCTTGCCTAGCATGTGTGAGGTTCTGGGTTCAATCCTCAGCACCACATAAAAATAAATAGATACAATACATTTATTTTATTTATCTACAACTAAAAAAGAATTTATATTAGTATCTAGTTGAGTATTCATTTTCCTTTTCTTCTATGTTGAAAATAATGTATGAAATTATATTTAATATAGTTTTGGGGTATTTTTTCCACCAAAGGTCTAAAACAAGAATCTGTAGGCAGTTTCTGTCTTACATTTCTATTGGCTAGGAGAGCTATTAATACTTCTGTCAGTGTATCAGTTCACTAAAATGCAGTCTGCTTACTGTATACAGAGATCGAGCAGTACATGTAGTATTGAACAGGATTGCAAAGTCCTTCCTCTTATCCGATGGACAATATTTATTTTATTATTTTCTGATGAATAATCATTTATTGGACATGTAAAATAATTGTGAAAAAATAAGTATTTTCTTTGTCCAAAATCATTATTCATTTTTTAAATTTACTCTTTTAATATTGATTGCTCAGATAAGCTTTAACTTTGATTGTGACCATCATTTATTTTTTAAAAAATGCCTGGAAATCAATTTGTAGCTGAACATCAGTGAAGCTTCTAATGATAAATGCAAGTTAAGTAATTTGGTTTCTTTTTAAAAGAATAAATTAAAATAGACAACAATTCAAAGGAAAATGACTTAGCAGAAAACATAATGGAATGCTTTATCTTTATTATTAAGGGAATTTTACTTTCTGAGTAGCTAGATTGAGTGATGGAGATTTCTTAAGTAGAATGAACAGAACTTACCATTGCAAATATAACATAAGCTACATATATAATATATTCACTATTAAATATTTTTTCACTTTTGAATATTGAAGCAAAAATCTGTTGACTACTAAATTTTTTTTGTACTTTTGCATATTGAACCAAAAAATAAAGTTTTTCAATTAAAAATTATATTATTTGTCATATTTTAAATAAAAACCTTAGAGCTGTTTACTATTATTGATAAGAATATAATAATTAGGAATCTAATGAGTAATATATTCTCTATTGTTTGCAACTCTCCTTTGAACATTGGTGATTTACATCTCAAACTCCAGGATTATGACTAAAAATCAATAAAGTATGATTCTTACAGCATGTGTGTATATAAAAAGTAATGCAGTTATTTTAATATAAATTTTAATTCCTCAGGCATGATAGTAAAGCCAATCTCTATTTCTATGAGTAGATTATGTTTTAATTGTTTGTCACTCACTGGGAAATTTAGATATTCTTTCCCATGGATACCATATTAGACATGGTAGTTAGGTTGTGAGGACAGAGGACAAAAGTTTGTGTAGTTGAGTTGAGAATGTATGTGAGTTGTCCTACTCAGTATTGTTTGAACTGTGGGTAATCGCCACTTAAACAAATGGGATATAGCAAATGTAGTCTGAATTCTAAACAAGAATTTCCCCCCAACATCCCTCTGGAAGCATCAGGATCAAAATAAGAGGAAAGAGACGGACATGCACTGGTATCAGGCACATGTTAGTAGTGGACTTTTTAATCCATCAAATAAAGCATCTGCGTCAAGACATCCAATGCTTGACTTCTGGATTAACAGGTGCTTGTCTTTATGGTAGCATTCTTGGCTAAGCCTTGACTCTTATCTAGACTATTCGTGTTTTTTGCACAATAGAAACTGTTTGGTATGGGAAATTGTAAGCAATCCTTAAGATAAGGGAGAAGGTAGGTGAACTTTAAAAGAAAATATCTCCACCTTACAAATAAAATTCAGTGTAAACATTCAGATTTATTTTGTCTTTCAAGGAACTAGAATAAGGAATTTGTATAGCACTTTTTTAAACATTTAATTAAATACTGACATTAAGATAATCTAGATAGAACTGAACTGGCATACAATACGAATAGGTATAATTGATAACACAACCAGCAAAACCATGGACCTATTAACTGGAATAAAAGGGGGGAGGGAGGGAGAGAGAGAGAGAGAGAGAGAGAGAGAGAGAGAGAGAGAGAGAATGTGCAAGTGCGTGTGCCTGTGTCTGGAGAGTCTAATCCATTTATAGCCTGCTAGAGAGTGTAGGAGGCAGATATTATATTCAGAAATGAAAAATTGTTTTCAAATACAGCAATCCCATTTCTTTCTTCCCCCAAAACATACTTAAGTGATAATATGATGTATGCATTATGGTTATGAAAGTATTAGAATAAAAAAATCAGTCACTAGGATGAGTGTGAATGTAAAGGCATTTTGAAGCAATTTGGGATTGAGAAGAATTCTTGCTAAAAATAAAGGCAATAAGTTTGACTTTAAGAAGCAGATAAACTTCATAACTATTGTTTAGTAATTCTTAAGTTTGCCACATTAATGGCATAGTAAAGGAATGCTATTTCTTTTTCATATGTAATAGAGATGTGTTTATTTTTCTGGAACTTAATTTAAAAAAAAATGCAATGGATGTCAGTCTGTTTCAAAGGATTTGCCAGTTTTTTCAACATAACATCATTTTAGAGTTTTTATAAATAATGTATCTTTCAAATATAGTAATAATTTTAACATGTTTTGGATATGAGAGAATTTTAAACAACTTTGTTTCCATGATGAGTTTACATGCTGAAATCTCAAATAGCAACCCTGATGCTAGATGTAAGAAAATTTGAAATTTTGAAGAATAAGTAAAACTTAGCAAATTAAAGATTTGAGGACAATTCAATTTATGTTCCCTTTTAACAACCATATATGGGGTCAGATACTATAAAAATAAAATCTGGTAGTATCTGGCAATTGCAATTTCCAGTTTCATGACCAGTGAAAAAACTACTTAAATATTGAAGGATGGAAAAATAAAGAGCTCTTCATTTTCTCTCTCTCTCTCTCTCATCCCTCTCAATATTTTCCCAGTGTATGAAGCTGTTATTTTTGTTTTACTCTTCCATTCAAGAAATTTAAGTGATTGTGTAATTCTATCAATAAGTGAAGGTCTATGCAACTTTGTATTGAAGGTTTATAGATAGAGCTTTTTGTTAGAAAATCTCAGATCACACAGTTTGTTTTAATATCTTAAGATCATTGCTGGTAAGGTATAATTACCTAGAAGAACCTTGAAGCCATCTAGAGTTAGCTTTTTGAAGTTGCTTTGTGAATTATTTTCATCTTATAATTGAGTATTGTTATAAGAGAAGTGAGCTCAGACATTTGGCAGTGACTATCGAATGATCATTATTTGTGTATCCCAGAAGACTTGACCTTAAAATGTCATAAAGTTAAGTAGTGGTGAAAATGAACTGTGCTATGTAATAGACATCTTTGTTTCTGACATTCTTTATCAAATGTAAAGGATTTTCCATTATGCTAGATGAGAATATATACATACACATACGCAAGGCAGAATTTAATTGAATTTAATTTAGTCTATGGAAGAATTATGTTATATAAGTTTTTTAAATTTTTAATTCTTACAATTATAAATTCAGATATCCAATATTTCTAACTCACATGGTTACCCACCACCAGCAGCATTTAAAAATCTCAATTTATTCTAATAGCTTCTTCGTACAAAAGAAGTCAGAAATTTTATGGAGTGTACCATTTCATATCTTAAAAGCTTCGTATCATACAGTAAACAGGAAAATTAGTCATTTGAAACTGGAAGTGGATTTATCTTAATGACAATGTTTCAAAAAACTTGTCTTCAAAATTTGGATTCCTGAAAAATATATGAAAAATGAAAAATGTATCAGTATAAATTCATCTTTCATTTCAAATTCTTTCCAGACATCTGAAATTTGTGTTTCTAACAGTAGTACAAGCACTTAATCTATGTGAGGATAGTGAGGTGTAAACTACAATATCTTGTAATAAAGTTTCATATTGAATTGCTCTTTAACAAATCTTAATTTTTTTCTACAGGTAGAAATTTGTTTAAACAACTTAAATTAATCACTTTTAAACAAAATCACTGCATAAAATTTTCTTGTTTCAAATAGCCTTTTTGAAAAATTATGGGTACATTACTATTAAATATAATAGTGGAATTCATTATGTCATATTTATACATGGACACAACATAAATTTGATCAACTTTATTCTTGTATCTTCCCAACTTTCCTTCTCTTCCTCCCTCCTTCCCCTCCTTCTTCCCCATCCCTTGCTTTCTGATCTTCTTTATATTATCATTTTCATCATCATCATTATTTTAGTGTATTATAATAAATATTTAGTAACTAAAGGCGCTGCTTTGGAACAAAGGTGATTTGCAGAATATTCCATTTCTATGTGGGAAGAATATGGTAATTTATACTTCTTGCTAATTAAAATCACAATACCCAATATTTGGGTGGCACTCATTCACAATATTCTAAAAAACTTTCTTATCATGCAACATAATAGAATGTGTTTTACTTAATATTTGTTAGATTTTAAATTGTTATTTTAGGCAAATCTCATTTTAATGAGATTTATACCCTTTTAATGAGATTAATACCCTTTAAAATTAAAGCTTATTTAGGAAAAACTAAATACCATTTTCAAGGGGCTTAATTATTTTATTGATCTTTGGTCTTTTTGTACTTCTTTGGAGATGGCAGTGTCATTTGATTTAGGATGAAAATTTTACAGATTTATTTTTGTATTTGGAACTTTTATGCAGTTTGTGAAGAATAATGAAATTTGTTAGACATTATCATCTTGTAGTATAGTAGCTTCATCTCTTTCCTTAGGTACATATTCGTAGAGGAAAAAAGAAGCCAAATTTGGAGTAAAGAGATCATAAATAGTTGGAGGAATAGAAATAAGTGGTTGCAGCAGTTTCAAAAGGGCAAATTGATAGGAACAAGCATAGGAAACACAGAAACAAGGGTCCACTGTTGTTAGTAAAGAGTATAAATTCTCAAAATTATTCTGCATGTGAAATTTTCAGTAAGGCCTTCATACACATGTGAGAGATTGGGATGGGGGAGGAGAAAGAGGAGGAAAGTGGCTGAGGAAAGGAGCCCTGTGTGCCAAGTAGGCACTTCACCTCTGTACATGTTACTCTGTGGCCAGCCCCAAACCACCACGTGTGAAAACAGTGTTTCAAGAGCAACCTTAGTTAGTTCTTCATGTACAAACTCAAGACCATATCCTGGGCATGGGAGGGTCAAGAGAGTTCCAATGTTGTGCTTGAACTGGGTACCCTAGATGTTGGCAGAAATGATTGCTTTTTCTTAATGTTATTGTTTCTTTTTGCCTCTTGAACCTGTAACTCCATACCTACTGCAGCATCAAGACAAGCTTGGGAATCACTTCTCTGTCACTTATTATGTGTCCTTTAAAAAGCTTATGAATTACACATAAATTTCAAAGTTCTAACTGAGGTTTCAAGAGACTTAAAAAAAAAAATCTGGCACCTTCCCATTAGGAACGCTGTACACAATGTTCTAGTGTTTGTCCACAAAGGACATGGTCCCATCTATCAGCAACGTTAATTCTCTAAATCATCCTATCCTGCGTAAAAGCTTTTTCTCAATGTTTAAGAAGCTCTTATATTTATAGATGGTCATATCAGCCACATGCTTATCAACTGTAGCTTTATCGCAGCATAAACTGCCTTGGGATTTTTTGGTTTCTTACATGTGACCTAGTAATTGAGATGCAGTTTATCTTATTTATTTATTTTTTTTTTGTTATGATGATTTTTCCCCTTATTTTCCTTGTGGTAAACTTCTGGTGCCTATTTGCAAAATACTTCTCTCTCCTCATTCTGGCCATATTTTCTTTGTCATTCAGTTCATATATCACAGGCTCCATGTCTCTCCCTTGTTCCTCGTTCTAATGTAGCATAGTCTCTTGTAGATGACATGGCTCCCTACATACAACACTATATTTCTCACTCTGTACTCTAATTGTTAGCATGTGTCTTTTTTATTTATAAATTCCTCAATAGTTTGAAGTGTATATTCATCTAGTCAACAAGTATTTTTAAAGCGTTTACCTTAGGCCATGGGATATTCTGAGGGAAGAAAACTGACCCAAAAATCTGGTGTCATGAGTTTGCATTCTAATGTGGGGAATACAGATAAAAGATAAGGAGCAACATGAATATGTAAAGTGTGGTAAGAGTAAGTTACATGGTGAGAATAATCCTGTGACGGGAATCATTGAATTCTGAGAGGGTAAATTTTAATTGGATAGTCAAGAAAGTCCACACAGAGGAGATGGCAATTGGAAGTCTGAGATAGTGAGGTGGTGAGAGCCCAAGCCACACAAATTTGAGAGGGTCCCCCACCCCACCCAGGACACAGCATGTATGTTATCCTTGCATGGGATCATACCTGTGTTTTGCATGAACATATAAGGAACGAACATGGCTAAAGCAAAGCACAGATGGGGAGTGGCAGCAGGTATGGAAGTAGCAGAACAGGAGAGAAGGGATGGAAATTGTACAGGGTTTTTCTTATTGCAGAAACTTTGACTTTGTTTTGGAGTAAAACATAAAGCTGATGGGGATTTTGAGCCTTTTTGGAAGTTCACTTTCTGCTTTGAATGGTCACTACCTGGGACTCAAAATTTTTGTTTTATTACTCTTACAATAAACTATAAACTAGTGTATTAAAGTAATGTTAAATTCTACTTTAAAACGACTAACATGCTTTTATCTCTCTCTTTCCCATTACTGAATATTCCATTTTTAATTAATCTGAAAGCTTTTTGGAACAGCGAGCCAATGCAAATTTAGGATTAATGTATAACTTATTCTTCATCAGATTTAGGTACTTAATTGAAGGTACTAATTAGAAAGATTACTTGTTCTATTGGAGAACATTGATAAAACCACTTTCAAATTACCGTCACATCAATCAAAATCATATTAAACTGTATTTTTGAGCTTCAATATAGACACTGGTAATGAGTTAATAGCTCTAAGTAGACACTTTTCATCCCTGTGGTTGAGGAAGCATGAAAATAGAAGCAATTTTTGGCTTCATATTTGGGGACTAGGAATAACCAGAAATTTTTGGGTCCTGTGGAATTGTCTTCCTGGCAGGAAGTTGTCTTAATGTATTTTGCCTTCCTTTATGGTTTTTCTTTTCCTCTCAAACAGTGTTTTCTTGGGGGAAATTAACATCTCAAAACACAACACAAGGGAAAGTGCCAAGGGCATATAATGATGTACATTTTAATATTGAGTAGAAAACCAAAAGAAAGATAATTGTTCAAAAAATACAGGGAATGAAAAAATGGTATAAAATTATTAAAAAGGATTAGCATACACACAGTAGTCAAGTTCACCCATGAATTGTGTGCCAGGCACCAGGGGTATGGTAATTAAGTAGGCAGAGACCCAAATCTATAACATAAATTAGAAAACAATACAAACAACAATAACAGGCATAAAGTTATAATGCAGTTGGGAGGGAAAGAGAAGGAAGACACAAATATTACAAGGCCAATGTGTGAGGGGCTGTGAATTTGTCTACTAGAAAGATTAAATATTATAATTTAGCTGAGTATAACTGTCCAGAACACTGATCTAGCTATAGGGAGTCAAAGAATTTCTCCATCTTGAAAGTGATGCCTCAGTTGAATCTAAAATAAAGAAAGAGGCCAGTATTTTGCTGATACAGGGTGTTTGGAGCAAATAGAATTGAAAATATTAAGATTCCTAAATAAAAGCCAGATATTTTCTTTGGAAGAAAACAAGGCAAACTAGTATGGAATACAGATGGAGAGCACAGGATAGGCATGACATAAGCACTCCCAAGTTAAACTTTTGTAGGGGATGCCTGGATATAAATTCAACAAAATGTTTTTAAATTGAAGATGAAATGATCAGATTGACTCTTATACACTTTCCACTATTTTCAATGTGGCAAGTGCACTGTGTTGATAGTGGCGTGGTATGATAGTGGCAGAAAAGGGACCATCTACTGGACTAGTGTTTCTGCCCAGTTGGAGGATCATCCTGATTTTGATCAGATTTTTCCAGCTTCTCAGTTGGAATTCTGACTTTAATGAAAAAGTTGGAGAAAATCACTTGAGATTGGAAGCTATTTTGAAAGTAGAGCTAAAAGTTTATACTGGTTAAGAATCATGCCAGGATGTTTAGATTTAGGGCCTGGTGGATTATGGTTATTTATTGGCATGGGGAAAGCTTGGGGACAAGATGAATTACAAGTGCCAGAGGTATAGTTGTGTTTATGTATCTGATTGATTTTACTTTTTCACATTAAATTGAGATACATGTTAGAATTCAAGTGAAGAAATCAAATAGGAATGAACAATCTTGGCTAGAAATGTGAATGAGAATTTTAGACCTATAGATGATGCTTAAAGTCATAAATCTAGCTAAGGACTTAGAAAACTGCAGCTCATGAATTGAATCTAGTCTACTGCATGTTTTTGTATAGCTCATTTTATTCGTATATATATATAATATTAGGTATTATAATGTATCTGAGATTAATATCTAATCTTTTATATATATTATTTTATAAGTGGGGAATGTAAAGTAAACTAACAAATTCTGGTGAGGTCAGTTACTCAGATTGCATCTTGGCCCATAAAGTTTGATATTTTCTCTTTGATTCTTTGTTAAACATTTTAATATCTCTTGATCTAGATGAAACCCTGTGGTAAAAAAACATTAACAGGGAGTATCATAGTGCAAATGAAAATTGTGTCCATTACAGTATGTATGCTGGGTAAGAACATATAATTGAGTGAGAGACATTAAAATAAAAGATTTGTTTTCAGTATCATCAGTGAAAACTTTTGAGGTCAAAGGAAATATCTTCAACAGTCCATTCACTCAATCATACAAGGAACTCCAGCAGAAAGTGTACTGTTATTTGAGGATAAGAGAGAAGGTTAATGGAGTTAGAACAAAGAAAGTAAATGGGAGGATGGCATTGGACCTGGCTGAAGATTAAAGAAAGCGTCAAATATTTCAGATTTTTTAAATGATTTTTAGAAAAATGTGATGTCATTTAGAGATTCTGAAGGGGGAATGTCAATCATATTTGATGGGAATGATCTCTCTGGCTATATGTGTAGCCAGAATGGAAGGAAGGCAAGGTGAGTGAGGAATTAAAATTACACACTAGAATCAGTGAATGGAAGACCCCAGGTGTCCATGGCAAGGGCAGATACAATATCCATATTGGAATGGGCTTAAAAATGAATGAGAATAACAACCTTGGTATTATATTTAGTACAATTTTACCAATCCTTTGTGTGGTCAACATAAGCAATTTTTTAATTTTCATTTTAGATTTGTGCATCTAACCCTGTGATAGTGTGCCTTATTAAGTACAAAGCAGGGCTAGAAAAAGAAAACATTTTTTAATTATCCTGATGAATAGAATGAGAATCATGACTCTACTAATATTGAAATGTCTCTGTGATATTTTATATTTTTTTACTTCTTTATTATTAATACACATTTAGAAAATATTGCTTTAGCTTCATGTAAATTCACCTGATCAATTGTTCTCCAAACTCAAGTATTTCCTTCCATTTGTAGCTTTCTATGGTTCCTCACTTAGAATATGGCCCTTCTTCTTTAAAAATGAATGAGAATAACAACTTTGGTATTATATTTAGTACAATTTTACCAATCCTTTGACTTGAGCCTTCCGGTAGTATCCCATAAGAAGACTCTTTATGACAGCAGTCACCAATGCTATAGTAATTATGAAATATATCAGTCACCCTCACTGAGTGGAACTTTTCATGTAGCCTGAGATTTCATAATATTTCTTTGAACTATAATAAAATTTACACTCAGAAAAACAAGTTTTCTGTTTTGGAAGTACCATGTCTTTTGATTTGAGTATTTTTTCAGTATACTACTACTTATACTGTTATCTCAAGAAAACAGATTTTTATCATTTTTAAACACCTTCAAATCTAATTCTGACCAGAGTAAATTAATGTATAGTCAACATCTATTAGAACAGTTCTCTCTGCATAGTTGTAACAGCATCATTATACTTGATAAAATGTTTAACAGTTTGAAGTTTTACATCATGAGGACTGTAATGAAAAATGTATAGCTCTTACACAAAGAAATATTCACAGATTTAAAAAATTACTAGATATAAAAATAAAGATCAGTATTCCCACTTGATGTAATCAGTTTCAAGTCATATTACATATTACATAGTTTTTCTGAAATAACAACATACTATTTTTGAATTCTATGTGTCACTCACCACTCCCCCATAAACCCATACCCTAAGTTTCTCTGTTTGGTAGATAGCTTGGCTTCTATTTTGGAAATTTTTATTGGAATTTAATAATCACCACTTCTTTTGGATATGCACAGATACTGTTTTCCATTTGTTGGCAAACTTGATCCCAGCAGCATTACCTGTGTGTGCCTTTAGCCATGGCTGCTCAGAGATCCATCTTGAGGATACTGGTTTAACTTGTTGCCCACTGTGAATCCTGAGAGGCTTGGTGGATGTGAAGGCTGCTGATTTGTTTTGACATAGTCACTCAACATGTACTGGCAGGAAGTTTGTTTTCCTCCTTAAATGTTACACTGCCTTATAAACAAACAATATTTGACAAAATTGCAGAAACTAACATCTAATTTTGATGTCCTGGGAAGTAGTCCCTTTCTGATGAGATAGGTTTTGTTGTCCAACTTTGCCTGTTGCTGCTGAACACACATGTGCTCCATGACCCCTGGCTTGCTGGACTGGAAACACTGTTGTGATGAAGCACCTGAAATTTAATTCAGATTGTTTTGCATTTTTCCACAGATGACTTTTCTGGAAGCTATTTGAATTCATTATAAATTAGAGTTGTATTAGAATAACTTTAATTCATTTGTAATGTGAACTTATATATAATGCATTTGTTCTCCTGTTTAATCTTTTTTGCATGCTAAATCATTTGCAAATAAATATCTTGTCCTTGAGAAAGAATAAGCCTGAAGGTACATTAAGTGCCAGCTGGGACTCTGAGCCAGTGGTCTTATCACCATTATGCAGATAGAGTGAGTGAGAGTGTATGCATATCACTCAATTTCATCAAATAGTTCTTTTGACAAAATTGATATATGATTTCTAAATTATAGTGTCTCTGAATTGAGTGTCATCCCTCAAAAATGCAACATTTTTATCCTACAATTGACACTTCCCTTTGGAAAACTAGAATCTATCATTTATGGAAAGAAAAGAAGAAAAATCATGAAAAAAATAATTTCAGGAGACAGAGATCAGATTTCTTTTCCAGATGCCTGTTCCTTTTCTTTCCTCTTCACCTTCTCCTTACTTTTCTACACCTCAAATTTTTTTTTAATTGTAGCACATGTGAAAAAACATGTTCACCTTCCAGAAGAACTAAAGTGTATGTGTACAAGTTTGTATCTTAGAAAATATAAGTAAAAAGGAAGATGTGGGTGGAATATGAAATCCTATTTATAACACAGTTCTAATGTGGTTTATGGGTAGGCTAATGGTGTAGTACTAGAAAATTCTGTTAAGAGGCCCATTGTACTAAATTGAAAAATATTTGTGTAAGTCTCTTAATTCTGAAATGTTTGGAAATGGTAATTTTCTTTCAGTAAACTCATCAAGTATTTGTTCTATTTTTGTCAGGGATTGTCAAACTTTTTGTATAAAGCATTACAAGAAAATATTTAAGGTTTTGTTGACCTTACCCAGACTGTCTCTTCCCTTTCTTCTCCATCTCTTCCTTCTTTATAGATGTAAAAATTACTTCTACCCCTAAGGCATAGAAAACAATCCATGAAGCGCATTTAAGCTGTGTGTCCATAATTTGTAAACCCCTTACATCATCAGATAGTTTTATTTAATATGCAATATTAGAAAGCAGTGGTGCTGCTAGCAAAGAGAAATCGGCTTCTGTTAACATCAAGCTTTGGAACGAATGGAATGGCATGAGAACTAATGCTCTGTCTTTAATACGAGTTATATACTATCCATTTATGATATTAGAAATACATGGTCATTACTAATTTAAAGGACATTTCCTATGTTTTATTTTTCTCCTCAAGTAAAATGCGATGAAACCAAAATTTTCCTTTCCATTTGAACTTTCATTCCATGAGAATTTCTAAAACTTATTATCTCTCTTGTTCTTTAAATATGTTTTACTGCTTATTCTCAGTAATTATAGTGGAACAACTTCTGTGCATTTGGCTTTCTAGAGCAAAGCAAAATAAAAATTTTAGCTTAATATGTATAATTAGAGTGCAAGATCATGTGAAAAAGACAAGAAGTACAATGAATTCACCATTTGGTAACAACAAAAGATAGTAGATCAAAAGAAGACAGACTTCTAATGTTTTACATTTTAAATATCTATCACAATAAATCCGCAGTGCCCAGAAATAAGTCTTAATTCTAAATAAATTGCCTTGCAATGCTGTATTAACATGTACTGAAATTAAGTCAGAATGTTCTTCATTATGTTTATTTTTTTATTGAACTATTTTTGAACAAACCATAAAATGAGCTATTTTGTTTTAAAGAGAAGATTCTTTGACTTTGGAGGTGAAAATATATTCATTGTACCCATTAAAATTCTCTAGATGTCTGATTGTATTCTGCTTCATAGCAAAGAATAAAACTATAAAGTGAAAATAATCTAGAAAGCAGTATAAGCAGAATTGTCTCTTACATGTCATACTGCTCTAAGTTTTCCAATCAGGTATAAAAATGTGTTCTTTCCTTTTAAAATTCATAAACTCATTTTGTAAAAGTACTTTTAAGTTTACAGAAAAATGTTTCCATGTATTTTCCCTTCCCTATACCATTTTCCCTATTTTTATTGGTTTGTATTAATATGGCATATTTTTTATAATTGATGAGCCAATATTCGTACATTTTTAACTAAATTCTATAGTTTGCATTAGGGTTTATTCTTTGTGTTATCAATTCTATAGGTTTTAATAAGTGTCCTATATATCTGCTTTAACATTTTTCATTTGCTGAAGATGATAATATTTCCAGGCAAAACTATAGAAAAGGATCTTCATTTCCCTCCAACCCCAGAATTTTCCAAACATTTTAAAGGAATATTTCTTAACATCTGGAGGAACTAATGTTCCATGAAAAAGTTAGCTGAAAATCAGGCAATTTTATGCAATAACGCAGATATGCACAATTTAATACAATGATACAAGTTAACTTTAAAAACTTCTCAAGCATTGACTCACTTAAAACTTGTTGTTGCTCAGGTGAGGAATTTAAAAGATAGGAAATTAGAAAGTTTAGAATGACCTTCAACATTAAGGGTAAGAATGCCCCTGGGTAGAAATTAGCAGAAGAAAATATGGAAAAAAATCAATAAATTTGCCCTTTTGCTCTCTTGCTATTTAGTTTTGGGCTAATAAAAATAAACTCAGTTCATGGTTTGTATCACTATGAATGTATAACATGAAAGGAAGTCGCTCTAGCAGGTACTAGATATGTACAACAAGAGATTAGACTTGGCTTAATGTTGTTATTTTGTTTGTTAGAATGAATGTCAATGAGAAATTTCCACTTAAGCTTCCATTTTCAAGACAAGTGTTTAATTGAATTTTAGAATTTATTTTACGGGAAGGGCTATGAGTGGAATATAAATATCTTCACAATAAAAATAGTTTGTGCACATGTGCACATGGGTTTGAGAGCAGTTAAACATCACTATAACCTCTTTCAGTCTTCCATTTTGTATTTCACAAAAAAAAAAGAGAGAGAGAGAACTAATTTCATAGCATATTTGTGAAGGTCATAAAACAAATGCTTGTAAAGATACACTGAAGTCACAATGCGGTCCATAAACTGCATTTCTGCTCATATTTTGGGTTCATAAGCTTACCCTTTGTTGATTCTACATTAGCATTCCAGGTGCAAGAGGTGATGTTGATAGGGGTCGAGAGCACCGGCTGACACCAGTCGTGTCCTTCTAGCCTGTGCCACCTACACTTGATATACAATTTCCTAACTTTGGAAACAAATTTTATTATTTATAAAATGGGCTGTGACTCATATTAGCCAAGTTCTAAAAGGACTGTGACAATGCTAGTGTATGATTTGTGTTCAAGTAAATAGAAGTTATATTTTGTATTTGCCAATCATGGGATCCATCACACTTTGTCCTATATGTTCAGTGCTGATCATGATTCCTAGGGTATATAAGGTATTTAATCAATGCTAACATTTCAATTACACAGGGGTTATTTATATAGAATTTGTCTCCCCTTGGGTGAGTGTATTTACCAAGGCACTTAGTTTAGCTGAGAAAATGTAGATTCTTATTTAAAAAGATATCAATTTGGTCCTTGACTTTTGTCTTCTCAGAACTATGGATTCCTACCTCTTGGAAATAATCATTGTGATCAGTAACGAAGCTTTGTGCATCTGCATCTATCCTACCAGCCTTTATGTTGCTGGAGTCTTTGGAGTATTTCTGCAATGCCTGCCTTCTCATCAAAATTTATAAGACAAGGTCACTGAATTGTGAGGCTGTTGCAGTGCAGAAAAGTTTCATCCTAATGCCTTTCCAGAGCCATGTAACATGATCCATTTTATTTTCCAGTAACTTTTATGTTGATCATTATTAATTTGGCATTGTTTTAATTTGGGTGTATGAAAATACCTTAGCTTTTCCCTAGAAGTGTCATAAAGAACATATGAGATCATTGAGATATATGTAGAAATTTCAATGATTGCATACTGTTGGTGAATATAGGTGAGATTCTATGTGTCATACTTTCTCCAGAATAATGTAAAGTTAAAACAAATATAAGATTCACAAACACAAGGATTGTGATTTATTTCATGGACAGTGTTGCAAGTAGCAGTCACTTGATCAGTATTGACTGTTTGAATACATGTCAAATGACAGATCTTTTATTTCCCATCAGTGACTGTCACTACTATTGACCCACTTTTCAGTAAAATAACAAAAGGAAAAACATTAAGTTGGACAATGTGCATTGGGTTTTTCGGAGAAAATGGGTGTCTTTATTTTCACTACTGTTTTAACTCTGGGAAAATTGATGGATATCATGGCCTTGATGTTATTTTAGACCATATAATTGAGACTATTATATAGTTTGCAATTTAGTTAATAATATGAAGTTTGAGTTTTCATTTCATCATTAAGCCATTTATTTTATGATACAAGTGATTTTCTTAATTGCTTACGATCTACAAATATAAATATTTCACAACCTAACTTGAAAAAAATCTAGTGTATTTTACTAATATATTTTAGTATTATGTTAAAGTTTTAGTTACAGATAATGATGTAATAATATAATACATACATATGTTTTTTTTTCATTTTTTTTGTTTTTATTGAGATTCCTACCCTAGTAATTTTATCAGTTTATACAACTTATATTCAGGAGGGGGAAAAAAAGCCTAAGACATAAACTGTTTCAGTGATAATTTTCTTAATTCATAATTAAACAATTTACTAAAATATGGAAGGATAATTTTCCATATTTATAAGCTTACTATACATATTCTTGCATGTTAACTTTAATAGAAAAAATTTGCCTTTAGTGTAGTATAAAGTCAAAATAATTTTTTTTTCTATTTTTTGCAGTTCTGGAGACATTTTACAACTGAACTACACCTTCGGCCCTTTTTATAAATTTATTTATTTATTCAAACAATCTCTCACCAAAACACTGAGGCTGGCCTCAAATTTCTTCTCCTACTGCCTCAGCCTCTCAAGTTACTGGGATTACAGGCTTGTGCTATCACACCAAGCTGAGTGTTATTTTGTAATTTATATAATGCTTAAAAATAAAGCCATCTATTTCACTTTTAAAAGTAGAAAAATGGTTCTCCCAGTTGACTTTTAAGGCAATTACCAATTTGTTTATAATTTACTTTAAATTTTCCACAATATTTATAATTTCTGTTGATGCAGAAATTAAAACTGTCAAATACAGAATTTGTGTCAAGTCGTGGCATATTACAATCTAGTTTATATCCAATTTCTTTTTCAGATAGCATTAAAAAAGGGCCTATGCAGCATCATATACAAAATTGAAACATCATGCTCAGATGTATGTACAGCCCTTTTGCTCTCTTACAATGATGTGTTCCAAAAAGTAGGGAGATTTGAAAAAAACTTCTAAAATGAGAATTTTCTCAGTCTTTGTGAAGCTATTTGAGATAAATGATTGTATTTGACTGTCAATTAGGAGTATGAGATTTTTGCTTGATACAGTCTTGAAGTCTAAAGTAAAGTATTTCATTAATGGCTTATGTGTATCATCCTGGTGATCAAAGGGGAACTAATACCTAAAATCAGGAAAGGTAATGTTATATTTTCTAAATACAAATTGAGTTTAATCTTAGAAATTGAGCTATGAGATATTTTTTGTCCCTTGTTTCTAAAACCCTATGTATCTAATGAGATTTTGATAGAATGTGACCTGTCCAGCCTCAGGGGCAGAGGAGGTCAAGGGAAGAAACACTGAAGAATATGATTTGAAGGGGTCAAAGGATGAAGGTCTGGGATTCAGAAAACTGTAGGGTAGTGGGGAAGAGGTCCAAGTGGTTAGATTTGACGTATTCTCAATGAGGCAATATTCTGAGTCTTTATCGGGGTAGGGGGCGCATAATATAATAAATGTCAATCTAGATCACTTATATATTTTCAGATCTCTTCTAGAGCTATTTGTGTGTAAAACTTTACCATAGCAACAAAGAGAACAAAATCAGTTGTCTCAAGTTTAACTCAATTGTTTTTCTTAGGTTAAAGTCCTTAATATTCTGGAAAAATTTTCCTTCTTATAAAATGAAAGGTTTAGATTAGATGAGTTACTCAATTTCATTTAGCTTCAGTTTCCTGCAATTTAATAACAACTATGAAGTTTTAACTGTTTCTAAGTCAGAGTAACTTTAAGGCCGCATCTCAACTGGGAGAACTATTTCTTTATTTTAAAAATTCAGAATTATTATTTAAGTATATAATACAGTATTTAGAAAGTACAGAAATGAAAAAAATGTTAAATATTTGGGAATGTTTATTATATTTACTTCCTTTTAAAAATAATTCAATAAACAACAAAATACTTTATTGATTCTTACATATCACATACATAAACTTTCTGATATTTGACTCCAGAGTTATATGGTGAAATTGTATTTTCACATCAAATGTTGTCTGCAGCCATGAACTCTTGAATGATTGCTTCCCCTCTAGATAGCATCACAAAATAAAGAGGTGCTTATGGCACTGCATAATTGACAATATTTGAAAACAATTTTCTATTATTGGTATTTGTAGTAGGCAAATTACCCTTTTGTGTGTTTATCTAAAAACATTTCTAATATTCTAATTTTGTAATTTATTGACTTTTAAATTTGAATATTCCATGGAGAGTTAAAACCATGTCAATAGTAATTACTCTTTACCTAAGTTATAGCAAATGGAGGTCTTTTTTTTTTTTTTTTTTTTTTTTGCAGTAAATTGGGAGTCTTGTAGATTGGAGCATGTAAAACAAACCCAGAAAACTTATAATAGGAAGAGAATAAACTGACCCTAACATAAGTCAATAAGACCTAAGAAAATGTCACAGAATTTGTTCTGTTTCTGTGAACAAAACACCTTTTTGCTCTATTCTGATATCAAGGAAGCTGACAGGTACATGTCAACAGTACAAGGCTTTCTGGTTTTTCCCCTGCCCCCAGTACTTACAATATTTCTTTTAAATTTTTAAGTCAAATTTATTTTTATCGGATTGATAAAACATAAAGATGGTACACATTCTTGGGTTACTATATAATGATTTGATGTACAAATACATTGAGTGATGTTTAAATTAGTTTAAACATCTGTCTCCTAAAATATGTATCATTTGTTTATGACAAAACAGTCAAAATTCTTTCTTCCACCTTTTTCAAATGTACAGTTATCTATCTGAGCAATAGCATACTGAAGCTTCTTGCCCTTTTCTAACTATAGCTTAGTACCCATTGATCAATGTTTCCGCATTGTACATTTCCCAGCCCCTAGTATCCACCATTCAGCAACCAATTTCTATGGAGTGAACTCTTTAGATTCCACATGAGTGTAATAAATTGATAATATTTTTATGTGCTTGGCTTGCTTAATATAAAGATCTCCACTTCTATCTATATCATCATAAATTATAGGATTTTTTGTTTTCATGGCCCAATAGTATTCCATTTTGTGCATGTGCCGCATTTTCTATTTTCATTATTTCTATTTCTAAGTTATTATGAATAATAATGTAATGAACATAGGAGTTCCAATATACCTTTTAGTCAGCCACTAGAATTTTGACATAGTATGCAATTGACCTAGTCCATTCAAATATAGTAAATTAATTTTGCATAAATGTTTTCCTATTATATATATATATTTTATATATATATATATAATATATATAATATATATATATAATATACACACATATATATATATAATATATATATATTATATATATATAAATATAATATATATATAATTAACTCACTAGTTAGTTAATCTTATATATGTTACCTAACACATTCTGCTCTAATTTTCAAAGGATACTTCATAAATTATTAAGTTGGGAACTGAATCAGTTAAGAAAATGAATATGAATTTATCTTGTTCAGCATTAGTATTTAACGTATAGTAAATATGAAAATTAAAATAGTGGAAGTAGTTTTCTTCCTTGAATTAATGGTGATATATTAAGAACATTGTTAAACTTGGGAATTTTAGTTGCCTTTCTGCAATAAGTATTCTGTGAAGATTCGCAAAATGAACCAAAGAGATATGACAGAATTATAGAAAACATGGAGATGATCTCTGAAACTTGAAGCCATCTACTTGGCCCTACTCCGTTTATACTCTTAACTCCTAGCCAACTACCTGTAATAAATTGGACAGTAGTACCATTTGCTTATCAAACTGAGCTGAAATCAACTCCAAAAATTTATAGCATAATTTTGTATTAATAGTAGTAATTGTTATTCCTGCTGGAATATATTAGGTACTCAACATCATTACTGTATGTATGTTCATACTGTGTTTATGATATGTATATATAATTTTACAGCTGAAGGAATTGATACTATCAGAAGTTGAATAACTTGCTGAAAAATGGTGACATTTCTAAAGAGTAGTTGAGCCACAACTGAGTCAAGTATCTTTTATAAATACCGTGCTCCACTCTAAATTTATAAGATTGCATGTTAGTCTGTTATTCCTACATGATGAATAGCTCACTAGATTTTAATATTGCTTCAGGCAAAAATCCTTCATAAATGTTTGTAATATCCTTTACAATGCTTGGGTTTAAAGAAAATATGAGAGCAGAGGTAAAATTATTTGCCATTTCACTTCCAATCTTATCCCCTGAATACAGTTTGTATGATATCTCATTCATATTGAAGGCTTTTGAGGAATTTAGAAATAGGAAATTTCATAATAAGAAATTATAAAACTTTAAGGAAGAAGGTAGAAAAACACTTTTTGCAAAGAGGCTCATAATATATTATTTTAAATATATTTCTTTGGGAATCTTCAAACAAGGACTAGAAATGTGTCAGCAAAAATACTAGAATTGATTTCTTTATTTTTGCATTGACACAAAAAATAATTAATTTTTTCATAAGAGGCATTCACTAATCTATGATGCTGTTGTTCAACTCATATTCCTTACTCATATATCCCAAACACTGACTTTAAATCTGTAGAGTGTATTTATACTTAAAAAACATTAACAATATGTATTTTAAATTCCTTGGATTTTAGTGATTTTTAGTCTTAAAATTAAAAATTGTTCATTATTCTCAGTTGAAGAAAAAAAAATGGTGGAACTTAAAATTGACAATGACAAAAAGTAACTCATGGCATTATAGGAGAATTATGTCATAATTAACAGCTGACTTTTCACAACAAACAATGGTGTCTAGGACACAGTGGGACAGTAAAATTAGAATGCTTAAAGATTGTGTGCGTGCACATGTGTGTGTATTTTGGATTTTCTCTGAAGTTGTAGCCTGTCTAGGACTCAAATGTAAGAAGTAACACTTTTAATTAAGAGGGAAACACATGGACAAAATTATATTCAAGAACATGAGAAAGAAAATAACCATGACTGGTTCTAAGTTTGTCCTTATTAGGTAGAACATATTTCACTTTGGATAATTCTTCAAAAAATATTTCTTGTCTGCAAAATAATTGGGCTGGACAACCTGAAAAGGTTGACATCTAAGCATTGTATATTTCTATGGATTCAAGTTAATATAGTGTACAAATGTCCATCTTGGTTGTTATTTGGTTCTCTAGAATGTGGATTTTCCCTTTCATAATTCTGTGACAATTGTGATCCAAATGTGAAAATATTTTTATTGTGCTTTGTGAAAAAGTGTTCTCTTCCTTCAGCTGCCAAAAAATGTGCTATTTCAAGTAGGAGGACCGGGATTTTTTTGTTTTGTGGATGGCAGTATTTTTTTCCAACTTTAGCAGTAGGTATCTTATATGAGTAACAAAATTTCATTAATTATCTCTCCTCCTAAACATACTTACTTTTTTTCCCATCTTTCACCTGAGTAACACTTGATATTGTCTGTGTGAGATTGGTTTTGTCTCAAATTAAATTCATATTATTTTTTAAAGTAGGCAAATTGATGTAGGGTCTCATAATACTGCTTAAACAAAACAAAAAATGAGCACATTTTAATTGACAGTTTTCTAAGGATTTTAGTCTTAAATTTTGAAATGTTTTTAAAAAGATTGTCATTATACTGATAAAAGGGTGACTGGATAAAGAAAATATGGTGTATATACACAATGGAGTATTACCCATACACTAAGAGGAATGACTTCATGATATTTGCCAGTAAATGGATCTGGAAACTGTCATGCTAAGTGAAATAAGCCCATCTCCCAAACACCAAAGGCTGAATGTTTTTGCTAACAAGTGGATGCTAACCCACAATAAGTGTGTGTGGAGGGTGTGGTGGAGAAGAATAAAAGTTCAGGAGATTAGACATAGGGTAATGAAGGGAAGGGAGGTAGGTAGGAAAAAGATAGTGGAATGAATCTAACATAATTTCTCTATGTACATGTATAAATACACCACATTGAATATCACCATTGTTTGTATATACAAGAATGGGGTTCTAATTAGAATAAGATATATTTCACGCTTGTATAATTATATCAAAGTGGATTCTACTATCACTTATAACTAAAAAAATTTAAAAATTTGAAAAAAGGAAAATTATAAAATAATTGAAAATGGTAACATTTTTGAGTGTTTACTATAGGAGATCCATTAAGTGCATTAAGCCACAAAAAGTTGTGCTAATTGTATAGTTTGTTAGGACTTCCATAAAAAAAATTCTGTGGAGCATGTGTCTTAAACATCAGTAGTTAATTTTCTTATAGTTCTGGAGGCTGGAGGTCCAATATTAAAGTATAAGAAAGATTTTCTTCCTCTGAGACTCATATGGAAGGAACCATTCCAGGGCTCTCTCCTAGACTTGTAGATGGCAGACTTTTTATAACTTTATCCTCACATGACTGTCCCTTCATAGACAAATGCCCTGGTGTTCCCACTGTGCATCCAAATTCCCTCTTATGGAGTCAGATTGGATCAAGACCCACCTTGATGTCCTATTTTAAATTAATATTTTCAAAACCAGATCTCTGAATATGGTTATTTCCCAAGTTACTGGGTATTGGGACTTTAACATATGATTTTGATGAAAAATGCTCCTATGGTTGGAATCTACCCTTAAGAGCTGATGTATTAGGGAATGCAGTAATATTCAGAGATGAAAAGATTGGATTACGAGAACTATAATCTCATCAGTGGATTGATTCACTTGATAATAATTTGAGTGGACTACTGAGTGGCACCTATAGTCAGGTGGGGTGTGGCCTTGAACTATATCTGTCCCTTGACCCTTTGTCATTCTTTATGCTTCCTAGCTGTCATGAGCTAACATATTTCCTCTGCCATAACCTTGGCCATATTGTTCTGCCTCCTCTAAAGTCCAGAGCAATGGAACTGAATCTGACTAAACATGAACTGAATCTTCTGAAACCATGAGCCAAATAGATCTTTTCCTTCTTTAAGTTGTTTTTGTCAGATATTTTGGTCACAGAAATGAAAAAAACAACCAACATAGGGCAATCAGTCATTAACACTAGTGCACAGTAGGGAGTTATTTACCAGTTTCCTCGTGTGATGCAAAGAAATAATAATTCCACCTTGTTTATGGGACACATTTTTTTTTCTTTTTTCAGGTACAGACCTAAAAGTATGTTTTAAACAGATGTAGAATTTGAACCAGTTAGGAGAGATGTCACTGAGCTCTAAATGTAGGGTCATTTTGATGGTTTCTTATGTTTCAAATCCTCATGGTCTTTATTATAGTAATCTTATAAAATAAATATAGTATACTGGGGATTGATTCAGGGGCTTAAGCACTGAGTCACATCCCCAACACTTTATTTTTATTTTTTTGAGACATGGTCTCGCTAGGTTGCTTGGGGCCTCAGTAAATTGCTGAGGCTTGCCTGGAACTTGTAATCCTCCTGCTTCAGACTCTTAAATTGCTGGGATTATAGGCATGTACCATCATGCCTGGCTTTTGCAAAATATTTAAAACCTTCTAATAAGAAGATTGAGAGGTGTAGGAATACAAAACATAGTGGTAAATTTTTACCATGTTTAACATTTGTATAGCTTCATTAAAAATGTAGTTGTTTAAAATATAAAAATATTTTATTATCTCATTCCTCTATACTCATTGAGCATATTTTGTTTTATTATTTTGATTCCCTGAACATTTTGATGATGACTCACAAAATTGCTACTTTTTGTAAATTCAATTACATTATACATGTAATGTAAAATATTGTATCTTTTCCCATACTTTATACATATATATCCCTATGGCAAATTCATACCTCTAAATATTTCCATTATAAGTATATTCTTCCCGAAGGAAGTCATAGTATTATCATACTACTGGAAGTTATAGTATTATTTTTTCATCAAAATTTAATCTAGTCAGTACTTCTTATTTCTGCTTTTAGCAATTAAAATTTTTCACCCAAGCTTTTCATTGATTGAAAGTGTATTTGTTATGGTTTAGGTATAAAATAGCCCCCCAAAGTTCATGTGTCAGACAATGTAAGAAAGCTTAGAGGTAAAATTATTGGTTTATGAGAACTGGAGGATCTTTACCTAATCTGTGTGTTAATCCCCTGAAAGGGTTAGCAGAAGGGTGACTGTAGGCTGGTAGGGTGTACTTGAAAGAAATGGGTCACGGTTGGTGGGGGAGATAGTTTTGAGGTATGTTTGTTTGGTTTGGAGCTTATTCTTTCTCTATCCTTCCTGGACCAAGTCTTGAGCTCCTTTTCTCCACCACGCTCTTCCATCATGATTTCTGCCTCACCTTGAGCCCCAAAGAATGGAGTCAGCTGTCTATGTTCTAAGACTTCTGAAATCGTGAGTCCCCAAATAAACTTTGCCTACTTTAATTGTTCTTGTCAGGTCTTTTTGGTCACAGCAGTGAAAAAAGTGACTAAAACAATATTATTTAATTCACATTATTCACATTAAAACTGTCAAATTTGTATCTTTCTATAACAGATGTTTTTACTCTTGATCAAACACAAATCTTTCAAACTATTTATGTGGTAGAAATGGATAGGAATAGGCTATTGCTACCAGTTCATGTGTGTTGACTATTTTGTATTTAAGTAATTATGGTGTCTTAAGAGATAGGTGTAATACTATTTATTATTCTAGAGTAACCACTTAAAATGACAAATGTGAGTCATTTACTGTGTATTATCTATTCAGTATGCAATATGAATAAGAATTGCTGCATGTATGATTATGTAATTATGTGTACTCATTTGTGAGTCTTCTGACTATTATAAACTAATCATTCTCTAATCTTTTTTTTTACACAGCAGTTTTTCTCTGCTAAATTTTGTTAATGTTGTGCTATTCTTAATGAGGCAAAAGTGCTGTAGAAAATAGTGAAGCATCTCCTAAACATTTTCCATTTTACCAAGGAGAGAGGATAACTAACTCAGGTACAGGACTTAAGAGATTTAAGAGCTACATGATAGGAACAGGTTTCAATTTCTGAGGACTCTTAACACGTATTTCTATGTTCTTCTGATAGTCATATATAATAGTCATAATAGCAAAATAGCAACTAAAATAATGGTAAATCCAAAATTTTAAAAATAAATAGTTTTAGACAAACAACTTTATTTTCATTTAATGTCAACTGATTTTCCTGGACTTTCATATAGCCTTTATAATTTTTTTTAATCTGCAGTTGGAAAACATCATATAAATAAACATAGTATGTAGTTACTATATCTGGAATTGAATCATGCCTCAACCATCCAATATAGAATAAATAATGTGCAGTCAGATCCCTGAAAAAAATAGAAAACCATCAGTTTCAGTGCTGTATTGTTTAATATATATTTATGTAAAGTGAAAAACACAAAAACTGATCACAGGCACTCAAGTCTTAGTGCCTACTTCCTAATCCCCATTTTCTCTAGTTACTCTCACAAATGATAAAAGCCCCTTCACTAAAAATCAGTGGTCAGCTTCAAACTTTATGTTGTAGAATTAAGGGATCTATATTTTCTTATTTAGTAACTTTTATCTCCTTATCTTCTTGAATTAATAGAGTTATATATTTTAGGGGTCCAATTAATTTGACCTTAGTTTTCTGTAGATGGATATTTATCAATACGCTGATGCTTATTTTCACTGATTTTGCTCTATAGACTCATGTCTTTGATTTCTATGGGTGTGTGCACATAGAGACTTTATTTATTTATTTGGTACCTATTGAGTAGACGGGAGAAAAGCACAATTTTTGCTGTGAGATAATATGCTAAACCTTAAGGAACATAACAATATCATTATTTAAATTTGGAACATCTTAAACTATCCTTTTTTATTTTTTTTCTTGTTTTGTAAGTATCTCAAAATGAAATGACTGTCAGCAGGATGAGGCACATGCCAGTATACACTGCCAGCTTGAGATCGTTCTTATCCTAGGACTTTTTTAGAATTGTCTAAATGCCAATCTTGAGAAAAATCTCAGTTACTTGTAAAGTTTTTCTTTGTATGAAAGTGAATAAGGTATTTTGACTTGACTAGTAGAAGCATGTACATCAAAACTTCTTTTATAACTGAGGATAAGTGATCCTTCTTTTCAAATAATCTTGATATCTCTTGGCTTATTATATGTATATATATTATTTAGTCCAAAGTAAAAATAATTACATATTACAGAACCTATAAGAAATAAAAATACTTCTAAAATTATAAACTAATGTATAGACTTTAGTGTAGCAAGTTGTGTATTTCTGTATCCATGGGTGTGGTCCTCACTATACTCTTCACATACTTATTCACCTTATAGCTTGTTTTGAGGGCAAAGAGGTATCCAACTGGAAATAACATTGTTAGATTGCTTGGAGGAATCTTGCATTTTCCATTATCTTAGTTACCGTGCATTAAAAAAGCAAGCTTATTTTTAGCATCTTTAAATAAATTATTAGAGTTAACATAAGTAAGATGGCAGAGAGTTTAAGGAATTACTTTAGTAAGTTGTCCATTTATAAGAGTGATTGGAGGTAGATATTAATGAAAGCAACATTTTGAATGCATAATTGCTGTGAAGTAATATTGACTTGAAGTGTCTTCGGTGCTCACCAGGGTTCCTGGCATGTACAAAGTACTCTATTATAATATGTTGAATAATTTATTAAGATTTTAAAAAGTCCAAGAATAGCCTGAATCTTACAAAATATAAGTATTATGTGAAATTTCCAAATACGCAAAAATGTAGGGTCGTTTTGTTTTAATGATCATGACAAAAGTCATGCATGCATGATCAGAGAAGCACCTAATTAGGATAATAGATACTAGTCAATATTTGTTGTTTTGTTTTTGTTTCATACTTGTAACAATAGCTTCTATAAGCCCAAGTCTTTAATGGTCAGCACTGTGGTATTTATTATTGTGTACATAGGCTTCAGTGGTGAGTGTATGCTTGTTATATTATCCCATTTTCCCTTTTTATCTTTTATCATTCTCTGAAATACTATAAAGCAGTTGTGAATTCCTCATTATTTTAAAATTTTCATTTGTTATGAAAATTATGTATAAATTTAATTTGGATTACCTATATTTTGGTATGCATGCGTATAATTTTGTTATACATACTGAGGGAATACTATATTATATTTTGATATACATATGCCTAATGAAATAAATACTACACTGAAACAAATCAATATATCCATCAGTTTCTATAGCTCTCTTTTCCTTTATAAATGTTTTGGGTAAAAACATTGAAAATCTGCACTCAGGAAATTTTTAGTATGTTGAGCGATTTTCTTAACTTCCGTCTCGTGCTACACTTTAGATACCTTGACTCATTTATCCTACATAAGTACAAGTTTGTATCATTGAAATTACTTCTCCCCATTTCCTTCCTGTGTTCAACCCTTGTAACCACCATTCTACTCTGTTTTTATGTATTCAATTTTGGGGGGATTCACCATATACATGAGCAATATATTTTCTTTCTGTAACTTGTTCATTTCTTTTGGCATAATGTCCTCCTGACTTCCTCCATGTTGTCACAAATGGCAGTATCTCCTTTCTCAAACATCTCCTTTCAAATATGTCTTACTAGATTTATATATACTGCCATTTCTTTAGCCATCCATCCTTTATGGACATTTAGGCTGTTTACCTAGCTTGGCTATTGCAAATATGCAGCTATAAACATTGGAGAGCATATACCTCTAGAGGTGCGATTTTCTTTCCTCTGGATACATGTGTAGCCACAGAGGGATTACTTGGCCATATGGTCTCCTTTTAAAACTCCATACTCTATTCATAATGGCTACATCAGTTTAATACCCTTTTCTCCACAAGTTTGTCAACACTTTCTCTGTCTCTTTGTCTCTCTGTTTCTCTGCCTCTTAAATAATAAACATTCTAAGATGTGTGAGATAGTATTTCATTATGTTTTGTTTGTTTGATTTGGTTTGGTTTGGTACTGGAGATTGAACAAAGGGGCACTCAGCCACTGAGCCATATCCCCAGCCCTATTTTTGTGTTTTATTTAGAGATAGGGTCTCATGAGTTGCTTAGTGCCTCACCATTGCTGAAGCTCAATTTGAACTCTCTGTCCTCCTGCTTCAGAGTTCTGAGCCACTGGGATTACAGGTGTGAGCCACCTCCAGGCCTTTGTGATTTTGATTTGCATTTCTCTGATGTTGAGCATCTTTTCATATACCTGCTGAGCTTTTATGTCTTCTGCTGCAAAACCTCTACCCATGCCCTTTGCCCATTTTTAATTTTTTTACATTATTTGTGTGAGTTCCTTATATATTTTACATATTAACCCCTACTCAGATATATGGTTTTACTTTATGTCAATCTATTAGCTGTTTTTAATTTGGGTGATTATTTCCTTTGCTGCAATGGAGAATTTTAGTTTGATGTAGTCCCACATGTTTAGTTTTGTTTTTATTGACTGAGCCTTTTGTGGGATGCCCAAATATCATTTTCAGTCCCAATATCATGGAAACTTTCCTCTGTGATTTCTTTTGGAGGGTGTAACAGCTTCGCCTCTTATGTTTAGGTCTTTCATCCCATTTTGAGATGATTTTTGTATTTGATTAAGCTAAAAATTCAGCATTTATTTATTTATTTTACACGTGGATAACAAAACCCTCACAACTACTTCTCTACAAGGACCGTTCCCAGTTATTTGACTAGATTTTGCTAAGTAGCTCCTATTTTTCCTTCAAATATAAGCACAGTGCACCTTTCTTAGGAAGGCCTTCCAGGGTTTCTTAGGGTAGCTTTAGTTGTTTTCTACTCATTCCCCACATAGCTTGTATTTTCTTGGTCGCTCATAATTCTAACTTCAGGTGAAATATACAGTTCACAAGAATGTCAGTTTATCTTGTTCTGTAACTTATGCTTGAAGCATAGGATAATCCTGGATCCATAATAGGAAACAATGGTTGAATTCAGTAAAAATCTGAAGCTCATGTTCATTTTTTTGTTGAGATGAGGATACCCAGCATTTTCATGATAACGTTTTCAATGATATAGAAGATATGCCAACACAGTGTCATTTCTACACAAAGTAAAGTGTTTCAAAGAGTATATATTGTTTATTAGAATCATTTATGGTGGAAGGAAAGACAATTTTCTGAAGGATGTTTCTTCTAAATTCTGTCTTAAAGTTGATTGAAAGTAGAAAATTGAGTCTATATTACATTACAAGACTAAATGTCTTCACTAAATTCACTGTGCAATCTTTAATCAAATAAGTTAATGCATTATTTCCAAGTTTAAAGTACATATTCTCTTCAATTGGAATGTTCATCCTAGAGGAAAATACATTTAATACTGTATTAATCTAATAATCTTGAATAATTTATTTTTGAATATTTACTACATGCTAATGAAAAAAATCTTTAGCCAAAACATTTTTAATCTTATTTTACAGTTTTGACCATATGTTAAAGACTTTTAATGGAGAATATTTAAAATATTCGTGTGACATGGAAAATATTTTCTTTCAATCAATGCTCTGTTTCCCTATATACCCTCGTGCTTCAGGCATGGAAAAAATGATGTAATTATGCCATCAAACAACTACATGCAATATATATCATTAAATTGGGATATTTAATGGAAAGGAATTAAAAAGATATTGGTAAGAATTTTCTGGTGAAATCATATTGATTGTATTTAGGAAAAAAAAAAAAAGCTTGTCACACAGCCAGGCACAGAGTCATATAACTGTAATTTCAGCAAATTGGAAGGCCTAGGCAGGAAGATCACAAGTTTGAGACCAGCTTCACTAACTTAGACCCCTGGCAACTTAGGGAGACATTAACTCAAAAGAAACTTGGGATGTAGCTCAGTAGTAAAGTGCCCCTGGGGGGTTCAATTCCCAGTACTAATCCCCCACAAAAAAGATGGGGCCGGGAAGAAAACTTGTCATGCACATCTAAATATCATAATCAGTTTTCATCTCTGAGTTCTCTAAGTATGATCCTAATGATTCAGCATGGTGACTTAGTAACATTTAAACAGAAAAATATACCACAATTTTGGAGCAAAAAAAAAGCAAAAACAATACTTAAGTCTTAGGCCCAAATCCTAGTTTCATTGCTGATGGTAAAATTGAATAAACAATTAAATATTCATTTCTCATTTTCTTCATCTGTGAAGAAGGCATAGTTGAACTCATTGCACTTTTTGTGAGAAAGACAGTTTTATGATAACATAACTTTTAAACTGGTATTGTAATGGAAATTCACTTAAAATTAACTATTTTGAAATAAGAAATTCTAACAAATGCAATACATCTAATTTAGAAAATTTTAGGTTAATGTCCAAGTCATGGCAAAGTAAAGCATGTATACAGTGAAATATTAAAATTTTCATTTAAACTTACAGATTCTTGATCTTTGCCAATGAAATATTCACAGGGGGTCAATAAGTTTTAGAAAATACATCCTTTAACCACTTTAATAGAAAACACTATATAATTGAAGAATCATACTTGTCTACTGTGTACATAAAGAAGATATCATCATAAAATTAATGATATTTTTTCTGATGCATTAAAATGAAGGCTTATTGCAGAGAAAATAAAAGCAAAAAATTTGTGCATATATCTGTCTGGCAAAATTTTAGATGATTCATTATCTTCCTTGTGGAAATAAGAAATGGTGCTAAGTCAGCTATATTTCTTTTTTGTACCTCTCCTGTGGGTCCCATAAATGCTTATTGAATAAATGTTTATGAAAAGACTATTTTAAGGAAGATACTTTCAGAACTAAAATTAAGACACACTCGGGCATCTGTAAATAGGTTATGAAATATGTATAGAAGTGATCGATTAAAAAAAAAAAAAGCATGTTCCATACCACATAATTGGTATACTGGATGTTTTGGCAGCCTGTTTCAAAGACTATTCTGAGTGTGGAGTCCTGGAAAATATTTTTGGCCATTTTTCAGGACATTGTTTCAATTGAGAAAACAGTAAGTGTGGGAGTAGGGCAGGGAAATTTGACTTCATGGAATAAGAAGTAAAAGCAAAAAGACTATTTCTGAAAAATGAAAGATTATTTTTCTCTTGAGAGAAAAATTGTATTTGTGCTGCCAGTTTGACCTGCCACTCCTTTATACGCAAATTCTAAAGACCTGACATACCTGATTATGTTAGGGATTATATAGATGGGACTTCAATGTTGAAGACACTTAGGGACTATCAAATTTTCTTGAAATCAAATTATTTAGACCAGTGGATCTCAAAGTGTGGTTCTGGGATCAGTATTAATGTTGTATTGACACATAAAATCTCAGAACCTTGACAGAATCTACTGAGTCTAATTCAGGAGATAGATCCTGGTACTGTTTTATAATAGGTCCTGTGGGTAACTCTATTGCACACTGGAGTGGGAGAACCACTGCTGTTTGCTATAAGCAAGCAACCAGAGCCTCTACAAGGCAACTTGTTAAGTGTGGCTTCAATAGGAGCACACCTTGTTCATCCTATCTAACATGCAGCTTCGTTAATAGCATTATCAGCATAGGATTGTTAAATATGTATGCATATATATAAAAAAGACGTAAAATTTAATTCATCCAGAGAATGCAAAAAGCTGATCATCTCCCACTGGATGACTTATGAGTAATTATTCAGATGACTGGATGACTTATGGATAATTATTTATGTATAGCATAGTATTTTTGAGGCTTTCTAGATTTACCACTTCACATTAATCTTGAACCCATTCATATCTAATAATGTGAACTTAAGTAATTGATCCTTCTGAAATTTGTCTATTTGTTTTTAAACAAAAAAATAAAATAGCATTTAACTAAGAACTAAGTGAGATAAATTACATATAGGGGTCAAAATATATTCAGTGTTATAATTAATTCTAATTGGGTAAAAAAAGTTTTAATTTCATAAAAGTATAAAAAATTGTTATTTAGGTGAATGATCATAAGATATTGAATTGTACATATGCTTATAATAATAAATTCTGCAATAAAAGTGGGCTGGGAATATAACTCAGTGTTAGAGTACTTTCTCAGCATGTTTAAAAGGCCCTGGGTTTGATCCTTTGTACCTTAAAAAAATAAGTGGCAACATGAAGTAAGTAATATTTTACATTCAGTGTGTGAGAGTAATAAAAATTATAAGATGCTTGTAAAAGAACCAGTGTGAGAGTGGTTCAGAGGAAGGTCAATTTGCATTTCATGATAGTACAGAATATTTCATGGAGGTAAATTCAGTGTCATTTCTTAAAGAAAATAGCCTGAGCCCTAGGGAAAGACTAATTGTGTTTGTATGCACTAAGACTGAGAGCAAGCATATTTAAATGCTGATATATGGTCTGTGAAAAGCAGGAAAATAGAAGTGTTCTTGAAGCAATATGTAGACCTGTGGCCATTTATGATGTCAGATACATTTGTGTTTGACATTTCAATGATCAGTCTAGAAAGGTTGAATCTTGTCCAATCTATCCAGGGATTTGATTACTGGAGCTAAGGAATCTTCTATTAAAGTGTGAGAACAGAACTGGGCTCTTAGGAGGACTCACCTGGCAATCATGTGTGTATGATTAGATTATACAAAGCCTATAAATTCAGCAACTAAAAAGAGGACAGTGAAGGAGAGTAAGAGAAGAGAGAGATAATAAGAACTTGGGGTAAGGGGTGGGAGAAGAGAGGAAAGTGGGTAGAATTTATTACATAAATGTGAAGGTAGGGAAAAAATAGTAGTCAAAATGATGTCTTGGAAAAAGAAAATTTTGGAAAACGGGAAATAGGAAAGGGAAATAACTTTATAGAGAGAGTGTTAACATTTGATTTTAGATAAATTTGAAATGACAGCAGGACATGAGAATGAAAGTAGCTTTGCAGCAGATGGAAATGTTGATATGAAGTTCTAGATGGAGTAGACTGAATCATTAAATAAAAATAATATTCCCGATCTTTTGGGGTGAGGAGAGTGAGAATATCTAAAAGGCAGAAGAATAACCTGAAGTTCTCAGTGTTAGAGAAGAAGTAGTAAGAGAGAACCAATAAAGATGATGGGAGTGGGATGATAAGAAGGTAAGCTGGAGTACAGTCAGGAGGAGAAAAGTCATGGTCATATGGTTGTATACCATGAATCTGGTGCAGGAGGAAGGATTCTTTCTTTTCTTTTTTTGCTTGTTTGTTTTTTGGTAGTGGAAAATTATAAGACTAATATGTGATGGAAACTATCAGATACTTCAAAGAGCTCATAAATTGCTAAACTATAAGGCCTTTGGGTTTGGCCATTATGAATTCATTATGTTTGCAAATGTAATGTACTTGATGAATGCAAATACAAAGGGTACAAGATTGTAGAAGAATTTTTCAACATGAGAAAATAGACTCAGGAACTTGGTAGATGTAAAATATAGAATGTGGAAAGTGTGTAGAAGTGTGCAGAAACAGGAAATGAGCTCAAAGAAATATTTGGTTCAGAGGCAATCAGATACAAAGAGAAATCACATTTGCTGTTGCAATTTTTGTCACTATGACAAAAGAAAAGAGTACATAACCAGTGTTTGGAATGGCAGATTCATTTGAAGAACTGAGAAGAGATGATTTTTGATGTAGGTACTATTTGGGGATTAAATCCATTAATTTAAAAAATTATCCCAAATTAATGGTACCAATGGTAGTAATGAAGAAAATAATTTTGCAATTTATAACACTCCCAATCATTCTGTACTATCATGAAATGCAAATTGACCTTCCTCTGAACCACTCTCACACTGGTTCTTTTACAAGCATCCTGTATTTTTATTACTCACAAACTGAATGTAAAATATTATTTACTTCATGTTGCCACTTATTTTTTTTTTTAAGGTACAAAGATCAAACCCAGGGCCTTACATATGCTGAGAAAGTACTCTAACACTGAGTTATATTCCCAGCCCACTTTTATTGTATACTAATTCATATGAAACTTTGGCAAAACAATGTTTTAAATTTTACTGTGGCAGCAATAATTCTATTAGGTAAGTGTTTACAATATATTTAATTATTTGAGTTTAACTTCTCAAATTACTTTTTGAAAACCTTACCTAATTTTATATGTCTATTGTATTTCTAGTATTTTTGAGAGATTAAAATATGTACATATATTTGCTTTAAGTAACTTTGCACACTTAATTTTTATTTATACTTCTTCTATAGCAACAGGAAGGCACTTGATTCATTTTCTATAAAACATATGCAGATGTTTTTATAAAGATGATTTTTCTAAACTTTTTATACAAACAGTACAATTTTTTTTATTAAAAAATTTTGTTTTTATCCAGATGAGATTTCTGAAACACTGAACTATTTTAAGATTCACATTGAATATTTTAAGTTTGAAAGAAACTATTTTGGTATTAGAATTGGACAGATGTAAAGTATTTGGCACATATCTGAAGAACTATCATCATCATAGATTAATTTGTTTTCAAACTGAGTACAATAAACAAATACTGGCAAGTTGGGTAAATAAAATGTAGCGTATATAAATTTTAATTAAATATTATTTATAACAACTTAATAGTGTTTGACTTTTGCTTAGCTATTTTGGAAAAATTTAAATTTTAATCATATTTCTATAAAAATAAATAGTAGATATGAAATATTTGCACATTAGAACAGTTTTTTTCTAATAACAAATTTCAGAAATCTATTTAGATCATTTTAAATTGTTTTTATTTGTTTCTCATTTTTTCACGTTTAATGTTTTTCTAGTATTCATCTACTATTATAATTTTTTTCAGTAATGTGGCTCAATATCAACAGTTATGACATGAGTTAAAAATGTGGTTGAAAGAAACCTTAAGGAAATTACCATCCTCTCTGACTTATTCTCCTTGATAAAGAGGAAAGGCTAAAATGATTATACAGGATTAAATCAAAGATTATATGTGGATCTGTGGTGCATAGTTTATTTGCATAAAATAAAATAAGCATCAAAATTCCATCTGGCTGTAATTTGGAGAGAGAATTATTTATGTAAGATAGGAAATAGCATTAGTCTGATTTCTATATAACCAGGGAGACTTTTTCTGGTTAAATGTAAACTGGAGTTTGTTTTCTTCCTACCTTTAAAAAAAAGGGGGGGGTATGAAATTCCAATTGATGCTACATGTTATGGTTTACATATGAGGTGCCCCCAAAGACAATGCAAGAAAGTTTAGAGTTAAAATTATTGGGTTACAAGAGCTTTAACCCAATCAGTAAATTAATCCCTTGATAGGGATTAACTGAGTGATAACTGTAAACCAATAGGGTGTGGTCAAAGGAGATAGATCCCTCTAGACATGCATTTGGGTTTATAATTTGTCCTTGTTGAACAGAGTTCTCTCTGCTTCCTGATATGTCCCCAGCTGCTTTCCTCTGACACACTCTTCCACCCTAATATTCTGCTTCACCTTGAGCCCCAAGGAATGGAGTCAGCCATCTATTGACTAAAACCTCTGAAAGCATGAATCCCTAAATGAAACTTTTCCTCCTCTGCAATTATTCTTGTCAAGTCTTTGAAAAGCAGAAAAAAATTAATAAGATAAAATACCAACTGACTGAAACACTGTGAGATTCTGAAAATCAGGATTGAGTAGAAACTGAGTGCATATAAAGCACAAGCATCACTGGCAGAGTAATAGAATTTTAAAATTGTTATGGACATGGAATATATTTGCAGGTAAATTCATGTGTAAAGGTACTGGTCCATGAATTCATAAACTGAACACACCCATGTTGCTAGCAGTCAAATCAGGAAATCTTACCAGTGCCCAAGAACTGGTTTAATTGATACCTATGAATCTTCATTGGGAACATGGAGATTTCTCATTATCTGTACAAATTGGAATAGCAGAAACAAATATTGTAAAAGTTAAAATTTAAAAACAACTCCATATACCAAAAACAAATATACCTAAAAAATTACATATTTCTATATGTATATACTGTATGACTCATTAACTTAGAAAATATACATGTTTTAAAAAAGAGGCACTGGAATGTTTGTATTAGACACACTGGGCACCACCCAAATACACTGAAAAACAAATAAATTAACATTGCATTTTCAAGGAGTGTGATACTATCAAGCAGTTAGAATGAGATACAATCACAGGTAATATGAATGAGTTTCAAAAATATAATATTAAGAGGCTAAACACAAAAAGTACATTATATATAATTCCATAGACAGTATTTAAAGCTGATAGATCTTCTGGGAATGATGTAACAATGTGACTATTGGCTACAGAAGTGGGTCCAGTTTGTGGAATTTGTGGAGAGGTTTACTTATGTACATTTTTCTGCAAATATATTACTTATTTATAAAAATCAAATTTGAGCTGTTAGAAATATACAGTGAGGATATTCAATAATTCACATTATTGTTTCCATTGTGACACAGACCACATGAGATATAAGCTATGTAATATAAAGAATAGGAACTAGAAATGATAAAGGTTCATAAAGAACAACAGAGAGGACAAACCATATGACAGGCAGGGGCACATGTTTCTTGGCCACATATCTGTGGAAAGAGTTCCTGCACACCAGAAAAATGGATAACTTAGCCTAGGTATCCTAAATTATCCCTGCTTTCTTTATAGTGTGATGCATTAAATAACTCTTTCACATACTATTAAAAGCATTATTAAATATCTTTGTGCATTTAATAGTACAATATTCCTAATATAAAGTATTTCAGAACACCATGGCAAGAAGCAACAAATCAAAGGTTTAATGAGGCTAATTCATGCCTGTTGTGCCTCTGATAAAGATACCTGGGAACATAGAACAAACTTGATGCAACCTGAAAACAGGTCAGAAGAAAGGTCTATGCATGTACTAAACTGAGAGTTGAGTAATGAACTTGAAATATATACATACTTTTCATGGTCTCGTCTTGATGGAATTAATGGCTACAAACTACTTATAGGAAATATATAAAGGCCAAATCTTTACATGTAGAAGGATGACATTGTATCTTTGCACTTGTTTTCCAGTTGATTAGACAATCTTTTCCTATCCCACAAAGTTGAAACTCCTTCATTTTGAAAAGGCTTAAAAAAACTTTTCTACCACTACCAATTCTCTATACCATATTATATACTGAACAGACTGAGTATTTGGGTTTCCTTAAAATTTAAGAAGGTAAGCTCATTTCAACAAATGAGTAGGTGTATGCTAGTTGCAATTTAATTAGGATTGATGAATATGCATGATAAGGACATTTAGAAAGATTGAAGTTGTCATATTGATACATACAGTCCAGCATGTACTTTGGACTTTTAAAAAAAGATCTAAGGATACAGTGACAATAATGGATCCCATTTCATATTTTTTTGCAATTGGTTATATCTAATGTTACAATATTTTTTAGTAAATGAGACATTCTTCTATACAAGAATGATTCTGAAAGCAGTGAGCAAATTATTGTCACTTTAAAATCATTTTCTCATTGAATTTATCAATTTAGAGATGTTATTCTATAACCAACATTGTATAAAGATGGCTGTAACAAAGAGGAAGTTAAAAAGCCTAGCACATAATACACCATTAGTTGAAACAGGTCCCATTTTTAAAAAGAAAATATATTGGTATATATAAAAAGAGTTTGTAAAGCTATAACAAGATAAGCAATGTAGCTGTCTTCATACACTAAAATTTACTATCATAAACGGAACTGTAGCTTAGAGAAAGAGCTAAATTTGAATCCATTTCTTCACTTAAAAATAGGTTGGCTTTGTTTAAAGTATTTCTCTTCTTTGTTTTTTATATGTCCAATGATATAATAATGGGCTCTCTTGTTTTGTAGTGAAATCAATTCTTTAAAATCAGTACATATGATATAAGAAATACAATAAACATTATTATTATCCTCCTATGTTTTTGTGAGATGGCATTTAAAATAGTAAACAACTTTTTTTTTCATTTTTACTCTAATGTGCAATTAAAATCTCTTAACTTTTAGCTACATTTTATTAAAACAAAATGTATACAACATCATTAAAATACAGCAAAAGGGCTGGGGATGTGGCTCAAGTGATAGCATGCCCGCCTAGCATGTGTGGGGCACTGGGTTCGATTCTCAGCACCATGTAAAAATAAAATAAAGATATTGTGTCCACCTAAAACTAAAAAATGAATATTTAAAAAAAAATAAAAAAAATAAAATACAGCAAAAATTAGGAAATTTAGATGAACTGAAGCCAAATTTTAAGCAATAAAAATCCATTTTAAATTTTTAAAAATAGGTATTTAGTTACATGCATCTAATAGGAAATGTTTGGTATGCAGTGCCTTAATCTAGATTAACCCTTAAGACTTCATGCTCAGTCTTTATTCTCAACAGCAGTAAAATGCACTATTGAAGTAAAGGCACATAAAAGTTCCATGACACCTTTGATACTAACAAAAACCTCAAGTATGAAGACTCTACAAACCAAAAGGAGAAGTTAGTTAGGCAAAATAAGGTTTTGCTATAAAACAATGTCAGAGAACATCGCTAACCTGGAGCAAATGCCATGTAGGCTGAATATTAAATGAAAGCACACAGGTTTCTTCTTTCCTGATGGGGCACCCTCCACTGTGAGAGCATGCCTGGGTTAGTCTCCTAGGGGAGAAGAAACCTACAGAGCAGAGGAGAAGTCTCTCAAGTGAGGCCAAATTAGGTCTCCCAGCACTCCCTTGACCAGCCAGCTGAACACACATGAAATGAAAGATCACCTTACCCTAGCAGAACCACTAAACTAATGTGGATCTTTGTGAAATAATGGTGGTTTTAAGCTACCAGATTTATGGATGATAATGTTATATGGAAGTATTTCAAAAGTAACTGACAAAATAGTGTTCTGAATAATAATTACATAGTAATTAATATTTATGAGAATGAATTCCTGTGACCCTCCCATTTGGGGAGGTCAAACATATTATGAGGATTTGGCTAAGGCAAATGAAAAGAAGTGGCAGAAGAGGAAAGAGAAGAATTAAGAAAGAGTGAATGATATTTGGATAATAATTCAGGGGAAGGTTTATATTCAGATATTTCAAGGATAGTATTTCAATTGGGTCAGGTCATTTTTTGAAGATAAATCCAATCATATGAGGGCATGGAAGGTACATTGGCTTAGAGTAGTTACCTTGGTGAAAGCAATTAAAGAAGTTTCTGTGGAATAGGTAAATGAAGATTTACTAGGAAAATGGGATTGAGAACCATAGCTGATATAAAAGAGGCAAAAGTAGAGATAAAACTTTCAAGAAAAGTTATTATAAAGATAAGAGAGTCATGGAACACTAATTAGAGATGGATAAAGGAATGAATAAAACATTTTAATATGGGAATATGCATATACAACATATATAGATAATGTAATGGATTTGTATTATACTTTTACAGTAATTATCATGCCCAAAGTAAGCAGTGGGGATACTGGTACCATTTATTTGCCTAGACAATAGAGAATAGGACTCAAAGGTTCAAGTTGAGATAGGTACACTGTATGGTGTTGGAATTCTCAATGTGGGTGAGTTTGTCCAATAGGGGAGTATAAATAGAAAATAGTTCTGATTACAGGTCCTTCTGTAGTCTCATCTAATGAGAGAATATGGAAAATCTCTTTTGGTATACAATGAAGAATTAATAATGAAGACTTGGGACAGAACATGCATTAAAATGCCTCATCTATTCGGTATACAAAACAGACTCTTCTCACCCTCTGTCAACTTGCCTTCTGTCAACTTCTGTATCAACTGATCCTTTTAATTAACCTTAGAGTCCTTACAATCAAAACATGTTCATTAGCTTATTCTTTCCTTGTTAAACCTTGGAAGTAATGTATTATCCCTAGATTATTAATCTCTTTCATAGTATAAAATCTTCAGAGATAATGTTGATATCCTTTAATACAATATTGGGAATATATGCCATTTAATTCTATCTTGAATTGCATAGCATTTTTCCATAGTTTTTAAATAAATTCTATTTCCTAAAAATATATGTTGGGGCCTTGGAGAAGATTATAAATACTAAATTACGATAATAATAAGCATTAAAATTAAATATCAGTGACGATTTTTAAATTTTATGTGCTTGTCAAACACATGCAGCGGCTATTTTGGTTACCATCAACTGGATGAAAATTAGTAACAATTGAAGTATTCTTTCTAAATTTCCAAATTAATATTGGGAATTAATCTAAGTGTTTGCCAACCTTAGATTTAAAATTTTACAAAGTGCTTACATTTCTCTTATCAAATGAGACTCAGAAATTCTAAAATGTATAAACTTTAGAAGATGCAGAACTTACTTTACATGAGGAGCCTCCCTCTTTTTTGCTCTGAGGGCAATGTCAGTCTATGACAAAAGAAAACACTTCAGCACCTTGAGGGTTTACAGATCAACCCATTGTTACTCAGTCCACTAACATTCTATACAAGCCTTTGTGAAGTTGTTTTAATTTGATGTTCAGTTGGTGCCAAATGTACCTGATTGATTTTTTTCTCTGCTCAGTATACATTGTTACGCTTACCCTTGAATGTACAAAAACTCATGTGACAGTAAAAATGACTGAGATATGTCAAATGGTACTCATATTTTTGAGCAGATTCTATGTTTCTTTGAAGATATACAAAGCTGAATTACACTTACTGTATAAATTGTATAAACACAAACAATAATAACTTAGAAGTCTAAAGCATCACTGTTCACCTAAACTGGAAAAGGATCTGGCTGAACATGTGCATTTCTGACTTCAAAAATCCCTAGTGTCTTGTGTATTTGTCTTGACTCTCTTTTATTTTCTAACAATGGCTATTCTCCCACTACTTCTCTCATAATTTTCAGGAAGATAAGCTCTGAAGTGTAGGGACAAAATTATTAATGAGATAAAAAACAAGAAGACCATATTACAAGATATTCATTGACATGAAGATAAATTAGTATTTATATTTTTGTTTTATATAGGAAACATTTGGGGGATTGTTTTTCACATGGCCAGTATTTAAATAAAATACTTGTTGTACTAGAAATAAGATGGCTAATAATTTTGATTAATAATAACATGAAAACTAGCCCAAATATTAACTAAGTCTTTCATTTTAATATTATAAATTAATGAACAGATTATATTAGCATATTGTAACTTCTTATGTAGAGTATAAGATCAATGAAGAAAAGGGCAACGTGTTCTTAGCAAAGTCTTACATAGAGCCAGCCTCTCAGAGATGAATAATTTGGTGAAGGAATTCCATAATTTTATAATTCAAATGTTGCTCTGAAACCTAGCTGCTGAAAGACTTGGAATTAGGTTAGGAATTAATTACTATTCAGTTTCTTAGAGTCCCCGTGTATACAAAGAAATGTATCCTCTACATCACAGGGTTTTTTGAAGATTAAAATGTAATCCACAGTCATTAAAGACGGTTTTAATTACATAGAGTTCATTAAACAATATTAGTTTTTCACTCATTTGAAATAATTGCTCACATGTATGAACATGTATGAATGGGGGATATGAGTTACATTTTATATAAATGATTTATTGTATATGAATACTTCAATTAAATAGTAAATATTATAACTTTCTTGCAAAATAAGTCTTTTAATTCTTAAAATTTAAGTCAATTTAGTTCAAGAATATGGATTCCAGAGTTCTATTAAGCGACATTTGTAATTTCAATCTCACTTTGTATTCTGCATCATAGATCGCTGGTGTAAGGTACCTTCCTTCTAGGAAGAATGAAAAGTTTTATAACACTTTTGACACTTACTATGGAAGTTGCCTGCTGATCACCTTTCAACCTTGCCAGCAAATCCAATCAGCTTAAGAGCATTTTAATGTACCTATGTAAGTCCTCAGAATTTAAGATTAGGAGAAAGAGCAGGTCTTATGACCTTCATAAGTGGTATTCAAAGGTTATTCTAGAAATGATAGAATTAGCTTAATTTGAGCTGCAATTTGATAGAAATGTTTTCTAGCTTAAAATCAAATCCACTCACTAGCGCCCACAATGTGAGGAAGGTTACATGCTGTGCATTTCTAATGCAATAGAAATGCAATGGAGTCAAACAAAATCATTTTGTCATCAGTAATCAGGAAAAGGTTGCCCTAGATGTTTTAGATTCCAATTTTTAATTTAACAAGAAAGCTTAAGTGTACAGTAGTGTAGCATACACACAACTCAGCTCTTTTTGCTTAGGAAAAAAAGTGCAATATTTTACTTCCTCTGACCTTGAGTCAAAAGCTTTAGAAGTAGATGAAGAATTTGATTCTGACTGGATTGGGAGTGAACTGAAAGGAAGAGAGGGAAGAGCTGCTTTTAACAGATGGTAATTTTTACTAGTTGGCAGTGAACTGAAAAGCACATTTTCTGAAAGGAAAGTATACATTATAGACTGGCACAAGTAAATGTGCAAAAGCATCCAAAAATAGATAAAATATTCTTTAGCTTTGAAATAAAGTTATGATAAACTTATATAGTGAATGGTTTCTTTAGGCTAAAGATTGTAGTGAGGCTATAATCAGAGGTCCTCTAGGTTTTGAGATGATAATATCTAACATCTAGTGTCATAGCCTCTAATAGTTGCTCTGTCCTCCTTATCTGCTAATTCCAGGTTAAATAAAAGGGTATGTATAATAATTTAATAGTAACTGATTATTTTACTGAGACTTCTGTTGTTAACTCAAACTCTAGATTTCCCAACTAAATTTTTTAAAAATTTTTTTCAATTCTTTCATTTGTTCTTTAGTTATATATAACAGTAGAATCTATTTTGATATATTTATACAAGCATGGAATATATCTTATTCTAATCATGATCCCAGTCTTGTGGATGTGCATAATGGTGAGATTCACTGTGGCATATTCATATATGAACATAGGAAAGTTAGGTCAGATTCATTCCACTGTCTTTCCTATTCCCATCCCCCCTTCCCTTCATCCCCTTTTGTCTAATCACTGAACTTCTACCCACCTCCCTTGTTGTGTGTCAGCATCCACACAGCAGAGATAACATTCAACCACTGTTTTGGGGGGGGGGATTGGCTTATTTAATTTAGCATGATAATCTCCACATCCATCCATTTACTTGCAAAATGTCATAAAGTCATTTTTCTTCAAGGCTAAGAAATATTCCATTGTGTATATATACCACTTTTTTTTAATCCATCCATCTGTGGATGAACTCTAGGTTGGTTCTTTAGCTGAGCTACTGTGAATTGTGCTGCAGTAAACATTGATGTTTTTATATCAACTAAAATACATTCATAACCTAGAATACACATATTGAACGTTACTAAGTTCTTTATTGAATTTTTTGGTTCTTTTTGCATATCAATAGAGTTGAAAGGATAATACCTGGAAACCACAAAAATTCAAGTGAAGAAATTTCATAAAACAGATATTTAATTGCTTATTAACAGTTACTCTCTGTAGTTGTTTTTTTAATATTTAATTTTTTTTGTGTAGCAACTTTATTAGACACAATTACTCTGCATTATCCTTTGATCATTGCTATGGTGAATTCTATAGGCTCTTTTAAAACTGTAACAATCTGTAACCCTTTTCAGTAATGGGATACCTGAATACTTTTCTCTTAAAATGACTGAAACATTATTTTCAGTTAAAATTAGAACACTAACACTTTGTTAAAATTAGAACACTAACACTTTGTTAAAGACTTTCTGCAAGAATTTTATAATATTGAACAGGTACAATATGTTCTTTGAAGATTCATGGATGACAGTAGAAGAGTGTTAAGTAATCAAGTAGCCACATATGCACTATTTTTTGAGAGGAGTTATCGAACAATTATTAAGTTGGTTTCTACTTTAGTTTTTGCAATAGTCAGTTTGATAAAAGTGAAATGCCCATCATAATTTATTATTTTTTAAATTGCAATAAACACAATGTTTCTTCTTTATATAATGTTGTCAGAGGCATGATTGGAAAATATAACACAGATTAGGATCTCTAGATAAAATAATATCTAACATTTAAGAAAAGAACTGAGAGAATTTGCATATTTAGTACTATGACAGAAGTATTTTAAAATAAATTTTAATTATACTTTTGCATTTTTGTTTATAGTCTTTGATCCTGAAATAAATGCCACTTATTTATTAACAGCCCAGTAAGGTAACACCAGTAATTAAAAAGAGCCAGTTTTTCTGCCTCCAATGTATTAGAAACTGTCTTAAATGTGTATGAATAAATATTGTATATGTGTTCACATATTTAATTCTCACAAGAAATTTTTGAGGGAGAAGTTAACTATCAGGGCCAATCCTAAACTGATAACAGATTTGGTTTATGTCATGTAGATTTTATCACGCAACCATCATCACCATCATTCTGCAGAACTCTTTTCTTGTTAAACTGAAACAATATACTCCTTTAAAAAAAATAGCTCCTCATTCCCCTTCCTCCCAGCCCCCGGAAAGCATCATTCTTGGTTCTGGCCCTGATTTTGACTACTCTAAATACTCACAAAAATCATACAATATTTGTCTTTGATTTATTTAATGAAACATAGTGTCCTTAAGCTCCATACTTGTTGTAGAAAACATCAGAATTTCATTCCTTTTTAAGTCTGAATGATATTCCTTAATATATGCAACATTTTGTTGATCTATTCATCCTGTGATGGAAAACTGTATTGGCTCTACATTTCAGCTATCATAAATTATACTTCTATGAATGTATGTGTATGAATATGATTCCATACTTTAAATTGTTTTGGGTATAGATCAAAAAGTGGAATTGCTGGCTGTTGTGGTAATTCCACTACTTTTTAAAATTATTTCTTATTTTTAGATGACAGTAGTGTATTCTGACATATGTGAAGTATAACTTATAATTATGATTCCATTCTTGTTGTTGTAGGTGATGTGGAGTTACAATGGTTTTGTATTCATATATGAATATAGGAAAGTTATGTCTGATTCATTCTACTGTCTCCTATTTCTATCCCTCCTCCCTTTTCTTCATTCCCTTTTGTCTAATACACTGAACTTCTATTACGTTTTTGAGAAAATATCATAATGTTTTCCCCAATGACCACAGAATTTTCTATACTCATAAATAGTACACAAAGTTTCAATTTCTTTACACTTTTGCCCATAATTGGTTATTTTCTGTAATTTGTTTTTATTTATTTGGTTTTAGCAGCTATCCTAATAGGCATGGTGTGGTATGTCATTACATTTCCTTGATGAATAATTATGTTGAACATCTTTTCATGTGCTTATTGACCAATTGTATTATTTTTTTCATTTTAAAGGTCTATGCAAGTCCTTTGCTCATTTTTAATTTAATTTTTTGTTTGATTTGTTTTTAGTGGGTTTTGGAATTCTTTATGTGTTCTGGATGTTGATCCCTTGTCAAATATATAATTTTCTCTCATTCTGGGGAATTATTTTTTATTTTGTCAAAAGTATTATTAGATATACATTTTTTTAATGTGAAACCATCCTCACTGAAATATACAACCTTTATTTGTATAAAGTTCAATTTGTTATATTTATTTATTTATTCATTCATTCACTCATTAATGGCTGTTTTTTTGTGTCACATCCAAGAAATCATTGTCAAATTCAGTGTTATGAAGCTTTTGCTTTTAAGTTTTGTTCTAAGTGTTTAATAGCTTTTTCTTTGTCTATATTTAGGTCTTTGATCCATTTGAGTTAATTTTTTATTTTTATTTTTATTCATTTTTTTTTGCTTGGTATTAAGGGTCCGTTTTCACCCTTTTGCATGTGAATATCCAATTTTACCACGACCATCATTTGTTATTGATGTAAAGGACTATTCTTCCCTCATTGAATGGTCTTGGTCCCCTTGTCAAATACCGCTGGACAATTTCTGGGCTCTCTAATTATATTTCATTTGTTTATAGATCTGTCTTTTTCCAGGACAGAATTTTTTGGTAAAATTTGAATAAATGTAAAAAAAAGGTTCAGCTTAGGAAAAAGGATTATGTGATGCTCACTCACATTGGTTAAAGGGGAAGCTTCTTTACTTGGTTTTTAATTCAAACATTAATCTCTTCTGAAAACACCCTCATAGACAACCAGAGATGACACTTTTCCAGCTACCTAGGCACCCTTTAGTTCATTCAAGTTGACAAATGACATTAACTATCACATGATGAAGACAAATGCAAAGAAAAATGGATGTATGTGTATATGTGCCTGTGCTTAAAACTGTGGACTTTTCACAGGACTCTGACTTTTCCTTCATAGCACACATTTGCTTGACCTTTTAGAGTTCATTTCTCTCTTTCTATTGTTCATAGTATGTTTTTGTGTCTCCGTGTTTTGCATAACAGATTTACTTACCCTTTAGTACTTATTCTTCCTATGCCATAATCACTAATTATTTCAGGCTATATATTCTATCACATGCTGAAATTTGTATCACATTATAATAACTGATTAAATTTTGCATTTGATTTTTCTCTAATATTTGTGCACGGAGGGTGTGGGTGCTGTGTATTGGTAGAAATGAAGTTGTTTTAAAACACCTACTTTTATTTTTCAAACATTTTATCTCAAATAAAGCATAATTAAATATATAAATACTTAGGATATAATCTATCTAAAAAAAGCATCTTTGCCTATAAGGCCATCTGCTCAGAAATATGTTTTTCTGTTGTTGTTGTTTTTACAAAAGTCATATTCCTAACCTCATATTCTCTAAAAAGTAGCCCAATAAGTGTACAAAATTTATAATTTTTGTACATTTAAATTGGTTGATAGAGGTATTCTATTAAAACCTTGATGGATCACTGCTTTCTATTGCCAGGGAACAAAATCTTGAGTAATAGTGATGAAAATTTTGTTTAATGAAATAAAATAAACATTGCTTTAGGCATTGAATTTCAAATTAACAAACATAATTTAGAAAAAGATATGAAATATGAAATAGGAGGAATTGTGCCTGATAGTTTTCTAAGGGATATAAACACAAATAGACTCTTATGGAGGTTTTGGTTCTTTATAGAAAATACCAGTGTTTGTTGTAAATGTTAGAAGAGAAATGTAATTCTATGAATTTTTATGTAGACAGGGAATAAAATTTAACTGTCTGATTCTTGAACTATGAATACTTTACAGATCATTCTCCCACCAGTGGTCAGATTCTTGTGAATTGATGGTCTTATTTATTATAATTTAAGTTTAAAAGGCATGAGCCCCTGGAAACAGAGGAAACCAGGGAATAATATATAATAGAGATTGAAAATAGAAAATAATGTAGAAAAAGACACATATGATCAGATTTGCTTGGTTTCTCCATTTTTTTTCTTTTTTAAACATTTGTCTTTTTTTCCCAAAGAGTAACTGTATTTTTTTTTTTTTTTAGTTGTAGATGGACACAATACCTTTATTTCATTTTTTTTTTTTTTTATGTGGTGCCAGGGATCGAACTCAGCTCCTCACACATGCTAGGCAGTGCTCTACCACTGAGTCACAATCCTGGTCTTTCATTTTCTTTTTTGACATTAATATTTTTAGCATTTAAAGAAAGCATCTTATCCTCATGTATTTTTACTGATCAAATACTGAAAAAATATTTGTTTTTCAATATTGGACATTTTCAGAGTATTATGTTAGAATCTTCCAGTTCTTGAATAATTTATTTTTTTAAAGAGAGAGAGAGAGAGAGAGAGAATTTTTTTAATATTTATTTTTTAGTTTTTGGCAGACACAACATCTTTGTCTGTATGTGGTGCTGAGGATGGAACCCGGGCTGCACGCATGCCAGGCGAGCGGGCTACCACTTGAGCCACATCCCCAGCCCTCTTGAATAATTTAAATGGCATATTCAAGTTAAATTCAGCTTTGAACTGATTTCATTGGAATATGTTATTTACAAAGCAAATTGTATGTAGTAGTAGGGAGGTATTTGGAAATGCTGAATCCCTGGATAGTAAAATATTGGTTTAAATTTTGGAACTTTGAGCTAGAGTTGTACACCTATGCTGCATTCCATTTCAATTTAGCCTGTTTTTTTTTTTAATTTAGAATATGGAAGTAAGCATGTATTTTATAAAGCTTTATTGGTAAGGGCATGAGATCTCACATGCATAGTACTCAGTAAATGAAACCTGCTATATTTGTCTATCAGTCTATCCATTTAGATGTTTACCTATCCTTTATTTTCTGCAGAAAAAAAAAGGTTTAGTTCAAATTCTGGATTGCTAATTTATAATTTTTGCAACTCTTGACAAGTTATGCACTTTTCAGAGTCTCCATTTTTACATTTATAAAATGGTTACTGGAATATCTTAAAGGGTGATTATTAAAATAATACTCTGTAAAACTCCAAAGTGCCTGGAATGTAGTAGGCAGTCATTTAATGGCAGTTGCTGTGATTTCAAATTTTATACTTATCTTTACTACCACATGTATTGATTTGATGTTTCCCTTTTCTAAACTATGTACTCTCTAAAGTGTGTGCTGTTCTTCATCAAGCCTACATTAGAAATTAAAGACTTTAACAAAAAAAATAAATGTTTTCCATAGATTGGGTAAGGCATAGTGCTTTTGTTTTTTAAAAAACAACAAAAAAACAAAAAACAAAAACTGCCACAGTCTGGCTGGGCAAAATAACCGGGGGGGTGTGGGGGGTGGGGGGTGACAAGCAACTTGTGAAGGTTGATACAGCAGGAGCCGCTTTATTGTAGGACAGCAAAGGTATTTATGCCTAACTGAATACACAGCTTGTTTCAATTTAGCATCATCCAGTTACAGCAATCAGTCATTAAGGAATCCTCATCATCTTAATAATTATACATAGCTTAACTTAATTAACATCATTAGATACAGCAGTCAGTCATTAAGGAATCTCCATCATCTTAATGGCTCCCTGGTGTTACTTTTCAAACCACTCCTCCTAGCAAAGTGCCAGGTGCCATCTTGACTTGTCTGTGGCCCTCAACAAAAAACAACAAAACCCACAAATCTTAAACAATAAATCAAAAAAGTAATACTATATTGAATGTAAACTACTTACATATATATTATGTAAATGCTAGAAATTATTGATTTCTAAGGGAATAAGGTATAGTTATAAGAAATTTAAACAATACATCATTCAGAACATTAATATCAAGTGTGTCATAAAACATGTACAACGAGTTTAGCATAACATTTTTATCAGCATAGATTCATTTTATGCATTATTATTAAATGCATTATTGGTATAATTTATAATTGTATTATTGAATTTTTAAAAAAGCATTCCTATGTAAGTTGAAATGGAAATTAAGAAGGCCTTTCTCACAGCTTTTTTGGAGAGTTTATTATTATCATCCAAGAACTATTATTTTTTAAGATATCCCTGATAAAATAGATGAAATTTTTTAAAAATATGAACAGCTTCCATCTTAATTAAATATTTTCTTTACTTATGCAATATTCTCATGGATCTATAATACCATATATTAGAATTAGAATTTTTGCCTAAAAATAATTGCTTATTCATTAAGTTGGATCTAGATACATTTTGTGTTAGATATGAATGAGGTATTTCTATAGAAATAATCTTAAAAATGCTTCTAAGAAATGGGCTTGGAAATCAAAAATATCTGGAATTGGAAAACAGAAGTAAATATTTCCACTTTTGAACATATTTTTTGTCTATAGGTAAAGAAGAAATTAAATCATATATATGGTAGCATATATGAATGAAGGTGTCTCAAGTGTACCTAAAAATGGATGGAAATATTTACTCTAAGTGGAAACTGTGTTTGATAACTTTAATAATTTTGAATAATTCCCCTCAGAAAAATCTGTTAAAATAAACAAATTCTATAAGACAAAAATATTCTCTCAAGCACTATCCAAAATAGCCAAGACAATTCATCAGTGGATGAGTAGATAAAGAAAATGTGGTATATGTACAAAATGGAATATTTTTCAGTCATAATTATTCAGCTATTTCATTTCAAATAATAAAACCCTGTCACTTGCAGCAAAATGGATGTTACTAGGGGACATAATATTAAGTAAACCAGGCACAGACTATGTGTTCTCCACCATAGGCTAGGAGGAGGGTGGGGAGAAGGTGGGAAGAAGATTGGATATCTGATACAAAATATAGCTCCATAGGAAAAGTAAGCTTAGTGTTCTACAGCATAGTGGGATTAACTGTGCTTCATAAGACCCTATTACGTATTTTATGAAGAACTAGCGGACAGGATCTTGAAGGCTCCTAACATAAAGAAAAACCATAAGATGATGGTAAAACTAATTACTCCAATTTGATCATTACACATTGTATATGTATATTGAAACATCACACTGTACCATATAAATATGTACAATTATACATTAAGTAAAATGTTTTAAGTATCTTAAAAGTTTTGTACAAATGGCCTTTTGTTATTTTAATTTACACAACAACTCTTCAGAGAGCATGATAGTACAGTTAGTGAAATTAGAGGAAAATAAAAAGATACCACCATATAAAATTGCTGCTAATGACATAGTACAACTAATTTCTATTTATGCCGGTATAATTCATGCTTTCTTGATAAACAAATTTACTTTTATAAGCAAGCAAACTTTCTGGAAGTGTTAAGTAGACTCTTCATGGTACAGTCTTGGGATAAACACCAATGGCTTAGTATTCTTGGTGCCAATCTACCTACTTATAGTAATCACAGTGTTGCATGTGGAATGAGAAAATAATTCAGATTTTTGTGACGTGTATTGTAAATTAATTTTTTTACAAAAGTTTACATTGAGACATGATTTATGTATTACCTAGTTCATCCACTGAAACTGTACACTCCAATAGCTCTTAGCGTGATTTGAGTTGTTCCACCATCACGACAGTGTACTTTAGAACATTATCATCACACAAAAACTTCATTACCATCAGTAGTCACTCTCCATACTCTTCAGTGTCCTCACTCAGCCACCCCACACTCACTAATTCACCTTGTTTCTCTATACAAATTAAAATTATTTCTATGAGTGCAAATAAAACAGGAAATTAAACAACTAGACCCTGGGCACTCAATAACCTGATGATAAAAGTTTCAAGAATATTCAAGCACAGTGGTGTAGGTCTATAATCCCAGCAGCTGGGGAGGCTGAGGCAGAGGACCACAGGCTGAAAGCCAGACTCAGCAATATAGCAAGGCCCTAAGCAACTTAATGAGACTTTGTCTCTTAAAAAAAATTAAAAAGGGTGTGAGATGCTACTCAGTGGTTTAAAAAATTGTACTGAACAAATTATACTGAATACCAACTGCAAAAATTCAAATTTTTTTCTAATGCTTCTTGCCAATATAGGGGAGAAAATGTTTCTTATCAGTCACTGGGTTTATGATTAAGGCATCTATGACAGAAGACAGCATAAAAAACAAGCATAAAAATGTGTTTAATACAAGTTTATCATGATAGATGAGCCTTCAGAAATGTAGACTCCAAGAAATGGATACCTGTGCATTTCTGTGCTCAGATTAGATGAAAAGGAGGCAGTCACAAAGAAATATGATTGAGCAAAGGAGTTATGAGCTAATGGTAATAAACTGGTAATGCTAATAAATTTACTAAATAAATTTAGTAAGGAAAGCTGAGGCTGTTCTCTGTGTTCCTATGCTACATTCTTTCCAGGTGTAGGGCACACGAGGGTCTTATGACTTAATTTTATTGCTGTCTAGGTGCGCTGTGTTCATTATCTCTGTTCAGCAAAGAATTGAAGAACAGGACACAGAGATGTCCAGAAGGAAGTACTTTTATTGCAAAAGCAAGAGAGAAGGGGCCCCAGAGCTGGGAATCTGGTGCAGGAGTTTTGGCCTGTTCTTTTTATGGTCTTTGGAATTTCCTCTGTTCCTATCTCCTCCCCTGTCCATACTCTCCTCATTGATAGGTGCCCCCTCTGTCCACATGCCTGTTTTAATGTTTTCTTGGATCACCACTTAGGAGCGTGAGTATGGAAGTGTCTGTCTTATTGGGTTTCTGGCTTGTGTCCAGAAGCACTTTCGTGAAGCAGGAAGTTGACCTCATCAGAAGACCCTCTTTTGTTCTGTCCCTGTCCCAGACCTCCTCCCTGGCCATCTTGCTCTGGCTGCCTAAGCCCTTTTATTTCTCCCTCACTTCTCCTAAAGGTCAGAGAATTCTTTCATGGTGGGTTTCATGGGAGAAGGACAGAAGGAGGAAGGCAGAGATCTTCTTGCTGTTTTTTCAAAGACCAAGCTGCCATATTTTGAGGTAGAAAGTCCTGAACCTCACCATCCATATGATACAATACATTTTTAGAAATGTTAGTTCAGAGAGATATCAGACTTTCTTTCACATCAAATTTAAGTTACTCAGTTGTTTTGTTATAAATACCCGATTCTGTTTCTCTCATCTTCCATCATGGACTTTGTGGTGTAGGTAACAATATGATGCTTCTGTTAGCTTAATGAGACATTAATTTAATTCAGGATTTTTATAACCTGGTTTCCAGATAGCAAAAATGTTACGTTTTATTATTTTATTTTCACTTAACAAAATTATTTTTGCTTCATATCATGTTAATTACAAATTTGTTGCTGCCCTTAAGACATCCCTTTATGTCTAACACATAGTTGCCTTACATTTTTCTTGATTTTTTTTAAAAACAAAGGATATTTGTAGAACTTCAATATAATATTGGTTTCAGCTTCCTTCAGAGCAGTGAGTCTAGGATGTTCTGGGCATTAAGCATACAATCTAATTCATATGGCTAATTTCTACTTCTGATTAGTATTTAAAGAATCATCCCCTCATATTTATATGGTTTCAGAAAACGTGAATGGATAAGAATGCTGGTTGTTGAAGCTTTTGTATTCCAGGCAAATTCATGAGTATTTTCCTTGAAAATTTGTGCACAAAAAATTTTACTTTCAACATTTTTATCTTTTGACTCTGTATTATAGTCATTTTTCAGTTAAATTATTCTTTAAATTCAGTTTTTACTGATATTGGTATACATACTGAGAGTTGTTAGTTTTTATGTTTTACATTTTTCTGTTGCCACTCACTGATTACTAATTTATTCATAATTCCCATATATATATATATATATATATATATATATATATATATATATATAACAATTTCTCATTGTTATTCAAGAATGGAAAATGAATGGAAAATTCATTGATATTAGACTTATTTGAATTGGATATCCGTACTTGAAAAAATTCTACAAAAAATGTCTTTAAAATTAATAAAATATCAACATGGAAAGGTAGTGTGCCTGGCACTTGGTCCCAAGGTGAGTGGTACCAGGTGAGATCAGACCTGAAAAGCAAGCAGGGAGGAATTTCTGGATTTTATAATTAGGTTAAGGGCTAGTGGACAGTACAGAACAATAATGACAGGAACTGAGAGAGGTTTTGTCTTCTCTGAATGCAGCAATGGTTGTCCTGCCTGTCCCCTTGTCATCATATCAGAGCACCTGCCCAACTAGGAACAATTCTCCATTCACTGATAAAAGGGGTTTACTCTCGCAGTTGGAGGTATGACTTCTCTTGACATTGCTGCCAACTTCCTGGCACTCTCCCAGAGGTACTGAATTAGCATTCATGACCTGCAAACAGCCTGATTTCCCCAGGGTCTTTGAACATAAGGAGTTGGCCCTACTAGGCTGAAAGCCATATGGTATAAATTGCTACTATTCTAAACATATCCACCTGACTGATTTACTGTGTTGACCAGATGCTCACCTTGAACTATGTATGTTCACATAAAAATTAAAGCCAAAACGTTAAGAAGCATAGTTTTAAATTATGATTAACTTTATCCCATCAAGACGTCAACTAAAGATGATCAACTAGCTTCCAACTATCCATTGACAGTATTGTAATTCACAGGTTGGAGAAAAGTGTTGAACTTATCAAAACTATTGTACATATATAGACATGTAGATTGTTGAAAATGGAGTACAAAAGTGCATTGAAATACCACAGGAACAGGAAAAGTGGACACGGTACATCTTGAAATTTTAACTCACATACTTAAAAAAAAATACATGAATATAGTACAAATATTGCCCCAAAATACATCCTAGACCTTGGCAATATTTAGAAAGGAAATAAAACCCAGGACTATGAATTATTGGGTAAACTCTGTAAATGAATGCAGAAAATGTAGACTCAGGAGAAGTACAGAAGGAGAGGAAGAGGAAACAAATATAGGGAAGAAATGAAATTAGAATAACTATAAAAAACAAATTCTGAGAGGATTCCAAATTATCATGTATAAAAACTTTCTGCTCCTCCACTGAAGTTTAGGGAACACAACAGCATTTCCCATTGATTTTCGTTCAGCCGTGTAGCCCCATGCCTTCCTGAAATGGTGTACCACTTCTTTTCTGAGAGTTTCAGATTGATTCCAGGCTCAGTTGTTCAATAAGAACCCCCCCCCCTCAACATTTCTTAATGTCTATTTTAGTTAATTGGTAGCAATGCAAATTCTTGCCAAACAAGGAATCTGAATTTTTCAAGATTGAATTTTATTTTATCTCCAGCTAGAGGTAGTGAGCCAATCTTCTGGGAGACACAAATTAGGAAGACAGCCAATGTTCATTCACTTTAATGTAAACCTTTCTATATAATGAATTATTTGTCATAATTCTAGGAATTGGTTAAGTCGTAGCATTATAAATATATATTGTATTTTCAGAATAAAATATTAAGCTATATCATTAAAATCAAAATGGTGTTTAAGGGAAAACGATAACTATCCTCTTTAGTACATTAACATGTGATTTATTAGATAACATTTTATACATCTATCATGCAAGAGAAAAATCTTAATATACCGGTTTTCTCTGGCTCATACACAACAAAGTTTCGAGAAATAAAATATAGAAATATTCAGGGAAAATTTCCTCCAAGTTAGATTTAAATTAATTAAATATGTTTTTATTTATGCCCTACTGCCTATAATATATTTAGCTGATATCAGCTTTGATTTTGATCTGAGGTTCATGTATTTGTGTCTGACGATGTGATTTACTAAGGATTTGAGGTTTTTTTAATTTACATAAGTAAAACACTTAAATGCCTAAATTATTTTTAAAATTCAGAAAATATTACTTATATACAACTTATCCAAACTCCAATTCCTTTCATTGAGAAAAGAACCCTAGATAATATTAAAACTAAGTAATGTATGTAAGAGCAATTGATATCAGTTCAAGTTATGTAGCTCCAATATATCAATCTATACCTACATACATTGCCTTATTCTATGTGCTCATAGCCTCTAGACTTGTTATATTTTTGGTCTTTTGCTCCCTTTTCTGTGGTCTCACACATTTATATTGGATTAAGATGATTTGGTAGTCAGCTTTCCTTTACTGTGGGAAAATACCTGATAAAGTCAATTTAAGGAGGAAAGGTTTATTTGATTTCATAGGTTTCAGTCCATGGTCAGCTGGCTCCATTGCTATGGGTCTGTGGTAAGGAAGACCATGGTAGCAGGAGGGTATGGGAGAGCAAAGCTGCTCACCTCATGGTGGGTAGAAGTTGAAAAAGAAGGCAAAAGGTTGGGTACAAAATATGGCCCTCAGGGGAATATTCCCCAAGAACCCATGTGCTTCAGCTAGGTCTAGCTGCCATCTCCCAATAATCCAGTCAGATATAAATGTATCCAAGTGTTAACCAGTGATGAGATTGGATTCTTATGATCCATTATCTCTAAAATCCCCAGCTGAACATTGCTACATTGGGGACCAAGCCTTCAACACATGAGCTTTTGGGGGACATTCCAGATCTAAACTGGAATAGATGGGAATAGCAATGTTTGTCCTTAACTATTTCATGGTAATTTTATGATTTATATTTTATGTGTTGGCCAAATTTAAACCGACTAAATATAAAAATATACATTATTGGGAAGTTTTAGCTTTAAAGTTTGGAAAAACTCATGTGCATTTATATTAAAAATGATATAAAATATGCATATATTCACATAATTTACTTTGAAAATATCTAACAAAATGTAGAATTTTCAATAGCTTTATACACATTGAAAGTGACAAATAAAAAGATAAACATTCAAAAATAAGTTTTACCTTATGTCTTAGAAATAACTGCAATTCCTCAGTAATAAAGAACTTTATAAATTATAGTATATGCATAACTACACTTTGTACAGTTGTAGCACTCAACAAATTATATTAAAGACTAAATTAAATCAGACATCAGACCAAGAAAGCAAATTTCTTATGTTCTGGTGTGGGAAGAAAGACATTTTTAGTATAAAATTTACTGTGCGATACAAAATGGCCAGATGGTGAACACAATCCATTTGTTGAAAGGCTTCTAGTTCTTTCTGCACTTTGGAAGAAAACCAGGTGACAAGTTAGGCAGCAGTTTTGCAGACATTTTCAAACTCCATACAACCTGAGAATAAAGATCTTGAAAATAACTTCCAAAGAAAACAAGACATTGCTAATCAAAGTGACAAGATTTCACTCTTAATAATTACAAAATATTTGTCTTCTCAAGCTTAAGATTGTCTTTAGGTACTTTGATTTGTTTTTAAGGATTTTTATAAACATAATATTTTTTCCTATTCACAGGAGAGAATTGGCAGCAAAAATGACAATAAATTCTTGCAGTTGGTGATTTTTTCCAAGATCACAGTGCTGATGAATACACCATGTGGTTCAGATAAAATATGAGAATGGCCTAAACTGCGTACCCAGAAAAGAGCATTGTAGCTATTATATGACTAAAATTATTCTTCATTTTACTACTTTGGGCCATTTACTACAGTAAGCAAATTTTCAACATTATACTCTGAGAAAATTCAAAGAAAAAAAGGTTGTGTATTTTTTTTTTAATGGCATGCATCTGTTTGGGACAGACTGTGCTTTTTAGATGAACCACTTTATCCTGCAGTAAGAAATTCTGGAGAAATGTGATATCAGAGCTCAATTAAACTTGATATTTAAAGTCTTTGTACTAAAATACTGAATCTATTCATGAACAATACAAGGATTAGATTTGGCATAAAACTGTATCAGTATATATTTCACTATATTGTTGCCTACCTAGGATACTAATTCACAAGAAAAAATGAGACATTTTTCAACATCAGACATTAGTTTGAAACCTGTCTGCTTTTTTGGTAAAGATACTTTACGTAGAGAACCTGGCAAAGAGTTATGGATATAGAGTGAAGTGACTTAAAGGTGAAAACTGTTCCCTGAATATAAATAGAATATTTTGGTTAATATTGATATTATCTTAAATTTCCAGAAAAATGATAAACCAGGATATGTAAACTCTTCATGCTGTGGGCCATATTAAACAAAGTAAATAGTTGAAATAAAATGCAAAGATATTGGTTGGGATTAATCTGTACCCACACATCTCAATTTTACCTGAACACCTTAAATTCTCAAATATGTGCCAGAAAGCTGTGTGTGTGTGTGTGTGTGTATGTATGTGTGTGTGTGTAACATATTCTCTCACTCTTCTTCTTTCTAAAAGTAACTTGCCAAAAAAGGAGATAATTAAGGTGAAACTTGTTAAAAGGGAGCCCCCAAATAATGGATTAAATTAGGTATAGAATGAGGATTATAAATCTCTTTGGTATTAAATCCCATTTAAAATTCCATCAGTTACATGAGGTTTCAGAACAAAAGAAAACAGCCTGTGTTTTGCATAGCAACTGCTGGCCAGTATGTGGTGTATTATTAAAAGTGGATTGAGGAATTAATACTCCATTCTTATCTTCATTTTACTTCTTGTTCTTTCAACTCCAATAATTTGCTACTATTTCTTGCTCAGGGCATCTTCCAGGGCAGCAGGAGTTTGCTATTTTGACAAATGTCACTTTTTAATATAATCATGATATAAACAAAGGGGAATAGCATTCCCTCCAGCATTACAAAAGGCAGGTCCAGTACCTACTGGAGATTAGAGGTTACCAACTTAATGACACTCACAATATATTTTTAGTATTAAACTCACTAGAGGATCAATTTGATACATCGGTTGCCCAAGGATAGGTCTTGGTTTATTCTTCAGGCTACTTATACTCTCCAGATGTCCTTATCTCTTAAGCAAATTGCATGATCACCTACTTAAAGATCTCTTGACTTATATAAGAAATAGCAACTTAATACATATTCAATGAAGTGGAAATAAACTTTAAAATGTAACAAAGATGAAAAGATAGCTACATGTCATCTTTGTCACCTTAGTACTTTTTAGGATGGTATTTACTAAGGCTATGGTTGGCGTTCACATCAACATATTTGTATAACTTGCATGTAGTAGATAAATCACACACATTAGTGACACACACCCTCTCATACATTGTCAAAGCAACCGAGCTAGGAATAAAAATTTTAGAAAATTCGAGTAAAATTTTATAGCATTGACTTATTTAAGGCTGAACGTTCAAAGACATTTGAGTTATCATTCATGAAATTATGGTAGAGATTGCTCCAATTGAATAAATGACAAAACTTTATTTTCAATTCTCCTTTTTATAGGAAAGCTAAACATCTGTGCAGACATGTTTCTTTTCCTATGAAGAAAGATCCTTTGTTGCATATGCTTGAGGAAAGATGTTTAAGTAATGAATTTGCCAACATTTAGGGAAATTAAACATGCCCATTTTCTTAAAAGTTCATTTTTTTTTTCACTTCAGTGTCCCTCTTTTACAAATGCACAGTAAATGCCAGGGACATGCATTGAAGTACTGCTAACAGAGAGAAAAAGGGCAATTGATAAACAGAACTTGAGACTACTATGCCATGTTAAAGGGAACAAAGTGAACCATTTTATATATATATATATATATATATATATATATATATATATACACACACACACACACACCAATAAAATGGGTCTCAAAAAGCAATGCTGAATGTAAAAATTAAGCAAAAATGTAGATGTCTCAAGGTTTTGATGTAAATTTAATTATAGAAAAATTGTTACAAATATTGCTGGATGTGTGTGTGTGTATATATTATATATGTATGCACACATACTTAAAAGGATTGAAGTTTCATATTAAGAGTAGATATGAAAATATTAAATGTATGATATTAGTCTTAGATTATGTTAACTTTATATTTTTGTTTACTAGTTCATTGATTTTCATCTTAGATAATTTTCTTTCTTGTGCATGGATGTATTCTATTTTTTCCCCCTAATAACTGACGAATTCATCTGTCTTCAGCCTTTATTGCTTTCTGGTGTGTTTTATCTCAAAATCTACAAGTTCTTTGAATTAATTTTTTCTGATATATAAATTGGGTTGTGATTGTAGAAGAGACTTGCATGATTATTCCTTGAAATTGGCTACTTTTTCCTTTGTGCCTCCCAATTTGGTTGTTTTCTTTTAAGTTCCATGTGTATCTCAAAATGACATATATTCTTTTAAATGATAGATTACATAAGAAGTCAAAGAATCCATCATTTTGCTTTATTTTGTTTGTAAGATATTAGAGGCATCAATATTTGAATCTACAATTATTCTCATTTTTTCTTTTAATTTTACAGATTGAGTAATTTACCATCAATTTTTTATCTTTTCTAATAGTGCTTTGTGCATTGAAAGTATGTTTAAAATATCAATGCATCACCTTTTCTTTTGCTAAATTTAAGCTCCATTATTTTCAAACTTTAACTATCAATTTTCCCATAGCCTTATAAAATAAGGCTTGACTCATTTATTTTTATTTTTTTTATTTTAAAATTTAATTTGAAATTTAATCTTTTATATGTATAAGGGTTATAATTATATTTGGACATTAGAATTCATTGCCCTCTTCTTATTTTATATATTTCTTCTTTGCATCATTTTTAAATTTTTCATCATCTTCTATGCATCATTTACACTAATTTTCAAATTCCATGTTCTTCTAATCTTTCAGTAATTATTGTGAAAAGATAATGTATTTATTACCTCAAAGTCTACAATAATCTTTATTCTTTTGTGTAACAAGTGGACATAGAAGTTTTAAAATTCAAATTGTCTTCTCTTCCAGAAGATTTACTGTTTAAATTATATCTTTTCTTTGTTCCTCAATAACATATTTCTGTTATTTCACCCAGATTGGGGATGGTTAGACTGATCTACATACTTTCCATTTTCTTTGCACATTTCTTTTTGCATCTTCAGTTTTCCTTCTGTGATTATTTTCCATCTTGCAGAAATAACTTCAAAAGTTTGTTAAAGTGCAAATCTGTTGGTGGTAAATTCGTTTACTTTTAGGATCTCTAAAAGGGATTTTAGCTTTTCTTTTTTGTTTACTTATATTTTACCTTGGAAGAAATTCAAACACTGAAAATATGTATGAAGAGCAGAAATAGTTCCCATATATCTTACACCCACATTCTCCACTGCTTTACACATTACCAAATGCCTCTTTCTCTCCCCTCTTTCCTGTGTTCATTATATTATCCTGTTGACAAGAAGAGTTGTTCTTACCTTATGAGATGTGAGGATTTTAAATCAGCCTGATTTATTATCAACACAAGATTCAAAGGAGAGACTGAAGAAAACTAACTCTATCTCTTCTTTGACTTCTGGTAAAAATGGAAATGTGGGTCCAAAGGTTACCTAGAATGAGAAAATCTAAGAGCATTAATAAAATATATAGTCATGTTGCCCTCATAGCACCAGTACTTTATTGGTAGTTCATAATTTTCAACTTCTCAAATTCAATAAATTTGTCCACAAAATTCTTTGCCACTCTTACCTGTTAATGACAAGATAGAACCAGGGAAAGACTCTTCACCATAAAAATATTATTCATTCAATGCAAGTCAACTATGTATGTAAGTACTTGATATGAAAGATTTCCTTTAATTTCTACAGTTCTCATATCAGAAGCATTGTTTCTCTCTTTTACATAAAGACATTATGGTTGCAAATTACACAGCAAAAAAGTGGCAGAGATTCAAATTCAATCTCTTTCATGCCAAATCCCTTGTTCCTCATCACTGCACACTGTAAAATTTGGTTTAGGTAATATATAATATAATAATATTTCCTAGGTTTAACATAAGATATTTATTATTGAACACTATCTTATTAGTAATATGTATTATTTCCATACAATGTAGGAAACACTGAGTAAAGGCATAATGGTTTAACCAATACTGTAGTCATTTAAATTAACTACTGTTTTCATAAAGTAGTCAATATAAGACAAATCTTAATATGTAATGCATATTTTAAAATAGCATTTACAACCTTAAAATAAACTATGATTCTTTTCTGAAGTGAGAAGTAAGACCTATAAGCCTTTAACAGGGCTATAATTTAAAATTATATGTGGCCTTTCTCTCTATCTTGATAAGAAGATGCAATCTTCCAAGGTATAGGAAAAAATTTAATTTAGAATATTAATGGAAGTAAGTTAACTCATGTTTATATTTTAAAACTTATTTTACTTTTTAGAAAACACTAGGTTGACTTTCCTTTGTATTTATAGGGTAGTATTTTTAAATGTGTTGTGTCATTTGCTTGTTGCTAGTTTGTGAATTTACAGTGCTGGCCTCATACTTGGTTTAGTATATCCTGTGGTGTATCTGCTAACTAATTTAAACAGATGGTTATAAACATGAGTAAAGGTGTTAACCATGCATTTTCAAAAGCAAGCTCTAAGGAGAAAGTAAATCCTTAGTTCCTATTTCTGTTACAGTTTAATAGTATAAAAAATAAGTTAGTGATAATGTTTAGAAGGTATCTAATATTTTTAATGTTGCTTGGCATTACATTTTGGGAGTTTACTTGAAAATGTGCCTGAACTACATAGCGGAACAATTATTTTCTTCCTTGAATTGGTGAAATGCAAACTGTCATGTTTGTATGTGACCACTTGATGGAACTCTTTCATTTTGCTTTCAGCATTCTAAGCATCCATACCCTTACATTTTGGCTATGATACACACACAGAATTTCTTTTTAAAAGTCTTGAAGGAACAGATTATTTGGCATCTTTGATAAACTCTACATATATGGTTTTTTTTTTTATAGAATGTTAGCAAATCAATGTATAGAAAAAAAATTCTACTTTCTCTCAAACAAATTCTTGTTCTCATTCTCCCTGGAGAAAATTTGCTGGAAAGGATGTTAAATTAATTTAAATAATTGAAAATAGTCATATCTACATGTTATTGATCTTTATAGTCTGTGCTCTCACAATAGATGGACTATACATTACCAAGGTCTGTGGTGTAAAGACATTAGGGAAAATGTAGCTATGGGTAGTTCCCTGCAATTATCTTAGTTGGGGAAGATATTTTGGTAAGGAGAGTGATTAATTGTGAAGAAAATTTTCCGATAAAGTAATATGGAGCAATTGGGAAGACTAGAAGTGAAGATGAAAAATCATTATTTCTATTAAAATACTGATACCATAGATCATCAAAAGGGCTATGGATAATCAGTGGTTACCTACCTCTGATCTTCTCACTTAAACCTTTGTACTTTGCACAAAATAGGAATAAGTCTCTTGTGTAACCACAGAGTAATAAAAATCACTATAATAATACATTTTTAAACTCTAAAAGCATCATGTCAATAATGGTTTATAGAATTACACTGGTTTAGAGAAGCTCACAGCAAGCAAGCCATGCACATCAAAGAGAAGGACAACTTCAGAAATTCTAGTTATAAAATCATTTTGTACCTAGAATGCTCTGTAAAGCTTGGCTCCTGGTGGTAGGAATATCAAATAAGTGAGATCTATTTTTTGTTTACCATTTATTCTAAGCGATCACTGCCACTACTACTTAGAAGTAGCATTGACTCCTAAGCTAATCATGGCCAAATCCTGTTGTCTCGTCCCTAGTCTTCACCTGAACTCAACTGTTTCTATTAGATATTTACTCACCATTACAGTCATTTTATTTCATGCCATCCCAAACTAACCTCACTCTATTTATTCTACAAAACTCTTTTTAACCTGGCTGACAATTTTTTTTTCCCAAGTTGATGGTGATGATTAGTCTCTTTTTACTTAGTGCTTGGCCGACAATAGTAAGCAACCAGTGAACCATAGAATAAATGAAGCATTTAGAAGCATAAGCTGGAGCTTAGACCTACTGCTGAGAGTCTTGAGCATCAATCTGTTTTGACAGAGATTTTACAACATTATTAATACATTATTTATTAACACATTATTACTTAATATTTCCCTTTTGATGATGGTATTTATTTCTGACCTATACAGGTATTAAAAATGTAAGGTACTAAGTGATACTTTGAAAGAAATCCCATGACTGCACTAGTGAGAAAAATTCAGTTAACTCTTTTTAGGAATAAGTTATTGAATACTATAAATGCTTTTCCTACACACACACTTTTTGTTCCTAAATTATTTAACAGAGGAATTCACTTAAGAGAAATGTCCTTCAACTGGAAAGCTGTAGGAGAAAGTCTATATTACACTTACCTCTATGAAAGCCTGTAGATGATATGCATTCTGTTCAAAGAAATACAAATGATTTCTGCAGATCTGCAGCACACCAGGTACTGTTGAAGGTACTCTGGAAAAAGTTATGAACAAAAATACCCATTTCACACTTATGTAGTTTGTGAAGGAGACCCAATATCAAATGTATCATTTATAGTTTCAAGTAACTTATGTTATTTGGGGTTGTAAGAGAATGGCAAAGAAGTGTGAGGAGCAAGGTGATAAGCAGGCTGCTCTTTCTTAGTGGGTTGTAAGGGAAGTCCTTTCTAAGGGACACTTTATGTAGAAGTATGAGTGGAGTTTACAGAAAAGTCATTGAGGAAAAACATTTTTGGATTCCCTCAAAAGGTCTCAGGAACCTCCAAGGGTCTCCTACCACTCTTTAAGGATCTGTGCCTGAGAAGCTGATTATAGTGAGGAGATATCTGAGGATTAAGCTGGGACTACCTAGCAGTGGGAGTTCCAATGCAAAGAAACTCTTCGAAGGGAGGTTTAAGTCAATTTCAAGGTTCTGTAGAAATAATTTTTTAAGACTCCTACTAATTTTTCATTTGGTCAGCATATTTTTTCTTCCAAGGAACACATTTACCCTTTACTGACTACAAAGAAGTACTTGCAGTTACACCATATATTCTGTAATAGCCTACAATGGTTTTAATAATGAGAGCATCAATTCATAGGTAAATGTGGCTCAAAGGATGCAGATACTAAAAATCAATGAAAATAGCATATTCTCATACCTTTATGTCCGTATTTACTGGCCTTAAAATTTCTAATGAACAGGACCTCTCTGGTTCTTTTTGGAATCCTTGACTTTATAATTGCTATCATAAAGTGGATGGGCAATGTTTGCAATTTGGATTAATAGATTAATGCCAGGGAGGGGGTTTGCACTGTGAGAAGGAGAGCTTGTGGTATACCTTTCCAAGGAGTAACCAGTGAAGAGACACTGTTTGTGACTACATGAGATCATTCCTGATATTTCCTTTCTAATTATCATAGTACATGAAACAAAAGAAAGTGAAACACATCCTTCTCTGACAAAGTGTTTTTGCTCCTGAAGATGAAACTAATAATTTTCTTAAAATATTCTCAACAGTACAAAGGCAGAAGTAAAGAGTTATTAGATTAAAATAGAATTACTCCAAACAGACCACATGTAGTAACTCTGAAATAAATACTTATATTTTCAAAGTCCTACTCTTTGATAAAGTAATAAGTACATGATTAGTGATAATAACCATTAACATTATTAGTGTTGATATAATTATTGATAATAAATTTATAAACTCTAGATTGTGATTTCCAATCTATTTTAATGCACCTGTGACGATTTCATGTAATATTTGCAGAACTGAAAACATGTGTGAGATAAATCACATGCTATAGAATTAAACTATATTCAAATATATACTGATTCAGCAAATCTGCGGGAGGGTAATTCCACAGGAAGTTAACTAGGTCTGCTCTCTGAAAAATGGTAGGTTCAGATAATCTGTGAAGGTACTAGAATACTTACAATTAAAGATGTAGATATTTTTTAAGAGTTATGTAACATTTTTAGCAGACATATATGCAAGAAAAATCATTAAGCTTCTACGTGAGGTAAAAAGTAACAGAAGTATTCCCAACAATGCAATGAAGACATTAAAAAGTACTACAATTCAAAGAACTTCGGGGTCATAAGGGACTTGTTAGTAGATTGTAAAAGAAGTTGCTAATGAATAAGAAACACTGTTAAACTGACTTTGAAAATCTCCAAAGAACTAGGACATGCATTAAAGAAATCTTCAAGAAAATGCAATACATTAAAATTCAGACAAAAATGTTTAATTATTGTAAGGTATAATTAGTGGTGTGAATTTCAGAAGTACCTTCAGAGCTTTGGTTATTTAAAAGTCAAAAACACAGAGGAAGGGAAAGAAGAGGTGGAGGAGAAAACCTGTTTATCAAAGGTAACTATATCAAAAATCCTAGAATCTTTTTAAAAGATAAGCAATTGGCTAGATAAAAAAAATTAATTGTTTTCATTATATAAATTTAAACATGAAAGTCTTGGAAATTTTGAATTTAGTGTCTAATTCTGGTGGTGTGCTTGGAATTCGTCATATCAGTGTCATCCCAGCTCATATTTTGGGAGCTCATTCCTAATATGAATGCTATGATCTTCGAAAGACCAACTTTCTTATTCAGATTGCAGCAGTGGAAATTCATCATCCAATTTGTGTATGTAGCCCTGGAATATAAAGCAACTGAGTAGGAAAGGAACATGGATTGTTCTTATGGATAGTTTCACAAAAAGTGGTGGAAAGGGGTTTCTTTAGAGGAAAAGAATGCTATCAAGAAGTAATATATCAGTTTTATTCATTAAAACAAATATCCAAATACTTAGAAGCCAGAAAAAATTGAAATAAAAATGGAAGTCATCATGGAAAATTAGTAAAAAAAAAATTCTGATTTGTCCTGGTCAACTGGGCTTACTAAATACTCAGAAGAAACATGACATTTGATTGGTGCCTTACATATATTTGAAAATCTATAAATTAGCATGTTTTCAATTTCCAATGTATAAATATTTTAAATGCAATGACATGCTGGTATAAATAATTAGGTGTTGGTATCTTTGAATGGACCACAATGTTTCAATAGAAATACTCATATTGTGTATCTATTGAAATGAGTTTTGGTGTCATACGAGATGATGTTGTTTATGTTGGAGGAGATAGGCTTTTCTTTTAATATTACAATGCGTGATAAATTGTCAGATTTTTGCACTGAAACTTTAAAAAGATAAGACACACACACAAACACATTATGACTAGCTTTAAAAGTAGAAATAAATAGTACTTTCAGAACATAACAAAAGGAATGTAACAATTATTGTGAGAAATTTTTTAAAACATTTTTAGTTGTAGATGGACACAATACCTTGATTATTTTTTATTGTAGATTTAAAAAAATTTATTCTAATTTGTTATATATGACAAGAGAATGCATTAAAATCTTACATATATAGAGCACAATTTTTCATATCTCTGCTTGTATACCAAGTATATTCACACCATTGTGTCTTCTTCATACATGTACTTAGTTTGATAATGTGCATCTCATTCCAACATCTCCTTTTTTACCCCTTGCTCCCTCCCTTCTTTTCCCTCCCCTTTGCCCTATCTAGAGTTTGTCTAATCTTCCCATGCTCTCCATTACAACCCCTATATGAATTAGCCTTATTATATCAGAGAAAACATTAGACATTTGATTTTTGGGGGATTGGCTAATTTCACTTAACATTATATTCTCCAGCTCCATCCATTTACCTGCAAATGACATGATTTTAATCTTGTTTATTGCTGAGTAATATTCCATATTCTTTATCCATTCATCTACAGAAGGACATCTAGGTTGGTTCCGCAGTTTAGCTATTGTGAATTTGCTGCAATAAACAAATACTTCTCAGAAGGTGATATACAATCAATCAACAAACATATGAAAATGTGTTCAACATCTCTAGCAATTACAGAAATGCAAATCAAAACTATTCTAAGATTTCATCTCACTCCAGTCAAAATGCCAGCTATTAAGAATACAAACAACAATAAGTGTTGGTGAGAGTGTGGGGAAAAAGACATGCTCATACATTGCTGGTGGGACTGCAAAATAGTGAAGCCAATATGGAGAACAATATGGAGATTTCTTGGAAAACTGGGAATGAAACCATCTTTTGACCCAGCTATCCCACTTGTATACAAAGTATATTTACATCATTTTTAGATGTAGATGGACACATCTATACCCAAAGGACTTAAAAACAGCATACTACAGGGACACAATCACAATCAATGTTTATTGCAGCATAATTGGGAAAAATTTTATTGTTTTATTTTTCCTTTGTTCTCTTAAGGGAAGAAAAATAGCAATTTTATCAGGATATACTCAAAGAATTTTCTAAAATCTTTCTCATGCCATGATTGCTGCTTGATCTGGTCTGGCTGAGCTGTACCATACACACATTGCTGTCCAGGATATGTGCACTACTGCTTTCACTTCTTGATGTAAATATTGAGACGTCTATGGATCTTCTGCTCTCGCTACGTCCACTTTCTGTTTATCCTGTGGGGTCTGACACTGTGGCTTTGCCTCTGCCAATGTGGTCTGACATTTTTGTGCTAATTGAGCCTCTAGATATTTCCTGCATGACAGTGTGGGCTGCCACTGGGATTTTTCACAGAACAGGTAGCAGTAAGCATATTATTTGAATTTCACTGTGTAAGAAGGTATCCCAGAATTTAATAGCTCTCAGCAATAACTGTTTATTGCTCAGCATTCCATGGGACTGAAATTTGGGCAAGAGTGAGCACAGATAGCTCAACTATGCCCTATAGGATTTTAATGGGAGCTGGTGGATCTCTTTGTCCTCATTTATGGAAGTAGGATTCAGGTCCCCCATGTGAACTTTTTTATCTGTATCTCTCCTCTTTCTCTGTGTGTCCATCATCTCCAGCAGCAAAGCCTGTATTTATTTATATGAAACTAGGTACCAAGAGAGAAAATAGAACCTACGGAACCTGAGCTCAGAAGTCCAAAATCATGTGTCTACCAAATTCTACTTGTCAAAGATAGCCATGTGGGCAGCCCAAATTCAAGAGAGAATGAAAAAGACTTCACTTTTTAAAAATTATTATGCAAGTCTAATTTGTAATTCATCTGCTACAGGTTAGTTTTTGTTTCTTTTGTTTTTCCCCTTTTGTGTACTAACTTGAATCCATTTGTGTGTATGTGTGATATTTTAATTAAGTACTTATGAACAGCAGAATGCATTTTGATTCAATGTACAAAATTACAGCACAACTTTTCATTTTTCTGATTGTACACAATGTAGCATCGCACTATATGTGCGACGTCATACATGTACCTGGGGTAACAATGTCCATAGCCTTCCACCATCTTTCCTGTCCCCATACTTTTTGATGGGAGAGGCACACCCTTTACAAAGAAGCATAAATATGTTCATTGGTGAGTGTTTTTTCTCTCTACCAAAGTGTTTCAATGAGTGATTTGCAGTGGCCTTTGAAGAGGACGGCTGTGCCTGATAGCATTTTGCTATGAATAAGGCAGAATTATGAACTTTAAGTTGTTCTCTAAATCATTTTCTGGGAAAAAAAATTAAATACCTGTTTGTTTGCGATTATATTATCAGATAAAACAGTGGTTTGAAATTTCAATATAATCTCCTTCTCAAATAGCTTACCTGGTTTATTCTGGAGAACTAAATTGCTTCTGTCTTTATTATCTTGTTCTGTTCTTTTGAGATAAGCAATTCACCTACACTGATGTTATGAGATAAGATGTGTAAATTGCATTATAGTTTCTTGCAGAGAAGTACTCTCAAAACCAAAAGAACAATAGCAAAAGTCTGTTTCTCTATGGAACAATGTTAAATAATGAATAACTGGCAGCAGTGCTGTTTCTTGGAAATTTTCAGAATGGGGAGAGTACTTACTTTTCAGCTTAATCATGCAAGTCTAATTTGTAATTCATCTGCTACAGGTTAGTTTTTGTTTCTTTTGTTTTTCCCCTTTGGTGTACTAACTTGAATCCATTTGTGTGTGTGTGTGTGTGTGTGTGTGTGTGTGTGATATGCCATTGACTTGCAACAATGCCCTTTGATTTCTTTCTGTGACATTAAAAAAAAAAGTGAAAATTTCTTGGTGTGACATTTGTAGACCTGTTTTCAGCTATCACTCATTTTGGTCCATTTCATGGGCTATGTGCCAGCTAACCAAACTGCCTATGATTTTTCTCAAATTATATTGTGGGTCAAACATGTAAGACTTTGCTACTTCACTCTCTGTGTTGAAATTTCATTCTTTGGTCCCCTGACGTCTTTTACTCCCACTCCTCCAAACAAAACAAAACTTGCCTAATAACAGTTTCTTCTAGCTTTAGCTAAGGTATTGACTCATAAATCTCCCTTTTCTCATAATGCCCCTTTATTTGGAAATGAATTTTTTTAAAAAAATCCTAGATTTCTACATGCTTTTATTTCTGAAGCTAAACTATATTATTGCATTTAATTATTTAGTTTTCTTCCTGAACTGAACTAGTTGAAATATCTTCTCTTCCTAGGACTGTGTGACATATGTTTCATTTTTAAAAAATTATATTTTTTTATTCATGCACCTGTGTTAAAATCCTCTTTGATATTTAGTCTTCTCAGTATCAAATATTCTAGACAATTTCCCAAGGCAAATACACAAGGTTTATCTAAGCATGGATTATCCCAATGATATTCATAACAGATTACTCACAAAATTGTTTTTCAATTTGAGACTTGAAGCATGAATTCTATTCTGAAGATGTGCTGTGCTATAGTAGGTTTTCTCTTTAATGTCATTGAAAGGAACCAGCAGACTATTTAAAAGAAACAAGAAACACTCCCCACCTCACTTTATTAAAGAAATCTGTTGATGTAGTGTTTGATGTTTTTTCTTTATAAAGCACACATTAGTTAATAGCAATTAAATAAAGGGATATTGAACCATCTCTATGCCATACTGCACAGTATTTTGCATAGCTATACCTTGATATGTTGTGTAATTACCATGTTCATCTGGAGGCCTGTGCATGTCATCCATTGGCACCCTCTCATCAGAAGGCAGCGGTCTTGATAGAAATTTCCATCTCATCTTGTAGGTGATTTCTAAAACCATCATGTTGGCACATTTTTAATGCTGATCTGTTTCACCGTTTTACAAATTTAGCTTCTCTTTTTGAAACCTTTGAATCATTGTATTGTCTGAACAGAATTTCAAAGAAAAAGTTTCTTTGAAAATATTTTTCTTTTTCTTTCCTTCCACTTAAATTAATAAAGCTAGATTCAGGATAGTTAGTGCTTAATGCATTGCTACTTGGAAAAAAAAAGTAAATCAGTTGATAGCCACACTTATTTGGGATTACATTCACATATTAGAATATTGTACATTTGAGGTCAGAAATAAATAAGTTTAAATTTTAAACATATTACTTTTTAGCCAAGTGATTTTGGGGCAAGTTTTTTTATTTTCTTTTTACATCTACAAACTATTATTTATCCCTTCAGACTTCTGTTCATCAAAAAGGTCAAGGTCAATCTTGTTTCCCCTTGCTTGATAGTACTTAGATATTTTGCCATAATGAATTTATCCATACTTATTTTGGAGCTTAGTAATTTATATAATTACTAAGGTAATATAATTATACAATTACTAAGACCAATGGTCTTAGTAAACAAATTATTTAACAATCTTTTGTGTTATTTTCTGACTTTTCTGACTTCTACTATTTTTCATTGAGATTTTCTCCTGCCCTCAGGTAATATAGGTTAATCCATCCTATTGTCTCCCTATAGGCCTTTGAAACTAATCCTAATTCTAAATCTTGCCTATTGACTAAATCAGAATTTATTTCCCATCTAAATTATTCTTATTCTCCTATGATATCAGTATTGAATTCTAAGGAAGGAAGTACTAAGTTAAGTTAAAAATGAAAACACATTTTCAAATCACCATATGAACAGTCTTTATTCTTGCTTTTTTGTTCAGTCACCTCAGCACCTTTGACAGTGCCTTGCACATAGTAGGAGATCTCTATATATTTTATTTGTTTATTTATTTACTTATGTGCACAAACTTCAGGAGTTCTGGCNTCTCTCTCTCTTTCTCACACACACAAAACACACAAACACACACACACACACATACATTTTTCCTTTGCCCTCTGGGAACTTACAGTCAAGGATAAAAAAATGTTAAATAAGTAAATAATTGTCATTTAAATAAACAGAAAATAGAATAAGATTCTTTTTTTTTAAAGAGAGAGAGGATTTTTTAATATTTAATTTTTTAGTTTTCTGTGGACACAACATCTTTGTATGTGGTGCTGAGGATCGAACCCGGGCCCCATGCATGCCAGGCGAGCGCACTACAGCTTGAGCCACATCCCCAGCCCTAGAATAAGATTCTTGAGCAAAATTCCTGGACTACTCTTAATAAATACTTTTGATAAATGATGTCTTCTTAGGAAATGTCCTTAAGCTGAGATTTAAAAATAAAGATTAGTCTCATGAAAGGGGTTAGGGAAGAAACCTGAGTAAGAACATTAGAGATAATTTTTTGGAACTAGTGTGGATCATAATATGCAGAGCTTTGGGAGTCAGTCAAAATAACATTTTGCCCTATCTGAAAGGTGCTGGGAACTCACTGAAAGATTTCAACAAAAGGGTAAGGTGATCTTGTTAAATATTAAATGAGAGATATTCTAGTTTTCCTATGTGAAGCAAGGAAAAAAGAAAATGGGGTAATGATGTTGCTTGGGAAAGAGAAGGATGTGCAGGAAGAAAAGCCATAAAATTCTGTAAGTAGGTTTCATAAATAAGTGAATAGAATTAGAGCACTAATCTCTAGAATATATTTCTGCTATCTAATATGCCTGTGGTAAAAATTTGCTCCCATTCTGTAAGCTTTCTATTCACTTGTCTGATTGTTTCTTTTGCTGAGAGGAAACTTTTTGTTTGAATTCATCCCATTTGTTGATTTTTGATTTTAATTCTTGCACTACAGGAGTCTTATTAAGGAAGTCAGTGCCTAATCTGACATGATGGAGATTTGGGCCTACTTTTTCATCTATTAGGCATAGGGTCTCTGGTTTAATTCCTAGGTCCTTGACCTACTTTGAATTGAGTTTTGTGCATTGGAGAGATAGGGACTTAATTTCACTTTATTGCATATGGATTTTCATTTTTCCCAGCACCATTTGTTGAAGAGTCTCTTTTCTCCAATAAGTTTTTTGGCGCCTATGTCTAATATAGGATAACTGTAATTATGTGGGTTTGTCTCTATGTCCTCTGTACTATTGGTCTACAAGTCTATTTTGGTGCCAATACCATGCCATTTTTATTACTATTGCTCTGTAGTTATTAGTGTAAGGTCTGGTATAGTGATGCCACCTGTTTCACTCTTCTTGCTAAGGATTACTTTAGCTATTCTGGGTCTCTTATTTTTCCAGATGAATTTCATGACTGCTTTTTCTATTTCTATGACAATGTCATTGGGATTTTTATTGAAATTGCATTAAATCTGTATAGTGTTTGGGTAGTATGGTCATTTTGACAATATTTATTTTGCATATACAAGAACAAAGTAGATCTTTCTATATTCTAAGGTCTTCTTTAATTTCTTTCTTTAGCATTCTTTAGTTTTCATTGTACATGTCTTTCACCTCTTTCATTAAGTTGATTCCCAAGTATTTTATTTTTTATTTTTGATGATATTGTAAATGGGTAGTTTTCCTCATTTCTCTTTCAGATGATTTGTCCCTGATATACAGAAATATCTTTGATTTAGAGGTGTTGATTTTATATTCTGCAACTTTGCTGAATTCATTTATTAGTTCTAAAAGTTTTCTGTTGTAATTTTTTGGGTCTTCTATATATAGAATCATATTGTTGACAAATAGTGCTAATTTGAGTTCTTCTTTTCCTGTTCATATCCCTTTTATTTCTTTCATCTGTCTAATTGCTCTGGCTAGTGTTTCAAGAACTATGTTAAATAGAAGTGGTGAAAGAGGACATCTCTGTATCAAAAATCTGAACACCATAAAACCAAATCAATCAATCAATAAATGGGCTAAGGAACTAAACAGACATTTCTCACAAGAGGATATCCAATTAATCAACAAATATATGAAAAAACGGTCAACATATTTAGCAATTAGAGAAATGCAAATCAAAACTACGCTAAGATTTCATCTCACTCCAGTCAGAATGTCAACTATTAAGAATACAAACAACAATAAGTGTTGGCAAGGATGTGGGGGAAAAGGCACACTCATACATTGCTGGTGGGTGTGTAAACTAGTGCAGCCAATATGGAAAGCAGTAGGGAGATTACTTGGAAAACTGAGAATGAAACCACCATTGGACCCAGCTATACCACTCCTTGATTTATACCCAAAGGACTTAAAAACAACATACTACAGGGACACAGCCACATCAATGTGTATAGCAGCATAATTCACAATAGCTAAACTGGAACCAACCTAGATACCCTTCAGTAGATGAATGGATAAAGAATCTGTGATATATATACACAATGAAATATCTACATTAAAAGAAAATAAAACCATGGCATTTGCAGGAAAATGAACAAAGTTGGAGAATATAATGCTAAGTGAAGTAAGCCAATCCCCCAAAACCAAATGCTGAATGTTTTCTCTGATATAAGGATGTTGATTCATAATGGGGATGGGAGAAAGCATGGGAGAAATAGACAAACTTTAGAGAGGGCAAAGGAGGGGGGGGGAGGGAGGAGAAGGAGGATGGGAAAGATGGCAGAATGAGACAGATATCATTACCCAAAGTACATTAATGAAAACACGAATGGTGTGCCTCTACTTTGTATACAAACAGAGACTTGAAAAATTGTGCTCTATTTGTGTAATATGAATCGAATTGCATTCTGTTGTCCTATATAACAAATTAGAATAAATTATGAAAAGAATTTAGCAGAAATAGCTAATGTAGATATAAATTTGGGTTATATTAGTTTGTAATTTTAATAGAATACCTGGGAGTAGATGTGATTGTATTAAGAATATAAGAATAAGGATAAAGAAGGAATTATGAAAAAAATCCAACATTTAAAATTTGGGTAGAAATGTGGATCTAGTGACATATTATATGGAAGCATGCTTACAGAAATGAGAGAAGTATTTTGAGACTAGATTCTACTGTATGTTTGATGCTATGATAACAGCTCCTTATGAGGATGACCTTATCTCAAAACACTGACCTCTGTAAAGTGGGGAATCCTGGCTGACTGATGTGGGGATATAAGGCCCAGGCCCTTTGCACCAATTTGGATTGAGCTGTAAAAAAATTCTAAAGTGTCTTCCCATTTCCATTTACCTCTATAGGTTGGAGATTGCCCATTTTATTGACTTTATTCCATTCCCTTGTTGTGCTGCTTTTCCTTCTCTCCTGGGCATTAATTCCAAGGGAATTTTATAAAACTAATCTTTTTTCTGCTAATATGCATCTGACATTCTCTTCCCTAGGAAAACCAGACTGTAGCACATGAAAAAAAAATATATATATATGTATATATATACATTTTAGCATGTTTATATTAATNTATATATATATATATATATATATATATATATATATATATATATATATATATATATAAAATGTCTGCCAGATTGTGTTTAGTTGTCTTAGTCAAGAAATGATGTCTAGGATAGAGAAAATATGCTGACTAGCTTTTTCAGGTTAGAAATTAATGCAGCTGTTTTGGTTGAGTCATGAAAGCAGCAATGCAATTGAACTCTGCAAAGTTATAAGAATGAGGATTTAGGATCAGGAATATTGGTAATCCTCTTGTGAAGTTTAGCAGAAATCCAGAATCTGGAGAAGGGTGATATGGGGATAATTTAAGAAGGGAGAAACTGAATCATAGATTACATAGTGCTCCAAAATAGATGGCAGAAGTGTTCATAATGCAGCTTGGCTTGAGTTTGAGAGCAGCTGCAACACACTTTTCTGTTTTGTGCCTTCTATCTGACTCAAGGAAGGAAAAAGCAAAGAGTTCGAAAAGTGGAGGGGAATTCAGAGTACTGCATATGGGGACAGCTTGAAATAGTCATTTGAAAAGCAATGCATTGAAAAGAAACACAGGAACTTTTTCTAGGCACCACTGGGAGTCCAGGTGAGAGTAATAGTAATGAATTTATATAGCACAAATTTAGGCCATCAAATATTCTTCTACTTGCTTTATTATGTTTAATATAAAATGTCATGCATTTTGAGTTGCTTGGTAAATGATGCTTGTGATGAAAACATCTGTTTTCTTTTTTCCTACTCCCTTAAGAAAAGGCAATTTAAAGAAACTTTCAATTACCTCTCATTAAAAATGAGCACATGACTAAGATCACATAAACATTTTCTCTGTTGGGGATTATTTCATAATGAGTCTCATCTTTGCTCTGTCTATAGGGCAAAAGGAAAGAATACTATTTTATAAATGAAAAACAATTATTTGAATATATTATAGTAAGCATAAACCCTTGTCAGTCTAAACTTAGCCTGTTGAGTCTCTGTAATTAGAATATAACTGATGAAAGGCATGGTCATATGTAATTTGATGGAAAGCTTTGAGAAGTTTATTTCCATAGAGGTTATAGGTGGATGGATGGTTCAGATCAATAAGTATCATTGCAGATCAATAAGTATCATTGGAGCTGATCAAACTTGCCTTAGAAAATAAAATACACAACATCTTGAAGTTCCTTTAAACTTTACAAATTTTATGAAAGGTGATAAATTATTCCTCTGTTAAATAATATCTTTTTTAAATGAAAAATGCAGGTTTCTTAGCTGGGCGTGGTGGGGCACACCTGTAATCCCAGCAGCAGCAGCTTGGGAGGCTGAGACAGGAGAATCCTAAGTTCAAATCCAGTCTCAGCAACTGCCAGGTGCTAAGCAACTCAGTGACAGCTGGGCTCTAAATGAAATATAAAATAGGTCTGAGGATGCAGCTCAGTGATGGAGTGCCTCTAAGTTCAATCCCTGGTACCTCCCTGGCACCACCACAAAGAGGTTTTTTATATTTTTTTGCCTCTGTTGTACAGAGAAAACTTCTGAAGATTATTTATAACATTTGCTAGCCAATGTTTTTAAAATGATAGATTTAGAAAATAGGTTTTTCATTAGTAATATTATTTCATTTTATTTATAAATCTTAGACATCTTTAGCAATTTTAATGGGTAATGAATAGTATATTTGATCTTATTTACAAATGCAAAATATGCTCAAATATTTTGAAATTTGGTTTTATAACTTTTTAAAATTGCTTCTATTTTATGAAAATATTTTTTTCTAATTCACATAATTTTTATAGATGGAATTAACAAATACAATAAACCCAAATTATTCTAGCTTTTTACAAACAATATAAAATAGTAAGATACCAACATAAAATAGGATGCCTGCCTATATCACTTATCTGCATATTTTAAATTTGAAATTATACTATCATCCTTATTCACCAGCATTTCTAATAGTAGTATATTGTATGATTAAGTCTGAGTTGTTGTCATCAACAAATTTCCATGACAATATTGTTTTGTAAGAATAAAAATAGCCCCAAAATATTACTGAATGTGCCAATAGTGTCTATAATACTAGTAAAAGGTTTAAAATCAAATGCCTATTCAAGTACTCAATAGTGCATTTGGTATTTAACCTTTGAAATTATTACTCTCATGGGATATATTTTCTTAAATATTAAAGATTTATAAATTTCCAAATACACGTTCATTCATTTTTAGTACCAAACTTTCTCTATTATTTTAAATCTTCTATATTTAATTACACTTCCTCCTGAGCACAGAGACATATACATAATAAGAAAACAATAAATACACTTGTAACTGAAAATACATAGTTGATTTGAAATCTCACTGCTAAGGAAGAATTGCCATCCCCTATGCTTATGGTTTGTAATGACTAGAAACTTGACCATGATAGTGAGTGACTTTTTTTTTCTTCTGAGCTACTCTATTGAAAAACCTATTTAGAGTTTTTATTTTAGTGACCTCCAACAGCAAAGACGAAGTCACAGCTAAAATTCCCTGGGTTTAATGGAAACAGATTTCCTAGTTTTCCTGCATAGTCAAAGAATTATGGTCCCTCTTCTGTGTAGTCCACTTTTTTTGTATGTCAGATGTATGTTACCCTGATTGACTCTTTTGAAATGTTTATGTATTTGCCAACTAAATGCATAAACTTCACTGGATTCCCACTAAATTCTTTTTTCACCTAATAAAATAAATTTTACTTGATGGAATTTTATTTTTTTCATGTTTTAATACCAGAAAACACTTGTAGGTATTTATATCATGTGAGTTGAAATTTGTGTACCTCATACCTTTATCAAACTTGGGCTTAAAAATTATAAGGGCATTCTATTGACATTTATTTAATTATTGCTCTGACATTTTCAGTGGATCAGTCCCTACATTATTGGCATTTGAAAATAGAATGTTCTAATTTTGCTTTAATGAAACATATTGGCATTAGTGACATGAGTACACTTCAAGTTTAAACATGTTTATAAGATGTTCAGGTAACATCATTTGAAATCTGTGCTGTCAGTACCAGGGGTACATGTGTGTGTTTATGTGTTAAACATAGGCAGATTAACCAAAGAACAAGAATTAAACCCAGGTCATTCTGAGACTTTAAAATCATAAGAAAAATCAGAAAACCCTTGGTAGACAACACTTAATGAATGTCTTCCAAAGTTTGTGTTAACCTTGAAATAACACACACATACACAAATACCCGGAACATACTAAAGGGTTAGAAACAAGTTAAAGCTGATTTAATTTCTTCTAAACTTTAAATATAGTCTTTTTGTATATTTGACAAAGTTGGGTAATATATTCTAAGAATATCAGTTTATAGAAAGGATAGAATATCTAAATGCCTAATTATGTTATAATTACATGATTTTAAAGAAGTGAAATGAGCAAAAAGCTTGATTTTTCATGCATGGCATGCAGGTGTGTATAAGAACTTTAATAAAAGTTGTCTAAAACAGTAGCAGCTGTGTCCAGGTGTGCCTAGGTGTGTATGAATATCAGAGATGAAAATAGAAATTGAACTGAGAAGCAGGGCCACCACTGAAAATTTACTCCTTTAAAGACTATGATCCACTGAGAAAGTATTTAATGCTGCATTTTATATATACCATTATTCACATCTGCTTAAGTGTTCTTTTACTTTCAAAAATTTAAAATTTCTTTCAATCCTCTTTTCACCCTTGATAAACAGTTTTTTTTTCTGCATTTTAGATAATAATTTGGATATTCCATCCCTTTTAATGTCTCAAATGGGGTTCTTCCATATCTAAGAAGTTATAAAAATCTCAAAAGCAAAAATGCATACAGACAATTCTACATTAATGTCAGGGTTTGTCTTAATGCAATGGTGTCATAGATTTGTGTCCATTAAAAAGCTGCTCTTATACGATGGTAAATGTGGTCCTGGTGCCCTGTTTTCTTTTTCTCTGTTAATTTCTTCTTCCCTGGAATATTTCTGCCCCTTCCACTTGCAGTACATCTTCTTGGGCCTGGCACTTCTAGGGATTTCACTTAGCGCTGCTTTGCTCTTTCTCTGCTACTGAGCCAAAAGATGTAATCAAGTTATGACAAGGTGGGCAAGTGAAATATTCTTCCTCTAGTGATCTGTGTTCTTCCCAAGTTTGTCCCACCTAGCCCTTGAAAGAGTAGGTTTCTAAATAAAGAGAATTGGTATTTAATCACGATTCTATCAGATCTATACATAACGTACAATCTCCAAACAAGTTCTCAGGTCTATTGGTGGGAAAATACAGGGAGACAGGTGCTGCTGATCTTGTCACTATGGTTAAGGATTTATAAGGGCACATGGGGCTAGGTGAACTTGGTGTTGGGGAAAATAAGCCACAGTCAACAAATAGTTTTTTAGTTTTCCTTATGCTCCAGTACTAAATTTCGACAACTAAAAAGTGATCCAGAGAGATGGATTTTTAGCCTCACAAGTTTAGAGTACACCAGAGGAGAAAGAACTCAAGTAGGAAAGCACATAAATAAGCTATTTCTAAATTAGGGTAGGTTCCATGATTTAAAAACATAGAACTGATACAGAAAGCTGCACATTGTGGGAGAGAAACTTGCTTTATCAAAGGCATGTATGTAAGGTGTTTTTAAAAAACTTGTAATTAAAGTGGGACCTTAGAGATTAAGATTGGGGGACTGGGATGGTGGCTCAGTGGTAGGGGGCTCACCTGGCACACGAGAGGCACTGGGTTCAATCCTCAGCACCACATAAAAAAAGAAATAAGGTTAAAAATATTTTTTTAAAAAATTAAGGAGGGGTCAGTGTCTAGGCAGAGATAAACAATGTGCAGATGTTTTTGAATTGGAAAATTCCTAGCTAGGCTGTTTGAAAACTGATAGGGGCCAGGTTGGAGGTGGAATGAATGTGAGCAAAAGTCAAACAGGCTACTTCAGTTTTATTACAACCAACCCATGGAGTTTGTAAATGTTACATAAGTTTTGTTTTTATTACATGTAAGAGGAGATAATTTTGTTTTAATCAAATTTCCTTTTCATAAACTCCTTTCACATTTTCTTTTAAGAAAGCTGGCGATCTACTGCCCTCGTGTGGCACCCTGCTACATTACAAGTCATATTTGAGTAAAGTCTTGGAAGGATGATTTTAGCAATAACCTTGCAACATTTTTCAGTTGATCCTAGGCCTCTCTGTCAGCTTTTAGAGTCAAAAGTAGAAAATTTTAGTTTGTTTTAGTTTTGTGTTTTTTAAATTTTTTATTTGTTTTTTTTTTCTCATATTCCATTGTGCAGAGGACATGCACTTAGATGGTTTAAGGAGCCAGGCAGATTAAGAAAAAGGGAGTGAAGCTGGACCAGATTCTACATGACAGGGTGAAGTAGATCCTATGGGGACCTTAGTGATACAAGTTCTAGATAAGAATCTTCAATTTTGCATGTTTATTTTATATAAAAAAATGAGAATTTTTTTAAAAAATAGACTTATGGACTTTTTCAATCCAGGCCCTAAATTTCCTACTTTTAGCCAATCTACATTATTAATTTTTCAGTCAAAACAACAAATGCTTTTTATCTTTAAGGTTTTGATTATTTAACAGCTGGTTATTTCATACATCAAGCAGGCTATTTCCACATTTGATATTTTGCCAGAGGTTTATTTTGGAAAGTATTTCAAGTAGTTTTGTTACTGCAAAAGGTATCTTTCCTTTCTTCTTCTTTTCTAACATCCAAGCAGCCATTTTTAGTATAAGGTTCCCCCCACACCCACAAATTATTGCCACCCTGCTTTAGGGAGTGTGGGTATGGAGTTTTGCCTCCATTTTTCTCTGCATTAAGATAGACCCAAATTGTTTTCCGAGGAGACTCTTCACTCTGACTGCCAGCACTGCCTGTACACATTTTTAGCCAGAAATTGAGTCATTTGTTCAGGACCAGGGCTTTATCTGGTTTCTTCTTTCCATATGAGGATGCTTGTGCCGCACAAAATTTAGTTGACTTTTAGAGTATAAGACTGTCTGTAAATGGAAACACTGAATTGTAGCTTTCTTGGCACTTGTCAGGGACTACAATCTCAAATTCACTACAGCTCGATACCTTTCAGATGCTTTGGCTAAGAGAAATAATATTTATTGAAGAAGGCCTGGAGGAAATGCAGTCATCCATTTTGCCATATAATCTAAAGTCTATTTCAGGATTAAGGGAGGCCATCAGGCACAGACCCTTCACTTTGGGTCTAGCAGGATGGTTTCGGACCGAGCTGTGCATTTGCCATCATGGTGAAATACTCTATGAGGGACCAAGGAAATATTTTCTCTTCATTCCTATTGGTGTTCATTTCTAATGACTTGCTTGTACTATGTTTGGACTTGTTCCTGGTTATATTTTCTACTTTTCACATGTCTATTAGAAAACTCAGTCATGTTTGTGCTCTACCTTAATTGAGCAAAGATTTTTCATTTGTTCACTAATCCCATTTGCAGCACTGTCTTTACTTTCCTGTTTTAATATTCCAAAGGCTCTCTTTACAGAGTTTCAGTATTTTATCTTGATAAATTGTATGCATCTATAAGCAACTTAAATGCATTTGAGACTGAAGTGATGTATAAATAAAAGCCATAGGATTGCTATTGATGCTGAACTTGAATATAGAATTTAATCATTGGATAAACAGTCTGTAACCTAAATAAGAACTAAAAGAATATCTTATAACTTCACAAGAGCTGAAGCACCCACCAAAATTATGTGGATTTAAAAAAAAAAAACAACAACATGCTAGTCCAGTTTTGCAGTGTGCAAAAGTTGATATTCCTCATGAAAAATGTCACTAGAGAGGCAACAAAGGGCACAGCGAAAAGGACAAAATATATACTTTAAGGTTGTAACACATGCTTTCCATCAGTGCTGACTGGCATCCTCAGTGAAGGGTGAAAATGAGCCAGGCCTTCCATTTACTCTGCACCAAACTTTGACAAAGGATCTGAATATATGGTATGGTTGGTCATCCAACATCATCATTCTGGGACTTGTGAGTGATGATGAACATCTAGAATGATTATATTAAGATGCTTTTAACTTCACATACACATGATTTTATAAGATATAGATAAGTGTAGTGACCTTAAATTCAGTTTTAAGAAAAGAGACATATGCCTATGTATGATGTATGTATGGAAAGTGTATGTATTGTTAAACCTCAGAAAACCCAATAATTTAATCTGTAGATTATTATATTACAAGAATTCATAGGCCTTTCTAATGCCACTAAGGTTATATTATGAGGGATATGAAATATTACTTAGGCTAAAACTGAGGGGAGAATATTATTCTTTTTATGACATGGCTACTATAGCTATTGGCTCTATTATAGCTTTCAACTATTTATCAGAGTGGCCCTAAACATTAGTGATTTATGAGTCAGTGGCTTCTAAATAAGGATAGCTGAAATTTACTGGATTTCCACTTTATAGTCAGTATTGTATTGGAGGCCTTATACATATTATCTCATTTAGTCTCCGTAAAACATTTTATGAAATGAATTGTCAATATATTATGAACAAAGAACAGTGATCATTTTTATTCTCGTAGGTGGGCAGGTTTTTGGTTCTAAAGATTAATTGTTTATTCATGTCTTAACCAGAATGTACACTTACCCCTGAGAGTGGGATTTGGTAGAGTTCCATTATCTGCTAGTTCAAGAGCGATCTTGATGGAAACATGGACTTTTAAATAAACAAAATAGAAATTATACTTGCATTCTTGTGACTCAAAAAGTATGAATTTTCCATACAATGTCAGGGAGACACATTTCCTGATTGGCACCCAGGTTTTTGTTGTAGAGTAGATAACAGTGTTAAGTCACAAAATGAGTTTTTACACAATCTGCAAATAATTATACCTAATATAGTAAGCAATAAGGAACTATTCAATTTTTTTGTATCATGTGAGCATTATTTCATATGAACATTATTCCATGTTCAAATCATTATTTGAACAGGGAAACATGGAATATTTCATGAGACTCGTGAACTTTTCAGTTGTCATAAATGGTTCAAAAGCAAGTTGAAATTATAGAATAAGTTTGAAGATGCATACATGCTGTCACCAAGCAAGTTCACTGTTAGACAAGTAGAGAAAGTCTTGACACACAGGCATAAGGACATGCATATCAGTGTTCATGGCAACTTGTCTGTGATAATGCTGGAATGCTGATAGAATAAGGAAACAAATAGTACATCTACAAAATGGAATACTACACAACAATGTGAATGAAAGACTAGAACTATACATGTCAGCAAACTGCATCTCAGGAACATAATGTTGAATGAAAATAGCACATTCCACAAAGATACATGCTTCTTGAAAACTTCAAAAGCATACAATAATAAGCAATATAAACTACTGTAAGAACAAAGGATTAAAAAAAAAATACAGGATAATGGTGACCTCTATGGGGGAGAGAGATGTAAACCAGAGTGTTCCTCTGGGAGCTTCAGAAATTCTGACACTTTCTGACCTTGAGCTGGGTTCTATGTGCATGGGAGCTCTTTTTTCTTTTTTAATCTGGGTGCCTCACATTGTCATAAGCATTCTTTTGTGTGTATGTCTTCAGTTCTCCAAGAGGAAGAAAAAAAAAGGAAAAATATGTGGGCCTTAAATATTTACTTGAAGTCATTCATACCATCCACCAAAAAAGCTTTTCACTCTTGGTTGTTCTCACCCATTTTTCTCTGAACTTAATTGCACACAAGTGAGAGTCCAGTGTCCTTTAATTCCTGTCACGTTTTCATCAGACAAGATATATATGACTTCCTGTGCCCTGGAAAGCACTTGTAAATGTTCACTCTTGGCCTCTCACAGTTCATCTTCCTACATCAGGCCAACTGGCCAGGTTCTGTAATTTTGCCTCTTGCCTCCAGTTGTTAAAAATGAAAAGCAGGTGTCTCTCTCGTCTGCACTCTGTAATACTGCCCAGATCCAGTAGATCACTAGTTAAGTGGATGCAGAATGGCTTCTGACAGCAGTAGGTACCTGGTATTTGCCATTCCCTGGGTGGGGGTGTGGTCAGGGCTATAAATGCATAAACACCCACAGGGTTCTTGCTGCTATGGCAGAACTTGGCGATGTTTATTTGTCTACAGGCCGTGCAAAAGCTGTGTCCATGCTGCCTTCTCCCGTGACTTCCAGGTCATCTTTACCTTCTCATGTCTTCCCTTCCAAGGCTGGTTCTTTGCAACTGGGCTCAGAAAGGGAAAAGGAATCCACAAATGCCCTCTATAATGAATAGAACTATGATGTTTGACATTTTTTTCTTAAATAACTAGAATTATTGTCATTTTCATTGAAAAGTGAAGATAGAAAAAAGTGAACAATTTCTGAAAAAAACAACTATGACATATAGTTTATCATGATTTTAAACATGCAAACTTGGTGATATGTTGAATATTCTTGACAAGTTTTTCCTGCATCATGAGTTTTCTCATTGTACTAACTAATCTTGTATAGTTTATTATAGACACTTGTTCTATGATAAAAGTAACCAACATACAAAAAAATTCACTTACTTTTATTCAGTATTCTGAAAATAATAGGTTCATTTTTTTGAAATCCTAAAATATATTTTCTCATATCCATTTTTTTTTTCATTTTCAAAGTACTTTACTATACAGCTGTGAATATATCACTATAGGTCTAAGAAATTTCAGTCCACATCTATCTAAAGGGCCAATTTGTCTTCTATTGCTCAGGGAATCTGCTGATAAGCCAAATGTTCTGTTCACATATTTGTTAAACATTGTACTATGTTTCTAAAAGTCTGTAATAATTTCTTTAATTATACAACTAATTATATATACTCAGTGTTTCTTGCAGGTCAAATGCCCAAATAAGCTTTATGAACCAGATATGGATTATATGGTTGAGTTGTATAGAATATTGCAAATTAACACTAAAGAAAAATCTTTGCCTCATGCATAAACTATGTTCATTCTGATCTTGGGCTTTAAAAATAATTTGAGGTAAGATCCAGTTCAGTCACATTACGTATATTATCCTTTCCTATCATGTGTGTCTTGCACTTCACATGGCACAATGTAAAAGATGGAGACTTATGGAGGGTTAGATTATATGTTTCTAAAGTCTGAACTGCTACAGATTTAATCAATAAAATCTGTACTTAATTTAGTTGTGAGGAGATATTCCTCTTCAATAATGGCATTTTTATAATGGAATTATTTAAATTGCAGTGATAAAACTATTATTGAAATAAAATGTTGATTACTGTTCATATAATGCCTTTCTCTAATGAATATCATCAGAAATACAAATATGTTTTTGAAATGGTGATGTGAATAATCTCTCTCACACATGTACACACAAGCACAAAATTTCTAAAGTTAAGTTTTCAAAAATTTTTTAAAAGTTATATACCAATAACTATCCCATCTAATAAGGTAAGAGCTATGATAGTTAGAAAAATTAACTTGGCCCTTGAATTGGGGTGGAAAAGAAAATGAAGTCTTCCAGGAAGATGTGACAATTGTATTTAAAGTTAAGAAAAAAGATAGTGGAATATTAAAAATCCAAATTTTACCCTTAAAATAGTAAGATTTGTCATCTATCCATCAAATTTATCTTAAGGGTTTCACCTATGTACAAATGAATGCAGATGATTTGTATTCTGTAATCAAGTTAATTGGTGAAATAAAATAGTGTATTTAATCTCTAGTGAAGAAGTGCTGGATTAATCTAGATTAGTAATTTTTTATACTCTAGTAATATTTTATGATGCTCTTCTGGAGATTCTTTGAGATAAACTGTCAGCATGATACACATTTGGGGTTTAATACTTTTAACATTCAGGGAATAATCTCATTTTCTGATTAAATTAAAATTTCTCAGTGATGTAATGATGTTAGCAAATACTCTCACTGCTAAATAAAACAAAGTATACAAATTAGAAACCTGTGTAACTTTTCATGATTTTAATTCTTCATAGGAGTTTTTGCTACTATTATTTTTTATGATATTCCAAATTGAAATGTCTCCTTGCATAATCTAACATCCATATTTTCAAATCTGATATGATGAACTAAGCTATTTCTTTGCATATGATATTTTATAAAGTTAATTCTATACTGGGAGATAGTGAACATAAGTGATTACCTTCAAAGTGGCTAATGTGAAATTGTAGAAATTCTAAATGTTAAAGTAATTTATAAGGTAACAAATATGACATTTTGTTTACATTGGAAAAACCATAGTTTTATTTATAATTTTGAGATATAAGTTTATAATTTTAAGATAATTATAGATTCATAGGCAATTATAAGAAATGATATAGAGAAATCTCATCCAGCCTTTACTCAGTTTCCCACAATGACAATGTTTTGCATAACTCTTATACAGTATCTCAAGCACAATATTAATATTAAAGCCATCCACCAAATTTACTGTGAAAAAATTTGCAAACTTCACCGTCCATTTAGTTTTTGTTTCTAAAACATCCAAGCACTAAATATACGGTCTTGTTGCTTTAAACTTTGTTTCTAAAGTGAAGTTACTATACTTATGTAGTTCCAAGAATTGCAAACTTACTTCAAGAATTAAATTTAAGTAAAAGTTTAAAGGAGGGTTTGAGTGTCTTCTAGTTCCAAAAAAAGGGGGAAAAATGAATAGTAGATGTTCTTTTATTTTTAATTTCAGGACCAAACAAATGTTCTATACTTCAAAAGTTTCCATTAATAAGCAAAGAAGTCAATAGTGTGATTAGAATATAGACATATATGTGTATTTTATATTTGGATAGATTTCTACATGAAAACATGTAATACTAATTTATAATTAACTATTATTTCATAAGCAGAAGTCATAACAGATTTTCAAGGGACCATAACAGAACAATTTATCTTGTATAATGTAAGATGCCCTAGGGATATTAAAAAAATATAATGTAGAGCATTTAGTTGGGTTTGCTGTACATTTAGATGGATGGGTTAATTAAAGTCTCATCTTCTCTATTTTAGAGAGTAACTTTATATTACAGTCATAAGCACCAGATTGAAAGCCTGCTTCCCTGATCCTGTGTCTTTTCATATCTGATCTTTGTGATGTAGATCAAATGGGCTAGATTTGAGCACAATTTGTAAAATGGGTTTGCAGAACTTCTTATATTAAGTAATTACCTCTTCCCTTCAAATAATACCGCAAATATGCAAAGTAAAATATCTACATTTAACTTTTATTACAATGCCTAAAGATTTAACTTATCTAAAAACTAAATTGACTAAAGATATGAGCAAACACACTAGATATGAAAAACACATTTTTGTGGAGATATGTTTTAAAACTTATAGAATGTTAGTTTCTACTTGATTATTTGGACATTATACTTAATTAAAATAATAGGGCAGCCTTCATTATAAGTGAATACTGATTTGATGAGGTAAAATGTGTTTGTTTAGATTAAGTTGATGTCAAATATTTTATCTGAATTTAGTTCTATACTCTAGAGGGAAAATGGAAACAACCCTAGTTTATTCTTAACGATTTATGGTCAATTCCCAGGTGTAGGTGAAACTCAACTCAGATACATTCAAGCTAATTTAAGTTATCTCTACATAGTAGGCAATATGGCCCAGGGAATCAGATTGCTTTTGCAGTGAGATCTGCTAGAATAGGTAAATTCATTGACTGATGTAATGTATCAATATTACCAGGATGTTATACTAAAAAAAAAAAAATTATAGCTGAAACAGGAACATATAATGACAGAAGCATATCTGAGTTTACCTTAAAATACTTCTTATTTGAAGAATTTATTTCCCCCTGGATATATACAGAAGTCCTTGCTAAAGGAAATACTGATTAAGGTCAGGGTCACTATAATGAAGCTGCTGTAGAAAACATTACAACAAATACTTTACTAGTTGCATATTCACAAAATTGATACACAATACACAATCTTTATTTTCTAATTGTCATACTTGCATTTTTTTTAATTTAACCTTAAATTCCGGCCTGCATATCATTGAAAGAACTACAGTGGCTAGAATGTCATATTCACCAGTATTAGATGAAAAAGTAATTTGTTTTTCAGAGATACAATTTTTTTTCCAGGAAAAGTATGTTTAAAAGCTTTTCAAATGTGTAAACTTTAACCTGAGATACTTCTATCTTGATCTTTTCTTCTACTCACAGTACCTGTAGTACTTGGAGAATCTGTTTACCAACTTGTCAAGTCAATTTTCTTAAGGAGTGAATTCTTAAAAATGCTAATCCCCAAGTGACTTTAGAGAGGAATTGAGAAACAGTCATCTAAAGTTAAAAACATCCTGGTAGAGTTTTAATTTTTCAATCAGGACTGACATACTTCTAGTGGTTTCCCTGTGTATTTAATGCCCTCTTACTGGCTCTTGTCCTTAAAGCTTATGAGTGTAGATATTGTAATAATTATTTTGAAATTAAATTCAGGTGCAGGTACTTGAAATTCCTTCCTTCCTTCCTTCCTTCCTTCCTTTCTTTCTTTCTTTCTTTCTTTCTTTCTTTCTTTCTTTCTTTCTTTCTTTCTTTCTTTCTTTCTTTCTTTCTTTCTTTCTTTCTTTCTTTCTTTCTTTCTTTCTTTCTTTCTTTCTTTCTTTCTTTCTTTCTTTTCATGTTTTATTAGGAAAAGTCAGGGAGAGGAAATTTCATTCTATATGTAGTCATCCCTGTGCTCTTTACATTGGATCTTGCTATGTCACACGTCTTGCCTCATTCCTTAAGCTCCTGAAGCAGAGATGAGGGAGATGCAGAAATTTTGATCAGATCCTTAGGTTGATTGATTATCAGTCCAAAAGGGCAGATCTCATTTATTGTGAAGACCAGCTTTTTAAAAGAAACTTGAGGGACTGCCTTCATTATTGAGTTTCAGTTTTGGTGACTCATTTGACATTTTTGGAGGGGGATTAAAAACACACTTGGATAGTCTGAAGCAAAACATTGTTGACACAAATCATCAGCCCATGTAAGATTGTTCTGCTACTGATGCTGCAATCTACAACGTGGATTCTTTAAGTTATGTCATATTTTCTTAGGAATGGGTGATTTTAAAAATGTCTATTAGCATTTTATCTGACATAACAATTGTGAATATTTATGGGAAACCATGTCATAATCTGAAACATGTATAAAAAGTGCCATGATCAAATGGAAACATTTGACATTCCTACCTTTACTTTGTTTTGGGAAGCTTCAAACTCCTTTCATAGCTCTTCATCAAATATATAAAGTGTTCTAAACTATAGTCATCCTACTGTACTTGAGAATATTGGAAATAATTTCTCCTAACTGTATTTTGGTGATACCTTTTAAGGCAGAATCATATTGGGTGTTTTTTATTTTAACTATGTTTTCTAAAAGAGTCCCTAGAGTAAAATTATAAAAAGCACATATTCTTTAAAAATACTGAAGGCTTATTTATCCTTTATAGAGGAGTTAAAGGGGGAGGAAGGAAAAAATTAAATGCATTTCTTACAATAAGGTATTTGCCTTTAAAATACTTAACATAGTAGGGCGTGGTGGTGCATGCCTGTAATTCCAGTGGCTTGGGAGGCTGAGTTCAAAGTCAGCTTCAGCAACTTACTGAGGCCCTAAGCAATTCTTTGAGACCCTGTCTCTGAATAAAATGTAAAAAAGGGATGTGGAGATGGTTCAGTGGTTAAGCACCTCTGGGTTCAACCCCTGGTATAAACAACAGCAACAACAAAAACTTTCTGTTGACTTTCCTTTTTGTAGGATTCTGAGGGGCAGTTATAATTGTAGTATTTCAGATATCTCTGATAATTTAAGGTCATAGAAATTCTAAACATATGAATAAATTATGAATGAAGAGGTAGTGACAGGGAGCACTTTATGATATGAAAACTGATTTGCTAAAAACTATAGTAGAAGAAATTATAATATCAGATACAGTAAATAGCAATTCTTGGAGTGAACAGTTTCAACCCATTATTAAACACTAAAAATTTGTCTTTATAATTATGGTGTGTGTGTGAGCATGTGCGTATTTAAATTATGTTACTGACCTGAATATTCTGCGTATTTATCATTGAGTTTCTCATAATTTTCCAAGAACATATTTGAATGAAGCCAAGATTAAAAAAATATTCTGAGTATCTGGATTTATTTTTATTCTATGTAAAATTTATATCATCATTTTTTAGCTTCTGTATTCTTTTCATATTGGCTTCAGTGTGATGCAAGATGTTTGCAGGTTCTCCTGAGTGTATCCATAGGAATGTATGGTGATAAGGATATACTAGGAGTTCTTTAAGTCTATGTGGACATCTGTCCTCAGTTTATATTGTTTGTTTGTTGCTTCAGTAATCCAGCCCACATGAACTGGAATTCCTGAGGAAGAATCAAGTTTGTTGAGATAGTAACATTTGGAAGTTATAGGTGCTTCTAAGGACAAAGCTATTATGTGAAATATTCCTCACACTGGTCTTATGACTATGCTGTGTGTTGATGTGTAGGTCAGTAAGGGGTTTCAGGAGGGTTCTACTCTTCTGCATTTGGAATGATCTTCAATATAGTATGCTTTCAGGGTGACATTTAGATGAAACTTTTAAAAAATATATCATGTTCTCAGGAAAGTACTGCAGAGTAGAACAGATTTATAGACCTGGAAGCCTATTATGCAAAGCTGTAGATCATTGTGGCTGACCAATGAGACCAGCTCCCCAACCCCCTGGCCAAATATTCACCAAAATTTCCTTTGTCTTGTCTTTCCTTTTCAAGTAACAATTCAATTAGACTTTTGTGTGACTTTTTGTTTGAAATTTCAAAATGTTATTTATTCTAAATCCTTTTTCTTCCCAATCTTATGCCATAAACAAAGTTTTTTTTTGTTAGCTGCATTTATCAAGAGAGAGAGATCTAACAGCAAAGCATAAATGTAGACAAGTAGTTAAAAATCCAGTACCATAAATCATCGCGTGTACCCTGAGCATGTGAAGGGATATGATTAGGAACAGAATGTGGGTGAGGTAGAAAAAGAAATCTAATAAGGTTATTTTAGGAGGGAAATATTATCAGGTGTAGAGTTATAATTATTTTTACAGAACTAATTTTACCAAAGTAAACAGATCTATAGTTATTGCTTTTTCATGTATTCAAAGTGTCTGTGTTTATAAGTGATGCTACTATTTTTTATATAAAGCATTTAGTTTATAGCTATAAAATGTTTTGCAACCTAATTGATGAAAGTGGTAGAGAGACAATTCCCACTTTTTAGAGAACACTGCATGCAAATATCACAGATCAAAAAACCAGCAACTCTTGACTACTACATCCATACAAACCTGCATCAGTCAGATGGTAGTCTCTGCGACCAAAATACTAACCATAACAACTTAGAGTAGGAAAGGTTTTTTTTTTTACTCAAATTTGCAGAGTTTCAGCCCAGGATTTGCTGACTCCATCACTCTGAGCCCAGGCTGAGGTAGAACATCATGGAAGAAGAACATAGCAGCAGAAAGCTGCTCACCTGATGATAGGAAGGAGAGAGGGAGACAGAATGAGGAGCCAGGGACAAAATATAATCCTCAAAGGTGTGTCCCCATGATCCACCCTGTCTAACCACACCCCTCTTGCCTACATTTACCACCAAGTACAGTAATTCTTTAAAATCATTAATGCATCAAATGGATTACTCCACTGATCAGGTTATAGCTCTTATAATCTAATCATTTTACCTCTGACCATGTCTGCATTAATACAGTAGATTTTGTATCCAGACCACAACAAAATATTACCATATCAGGGTGCTTTGGAATGTTTTCCAATAGAACAGGTTACAAATAGTTTTTATTTTAAGAACATGTGATTTCAGTTGTTGAATATTACCACTTTTCACAACTATAAGCTATTTCCACATTCTTCCTCTCTGAAGACTACCTGGGGTTTGTTTATCACAAATCATATTTATACTGAATGTCTATTTATATGTAAATGAAAAAAGTGCTTCTTCTCACAGACTTAGATATCATTTTTGTGTATATCAGCAATAGAAATAAACCAGATATGGATATTAAGTTAATTTGAGTATGCAGTGGCAGAACAAATATGCATATCTATAGCCATAGCCTTAATCAAAATGTATGTTTCAGTATACTTTTCTATTGTAGCTCCCTAAGTTTTGTCAATGACCTTAGCATTGTTTTAATCAGCACTGGACATTTGGCCTTGAATTTCTTTAGTCTTCTGGAAAAAATGGCTACCTTGGAAAGTATTAATTTTTAAGGCTAGCAGCTATTGCTGGCTACAGTAACCAGGGATTTTTATCCCAACAATGGCAGGTATAAATACAGTCTGACTGCTATGGGCTGATTTTTTTCCCTTTACAACTATAAATAACAACTCCAAGATTTTTGCTTAAGAGATCATACAAATGTTAGGATTATTTCAGTTTTCTTCCAGTCAAGAAAAGGTACCTCTCATGTACTATTCAAATGTAGTGTGAATGATAATTAACAGTTCTTATCTGTGATGCCTTACTGGTTAGAGTATTTCTCTGTTTATGGAAAGAGAGATAACAGAGAATAAGAAGTTTCTAACTTGGCTATCTCATGGTTGTTCCTTCCGGCAGTGTGCAAACATACTCCTATGTCAGACACCAGTCAGTGTTTCAATAGTAGAAATTCTAAAAGTATGTTTTTGCTATAGTTTCACCCCAAGGAAAAGAGTATTGCAGGGCTGGGATTGTGGCTAAGCAGTAGAGTGCTCGCCTAGCCCGGGTGGGACCCGGGTTCGATTCTCAGCACCACATGAAAGTAAAGGCATTGTGTTGTGTCCATCTACAAAAGAGTATTGCAAAACTCCACTAGATTTGAGGTTTTTATTTTCCCTAGCATTGTTTGAAGGCACCCAGATTAGGCCATGTTAATTCATGCTATTTTCTTTTATAAAGATTGTGAAACATAAATGTCAGAGTGAATTCATGTGTATAAACCCTCACCAAGTTAATTTCATGTCAAACTTTTAACATTTTGCCATAATTGATTGATATAATAAACCAATTGTAGAAATTGAAATTATTTTACTGCACAAATTGTGGTGAAATTTGTGCTTTTTATCATCTGCATCTTTCATCTCATGGTCAAATTAGGGAATATATTGCATTTATGGAAACTCAAGTTGTTTTGATTCCCTAATCCTTTCAGTATAACTTCATTGTTCAGAGTAGTTTTTTTTTTTTTTTGTAAAAAGTATTATTTACTTTAAAATGAGTCTATTCATTGTTGCCTTTGTTATTAAAAGTGGACACAGGTATGGAATGTGTTGATTTCCTATGTTTTCCACATTTGAATCAGTTATTTTATTTAATGATTTACGAGTAGAGATGTGCGCTGGTCAAATATGTGTAAGTGTATGTTTTATCTAAGCAAATCTATTTGCCCGTGATTTTTGATATGCAGGCTGATGCACTAGAAACTTTCCTCTGTAAAATCCACACTTAAGAATTGTGTAAATTCTTTATAGATGCTGTAACAAATTATCACAAATGTTTTGGTGGCTAAAAAGTACATAAATGTATTTTTTAATTTTGTAAATGAGACATTCAACCTGATTCTCACAGGGTTAAACTCAAGTTATCAGCATTCCTTTTTGGAGGTTTTAATACATTCCCTTTTCTTCTCTAGCTAGAAAAGGCCACCTATATTCATTGCCATTCGGTTCCCTGTCATCAGAGCAACATTGCATGCCTTTATGCCTTCTTTCTGTGGTCACATCTTCCTTTGACTCTAATTCTTCTTCAGATTTTTATTACGTTTTTAAGGACCATTGTGATCTCACTGGGATCCCCAAGGATTATCCAAAGTAATGTACTTATTTTGAGGCCATCTAATTAGCATGATTGTATTTTTTCTTCTGTGAAGTATTGATTCTGTTCCTTCACCCATTTATTGAGTTATTTGTTTTTTTGATGTTAAGTTTTTTTAAATTCTTTATATGTCCTGGAGATGAATGCTTTAACTGAGGCACAGGTTGCAAAGTTTTTCCCCCATACTGTAGGCTCTCTCTTCACATTCTTGATAGTTTCTTTTGCTCTGAAGAAGCTTGGTAGTTTGATACCATCCCATTTATTGGTTCTTGATTTTACTTCTTGCAGTTTAGGAGTCTTGAGGAATTTGGTTCCTAAGCTGACATGGTGGACAATTGGGCCTACATTTACTTCTAGTAGGTGCAGGGGTTCTAGTCTAATGCCTAGGTCCTTGGTCCACTTGAGTTCAGTTTTGTGCAGAATAAGAGACAGGAGTCTAATTTCATTTTGTTAAATATGGACTTCCAGTTTTCCCAGAATGATTTTTCAAAGAGGCTATCTTTTCTCCAATGTATGTTTATCATCATACTATAGTGATGCAGCCACATCAATGTTTATAGCAGCTCGATTCATAATAGCTAATCTATGGCACCAAACTAGGTGCCCTTCAATGGATAAGTAGATAAATAAAATGTGGTATATATACATAATGGGATATTCCTCAGCCATAAAAAAGAATGAAATCATGGCGTTTACTGGTAAATGGATGGAGCTGGAGAACATCATGCTAAGTGAAATAAGCCAATCCCCAAAAAACAAAGACCAAATATTCTCTCTGATATGCAGAAGTTGACTCACAAGAGGTAGGGGGCAGGGAAGAGAAGAGAAGGGAAGTTCAGTAGATTGGACAGGGCAGAGTAGAGGGAAAGGAGATTAGGTGACAATGGGAAACACAGTAGAATGAATGGACATAACTTTTCTGTGTTCATATATTTAAAGACAACCAATGTAATTCCACATCATGTTACAACCACAAAAATGGGAATTCCATGTATGTACATCAAAATTTATTCAACTAATAAGAACAAGTAAAAAAATTAAATAAAAATTTAAAAAAAAAGAGAAAATGACACCCATGTTTGGAGAAGTAAGATGGTATATTTAGAGAGGCCATAGGACTAGGTTCTGAAATTGCCTGTTAGAGTTGAGAACAGTCCCTGGCAAGAGCCAACAAAGGAAAGCAACTTTAGTCCTTCAACTGCTTGAAGCTGGATTCTTCCCTTATCCTTAAAGAACCCAGGAAAGAACCCCAAGCTCAAGCTAACTGACTGGGTGATATTCTACTTTAGCCATCTGATACACAGCAAAGGATTACTCAAATTGCTGAACCCTCTACCATAACAATACATAATAATACATTTGCATTGTGTCAAGATTTAATTTTGTGTTAATCTATTAGCAGAAGAAAATTAATACACATGATGAGATTACAAAGTTTATCAGGGGCTAAGAATTTTACACAGAAAGCCTGGCTACCAAGGCTCCCTTGTTCCACAGTCCGAACTGTAAAGCAATAAACAATTCCAGGAGAACACAGGTCCCTCATACTCTAAGCCAGGCTGCTGAATGGTGCTTAGAGAATTAGAGAATCACATTTTTCTTCTTCAATGACCAAATTTAAAGGCAAATTATTGAAAATTTGAAATTTAACTGAGTATTAACTTATTCTGTAGCAATCATTTTTTAAAAATAATAAGAAAGTTTTCCTACCCATTACTTTGATTATATTGCAAACAAAGGTACATCAAAATCAGGTGCTTTAGTAATAAAGAGATTTTTATTTTTATGCAAAATATAATTTTCTGGCTTGAAAGAATACATACAATGTAAAATCAGAATAGAGTTACATTATTTTAAAGAATGTGTTCTTATTGATACCTAAATTTCCCACCTGTCATGTATAACAAGGCATCATAAGGTAAAGATGTGATTAATTCTTTTATTGGTGATATTCTTCATTTCTATGTCTTTATCACAGAATGTGCCAAAACTCTATATATTCATTAATAGTTTTAAATTCCCTATGTTATTGTTTTGAGTTCCTTTATGAAAAGTAGATAGATAAATTGAAACAATTTCAGGAAAGAAATGAAGCAAAAGTTATTATAAAATATAATAGAATGGGAAATTATTATAACAAACCAACAAAGAAAAAAATGTTGCCTGGTGAAGATGTTATTCATATGCTGGTAGCCAGCACAATAAGCTATTTCTCTGTTGTCAAAGTTAACTAGATAGGCATCATACAATTCTTGAATAGATCAAACATGTTTGCTCATCTTATAAACAAGAATATGCTTTTTTGTTTAATTTTAAAACAGTCATAAATGTTTGTCCTTATATTGTTAATGATTTGTGAGACCAATCTATAATGCCAAGGGAGATGAATACAGAAGTTACTTTTTTAAAACTTGATGCAATAAAGTATCATTTTTATCATTTTTAAAACGATAAAAATTATGTAAAATTCTTTCAGATGATAGCATATTTTATTTCAAACCAAAGAAAGATTATTAGCCACTAATTTCTCCCTATTTTCTGCTTCAAAAACATAATCTTTAGCTAATTCTACATACAAAAGCATGTAAAACCCAAAGACCATCTTCTTAGGGAATAAAATTTCTCTTCATAATAACCTTTCTACCAAAAGGGTATATTTTTCATAATATTAGCATATGAATGGAAAATTATTCACAAAGTAAAATTTGAAACACATACAAATATAGCCTGATGCAAATTTTCATATACATACTAATTTTTTCATTTATGCATGCATGTCTCTGTATCTGATGCATTTTATTGTTTTACTTGGACATGTTGATTCAGTTGAGGGATTACTACAAATTTTGTCTAAAATATGTTAGGCTTAATGTTCAAGGGAGGGTCTACATAATCAAAACATGTCCATCACACAACAGCTCAGATCGTAATCATTCTGTACTCCTGTCTTATTTTGTGCTCTCCAAAAGTGATGTTTCTTAGCGTTCTTAGTTGAACCCTAAACAAGATTTAAGGTTGTTTGGCTTTGTGCTCCAAGAATCTCACTTTAAATCCTTCTAAGATTATAACAGCCTTTATAGAATGCATAATTTGTCATCTACCTTTTGTACAAATGTGACATGATCCCATTATATTTCTGCCACTGGATTTTATTGCTCTAATAATCCATTGCAATATTCATGGAATGCCATGATATATCATATTATATTTATCATATCACATAATAAATACAATGACATATTAATAAATCACTCTAATTTAGAGAATGTTGATATTATTCCTTGAGACTAGCAGAGAAATGATGAATCAGCATCCAAAGTCTCTTGATCAAATGCATAGTTTTACACAAATTTATACCCTAAAAACGTTTACTGCATATGGAAACTCAAAATTGTTTAAAAATTTTCTTTATTTTAAATAAGTAAACTTCAGCTGTATGAACTATTAAAAATGAAATATTTTTTATAAATAAGCTTTACATTGAAAACACAACTAAGAGTAATAAATATTTGTACATCTGTTGAAAATTTTACAGTTAAGCAGAATGGATTGAAGGAAAATCTAATTTTGAGATTGTAAAGATCCACAGCAAAGTATAGGCAAACATGATTTAGTTCCTCATTTCTGGAGATCAGAAAGAAGCAGGCTCAAATATATTAAGAAATGCAATCAGTTAGGCTAAGAAGTGAGATCAAAAATTGGGTTTCCAGACTTTTATTTGAGTTACATGCTGCTGCATTCTTCATTTTTGCTTTTAAAAATGTTTATTAAATTTTAAGAATTTAAGAAATAACTTTGTATTTAAATATCAGAGAATAATCAGCTGAAGGATATAGTAAATCATGTTAGCCTAGGTGTATAAAAATCTTTTGAAGTGCAACTGCTATTTTATTGGCTGTATAAATTGATGATACCAACTTTTTATCAACTGTCTTTTCACTTAAAGTGGCTTCTTCATCAGCTCTTACAAAACAGACATTTTCTGTGAACATCTTTGCCTTATAATGTGATTCTAGGACACCAAGTTTATGTGGCTGATCCAGGAAGCCCAAGGCAGTAGTTGAGTAAGGGTGTTAAGGACATGGATTAGACAGTACTCTTCGTTGGTTTGAATCTCAGACCTTCCACAAATCAAAAGTGTGATAGCTTATGCTTCTAGCTAATTCCTTTGAGTCCCTTCTACAGTAGATAAGTATAATGAACAGTACAACAGTACTGATAGGTCTGTTGAAGATTAAATTAATTTTGTGTAAAGACCAAAGGACAATATCTGCAAAATAAACATCAACAGTAGCTATTATTTACATTAGTAATATTAACTAAGAGGAATCTGTTTAACCCCGTGTTTGAAAAATATAGTAGAGATTGACAACCAAATTTATCCAAACTGTTTGCAGAATTCCTGAGTTTCTTTACTCTTCCTAGCAATAAATCAAATCAGAGCCTTGAAATTTTTGGAAAAAAATGATGGTTTACCTTGAATATTCATTATATTGAATATTCTTCATGCTCCAAACAAGTTATTACAAAGAGGTTATGTTCCTTATGGACTCCTTTATTCTGTAATGTTAATTGTACATGGTCCTAGAGCAAAAGTATCTTCCAGAGCTCACGGCTTCTTTCAATTACAAGGTTTGAAATTTACCTGTCTTTTAATAAAGCTTTATAAAGTAATGCTTTGTGATTTATTTTGGCATTCCATTTTTGTTATATGTGAACTTTTACTGAAAGGATATCCTCTAAAATGTACACAATTGTTCATTATTTAAACACTGACAGCATTTTAGGACTTTTCAGCTTTGGTAACTTCAGAATTTTCAAAGTCAGAAAATACAATGTTGGAGTTGAATCCTAAACAATGTTTTCCTTATTTTTAAAACAAATTTACTTAGTATCAAATATCTGAGGACAGACAGTAATTTTGCTTCTGAAGATACATCAATAAACAATAGACAGAATTCCATGTCCTCTTAGAAACTATCTTTTAGTGGGTAAGATAAACAGCAAAGAAACAACAACAAACAAAAAACCACATAGAAATCCTATGGTGGTAAATGCTAAGGAGAAAAAGGAATATGGAGGTTAGAAGGATAGATTGCAATTTTACCTAGTGTGGTTAAAATAGGTCTCACTAAGTCATTGCCATATCAGTTAAAAGCCCAAGGAATAAGAGAGCACAATACAACACGGCTTCATGGTTAAGAGCAGGGCTTTGTAGGTAGAGGGGATGTATAGGTGACAATGACTCATATGTGACTGGAAAATAATCAATGGAGGGCCAGTGAGAGCAGGAGGTAGAGAGAGAGTGGAGCCAAATTGCAGTTTCTTGCAGGTCTTGGTAATATCAGAAGCTTTTACTTTAAAGAAGATAAAAAGTCACTGGATGCTGGGAGCCATTAGACGGGTAAGAACCATATGTTGAATTGGACAACCTACCAGGCACGGTCCTTAAGCCACATTGCTTGTTTAATTAATCAGAAGGGGGGAGATGCTGGGAGCCATTAGCCAAGTAGGTATGACAATTTCCTTGCCAGCGTACCCCATGTTGCAGTGACATTGAATGTAGGTGACCTTGCTCAAGGACCAGGGCGGATTAGGGTGTTCCCGGTTTAACATAATCGGGTTTAGGGCGTTCCCAGTTTAGGTTCCAGGTTTAAGGTTTAAGATTATTCCTGCTGGGAATAGGGCGTATCCTGCTGCCTGAGTTCCCCTTGAGTTCTCACGGGATTTAGACAGTATATTTTGGGAGACAGAAGCCCAGTGAAGGAGAATTTGGGAGAGAACGTGGATTTGGGCAGAGAACGTGGATTTCCCCAGAACGTGTTTGTATACGGCTGGTGTGAGTTCGGGAATAAAGAGTTGCTGTTTGAATCTACAAGCTGTGTGGTGGCTCGTGATTGTGTGCCCAGCCAGACTGCGGCAACTGGAGAATTTTTTTCTTTTATAATTAAGACATAAACCATAATCTCTTTGCCATCTTGAGGAACCCCTCCAGCTGCTATGGAGACTAGGCTGTAAGAAGCCAGGATATGTTCTCAGGAAATGCAAAGTCATCTTGTATACCTGACGCCCTGGAGTCTACTCTAATTCATGAGCCTTATTCACTAACTTTTCATTTTCTTCTGCATTGTCAAGTAGTTTCTTTCTATTCAGTAATTTTCTTCATACACAAGCATATCACAATTATTCTTACCTAAAAACATCTTCCTGGATCATACAATCCTCTTAATACACTGTCTCCTTTTCCTGATCCCCAGGTCAAGACTTCATGGAGTAAGTAGTCTGTACCCATTATTCTCAAATCCTTTCTTCCAGGACTTTGAAGATTTCACCCCAACGTCTTTTCCTTTGCTATGTCAAAAATCCATAATTGTCAAGGACAGTACTGACTTGCATATCCCTTTTTATACCAATTGAGATAGTCATTTCTCCCTAAACATTTGCTTCATTGGGATCTGGGGCACTCTACTATACATCCTGCTCACCTCATTAGCTACTGCTTCCTAATTTTATTTTCTGATCCCCAACTTCTTTAAATTGTAGCCCAATAGGGCTAAATTATGGAATTTCTTTCCTTCTATCCAAAACTCAGGTTTTTTTTTCCCTCTAGATGGTCTGTTGCTTAACCTCCTTTGTTTATGTTGTCCAATTTCAGCTTTTTGTCTTCAGCCTTCATTTTTCTGATGAATTCCAGAATTATATATTCAACTGTCCAGTCGATATTTGAAGTCTAATATGTAACTCAACATTATTACTTTAAAAATTGACTGTGTAGTCTTTCTCTTAGATCTAGTTCTCCCACAATTTGCCCAGTTTTAGAAGATGATGATACTATTTCTTCAATTATTAAAACCAAAACCCACAAAATCATCTTTAACTGTTCTTTTTCCTTTGTTCCAGACTCAATCCATTGGAAAATCCTGTAGGTCTACTTTTAAATTAAATATGACATCAAGTATTTTATACTTACACTTCAGTGATCCAAGTCAGTATTCTTACTAAATGGAAGCTTATCTTAGTCTCCTATCATATGAGTCTTTCAATCAAGAGTACATGAAGTTAGATAGCAGGCTTACTGATATTTTTTTTTTCCTACAATGGCAATTATATAATTTGGTGAATCTTATATAATTAACTTATAATTTATGTCAGCTCTTTAAAAGTACTTAAACTATGTCCTTTATGATCATGAAAAGCGTACTAGACTATGTTCTAAATTCTTAATTGAAAATCCATAGGAAGAAATTATTGTCAATTGAGAGCTTTTATTCAAAAGCAAAGAACAAGTTTAGAAGTATTAGCTATAAGGAAGTCTAGGGTGAATTTAAGGAAGGCTATTGTTTTGTTTGGGTTTCAGATTCAGAGTCCTAATGTTACCAAAGTGAATAGTCTCTGCATAAAGGAAACTTGGTTAGTATGTCATTAGCCATTAAGTTTTTATATTCTGTCTAATTAAATGTTGTATTCCCTGGGTCAAAGGTAGCATTTTATGGTTCATAATTTCTACATTGCTGTAATTTTTAATTTGGTCATAATGTTTGGCTAGTTTTCATAGTGGCATTTTTAGGACCTGTAGTTTACTTCAGCTGATAATCATTCAGAGGCAGTATTTGTTGATTCAGTTAAATATCAGTTGGTTCTCATAATTTTCTATAAATTGTAAATTGATTTATCATGAAATTTTCCTTACATTCTTATATTTGAAAATGTTCTTTATATTCTCATAAATGCATTTTAAATTGGACCCCCCATTTTCAAAAATAAATGTAAGAAATCAAATTGATTTGAGCTTTTGTTCCTTTGGCATTCTATTAGTTTCTGATACAGTAATTTCTCCGATAGAAAACAATCTCAATTATGGTATTTTATATATTATGAACCAGTTAGATTATCTGGCTTCATGCTATATAATTGACCTTTTTAATTTCTATTTCTTACAAGATTATTTACTTTGTGACATTCATACATATTCATATTTAAGGTATTTATTATTCCATCAAGACATTCTTTAAAACACAAGTTCTTTGACTTATATTAGCATTGTGAATAGTTTGCTCATTTTAATAGAATATTTTGACATCATAGATATATTTAAGAATAATATTGCCATCTAAATTCACCTAGAGAGTTGAAAGACATTGACGGCGACACCAGTAATGATTTACAAAATGAGGAAAGAAAACAAAATTCTCTAAAAGATAGAAAATCGTATATTTCTGAATTATTATACTTTCATTATTAATTAAAATCTTAAATTAAAAACAAATGTTGGTTTGCTAGTTCTTTGTATCAATTGATAGCTCTTTCTGGTATTTTAGTCTACCCATATCCATTTTCTTCTTTATAGCTCCATGAAAACTATATTGTCCAATGCTAACAAAAGCCTATTAATTATCTTCTGTACATTATATATTCTCATAACCATGTTAAGCCTTATTCTTTTGTACTTTATAAGCCAGTGGTATAGGATATTAAATAAATATAAAAATGAATATTGTTTAAATCACTGGTGATCTATTTACATATATTGTGTTTTACATTCTTGGGATGTTATGGATTTAAAGATTGGTTTGTTCCATAACACTGCAATCTAAGAAAGTTTTTCTTAACTTTTAAATCTGTTCTCAAAGGCCAAATAAGTCTTTCTTTAAAAAATAAAATTTTGCTTGATTTTTTTTCCTTGAAGCATATTAAATTCTTAGTTTCTTTGTATATACAGAATAGAGCTTTAAAACATTGTGCAGAAACTTTTCATCTTTTTTTCTCCCTATTTTATAGAGCAATGTTTTGAAAAAAAATGCTTTATTTTTAGTTTGATTCTATTCTTTTTATTTATATTAGATTAACTCTGAAATAATATATGAGGTTCATTTACCAATTCAATAAAATGTTTCCTTTACTTATATCCCTAGATCATGTTTATTAGTAAGGACAGAAAGTTTAGATCATAACATAGATATTCCTACAAAATATATATTAACAATTCTAGATTAAATTAATTTTAAAAAATATCTTTTTCTTACCAATTCTCTTAGTACCAGAACACTTCATATTACATTTTAAGCAGTTATTCAGAAATGTTTCTTAACATCACACATCATTCTTCAAAATGTAACAGTTTAATTTAATTGTATGGATTAAGATCCTCAAAGGAAAAGAGTCAAAAAACGTGAAGGAAGGCCAACATGTGGGCAATGGCCTCAAACAATGTTTGTGGACATTTACAGCAAGAAAGTAGGAGAAGTTGATGATTGTCAATAGTAAAATCCCTCTCCCAGGACTAATGATATGATGTGCACAAACGTATACTTGGTTCATAGTATTTTTTCAATGTTCCAATGTTGAACCAATTTTTGTGTCTTTTGTTTCATTTTGTTCTTTTTCCACTATCACTTGAAATAGCTATTGAATCTAGGATGATAAAATTGATCTGCTTATTGTTCCTGTACTTCATATTTCCTGCTGAAATATGAAGATGATACTCAAGTATCTTTATTTCATATGCATATATTTCTGTTCAGACAGAAAATCAGGTTTTAACAAATGAGAATGAGATTCCCTTCTTAAAAACATTCCTAATTATTTTATTTCCTTCAGCTTATACTCAAAGTCTGTTGAGGGCAGGTAGATTTTTGAAGCTAAGGCCCAAGGACCAGGAACAGGGCATTTCTTATTAACTATGCCATCAGATAATATGACAAGGGTTGTTGGGAAAAGTTAAAACCTGGCTGAATATTTAAATTTTGCTGCACTGAGAAAGAAAATGAATCAGGGAATCCAGGTTAGTTCCACAATTTAGCTACTGTGACTTGTGCTACTATTAACATTGATGTGGCTGTGTCCCTTTAGTATTCTGTTTTTAAGTCCTTTGGGTATAGACTGAGAAGAGGGATAGCTAGATCAAATGGTGGTCCCATTCCCAATTTTGGCATATATACACAATGGAATATTACTCAGCAATAAAAGAGAATAAAATCATGGAATTTCCAGGTAAATGATGGAGTTAGAGAAGATAATGCTAAGTGAAGTTAGCCAATCTCAAAAAACCGAATGCCAAATGTTTTCATTGAAATAAATATTCATAGTGGGATAGGGAGTGGGAGCATGGGAGGAATAGACAAACTCTAGATAGGGCAGAGGGGTTGGAGTGGAAGGGAGGGAGCATGGGGTTATTAATGATGGTGGAGTGTGATGATCAGTATTATCCAAAGTACAGATATGAAGACACAAATTGATGTGAATATACTATGTATACAACCAGAGATGAAAACTTTGCTCTGTATGTATAATAAGAATTGTAATGCATTCTGTTGTCACATATAAAGAAAATAAATAAATAAATATATTTTTTTTTTTAAAGAAAAGAAACGAAACCAGGGAGATTTCCTTGCTTCCAAAAGGCAAGGAACAGGAGAGGAGAGACCTATGACTTGCAAATGATCTTTTAATATCCAATGAGCCTGCCACCATTAAATAAGGCCTAATTAGTTGGGAATATATTAGCAAAATAGATGATTATTATCTGCTTCCTTAGAAAAATGAGGAAAGCTATAAGAAAGGAGATGGAGTCCTAGAAGCTTATCTTTTCCCTTATTAATTATCAGAATAAAACAGATGCTATTGAATAAAAACTAGGGAACTAAAATATGTTAAATCACAAATTGAGGTGGATTCATGTTCTAGGTTAAATACTGATCATTAGTAAGGATGAACTTGATAAGATAAAACATGAGCCCATTCAAGTTAAAGAGCCAATAAAAATACACAAACACAAGTAGCCTAAATTGGCTAGTTTGTAATGAAAATAATAATAATAATAATAATAATAATAATAATAATAATAATAATAATAATATTGTTGTTCCAGGCATGAGCCTTCGTTAAGTCATACATGAAATGATACCGAAATAAGTTTAAGATTAAAAAAAGATAAAATTACATCTGTATGATTCCTCTAAAAATTTGCTCCTTGAAACAAAAATTAATGAAAGGATGGTAAGTTCTGAATAAATGAAAATGGTCAGTATGTGGCAAAGGATTTCTTATATTCATTCAAAATGTATTTGGGAGGAGGGACCTAAATGAGTGAACATGAGCAGAAATAGATGAGATTCCGTCACAAGCACTAATTTATGAGGTGGCAAGCTTGCTCCTGGTTATCCTACATAATTCTTAGCTGAAGCAGCATCTCCTCGCAGCAGGTTGTTCACAGTATCACCCATGCTTTGTGTTACCTCCTGGTGGCTCAACTAGTTTCACAGATGAGTAGCTTCTGTGCCCATGAGGCCATGGAATTATGCTCTGCTGGTTGCGGAGTAGCTTCACCCATGTTTTCTGTGTTAATGTCTCCTCCTGGCGGCTCATCTGGTATCAAAGACGAGTAGATTTTGTGACTGAGAGTGGTCAGTACAGAAAGAAGAATGTGGACTTATTACTAGGTAATCAGGGAAAAGTGGCCATTGCTGCAGGCTGGATGAGTAAAGATGAGACAGACAACTTGTAAGCATCCTCTGCATATGTAGGAGTTTCTGAAGGTTCTCCCTTTGTCTTTGACCCATCTAGACTTAAATGAGGAAGAGTGAAAACGAATCTTTTGTGGAAGTCTCGTTTTCTTGCAAGGGAAAGAAACAGCATAGTAGGTATCGAGCATAGATGTGCTACTTGCAAAATTATAATTTCTCAGTAAGGATGAATTGAATATAACATTTTATGTATACATTTTATATAATGTACTGGCATTTTTAACCACGTACTGCTCCACTTAGGTCAGTGATTCTCCCAATAATATAGACCAGATAATCATCTAAAATTTGATCATATGTCTCTTCCCTTTGTTCAACTTAAGTTGATAGAAAAGAATAAAATTATTTATTTCACACATATAAGTGACAGGTTTAGTGCTGAGAAGTTTGTATTTTTTTATTATGTCTAAGCATGATGATATGAGGTAACTGTCTTATTAGTTAAAGAGCATATAATGAAAGAGGATAGCAAAGATTTAGTGACTTGTCCTGAAACTACATAAACTGATGAAAAAGTTGGGGATTCACATTGAGAGATGTCCAGTTCCAAATTATGTGCCAATTCTAAATCTGTTATCACTTAGAAAATGATTTTAGTATTACTCTGCATTAAAAAATGACAAAATCATAGAATTTGCAGGGAAATGGATGGCATTAGAGCAGATTATGCTAAGTGAAGCTAGCCAATCCCTAAAGAACAAATGCCAAATGTCTCCTATGATATAAGGAGAGTAACTAAGAACAGAGTAGGGACGAAGAGCATGAGAAGAAGATTAACATTTAACAGGGATGAGAGGTGGGAGGGAAATGGAGAGAGAAGGGAAATTGCTTGGAAATGGAAGGAGACCCTCAGGGTTATACAGTGGAGGGGGTAGAGAGAGAGGAGCGGAGGGGAGGGGAGAGGTGGGGAGGGGGGATGGTGGAGGATGGGAAAGGCAGCGGAACACAACAGACACTAGTATGGCAATATGTAAATCAATGGATGTGTAACTGATGTGATTCTGCAATCTGTGTATGGGGTGAAGGTGGGAGTTCATAACCCACTTGAATCAAAGTGTGGAATATGATATGTCAAGAAATTTGTAATGTTTTGAACAACCAACAATAAAAAATTAAAAAAAAAAGAAAGAAAATGATTTTAAGAAATACCTCAGTGTAAACCTTTCACAAAGGATGTTTCACAAACATCCAGATTTTTTTTAAAATCAATACTGTTGTTAAGCGTGATTTGAATGTATTTTTGCTTTGTTTACTTCTTCAGGAGAACAATTGTGTTCATTTACTGGATGATTAATTTAGATTGTATAATTCTATAACCATATATCAAAATTTTAAATTTGAATTGCTATCCCCTACACAACCACTTATGAAAGAATTATACAAGTCTTCTACAAGCACAACTATGTTTAATCATGACACACCAGTAACAATATCCTCTCTCCTTGTGACCAAAAAAGCCATTGGCTATGGTTAACTTTTGGCATAACAAAAATGGAAATCATAAAGAATGTTAGACACTTTACACTAATGCATTCATTTTATGGAGGGTGGGTTACTTCATTTATGCATCCTAAGGAACAAAATTTAGCTAGTAATTAAAAGTATTTAACCTACATAAAGTCTTTTATGAAGGCCATAAAATTAATTTTATTACAGATATTGCATCACACTTAACAGCTGATGACCTTATCTTACCACAGTAATGTATTTTTCATTAAAATGAAACATTGTGTTTCAGAAGCAGGCGCCAAGAATCAGGACTTGAATCAGAAGGGGCTCCATGTATTATGTACAATTGCTGTCTTCCAAAAGAGCCTGTAACCTGGCATTGCTCAGTTTATTACTGCATCAAGATGAGCAGATTTAAACTCTAATTAAAGAGCTGCCATACATTGTCGTTTTACAACTTGGGTGACTTTAACTGTTGTACTGTTGAACCAGCCTTGGTAAATTATAACTGTTGTTTTGGTCTTTTATGTAAGCTGAGACATCTAGGTTGAATTTTTCATGAAGGTGGAGTATTGACTTTATTTCCACTAGCCATTATTTCTTTATTTCTAGCCAATACCTGTGTACTGCAATGTTTTAATTGTTGGCAGGAAAGAACTAATTTTTAAAAAATATTAATTATTGCTTATCACCCATGTGACATTGTTTTCTGTAATATACAAGAGACAGTATGAATAGCATCTTAAAAAGTCTGAGAATGTGACTATATTTTGAGAATTTCTGATACATATTTAAAAAGCAAACAATGCTAATAGGGATTAGGATCATTGTAATTATATATAAATTTCACAAGGTGTCTGAAAATCATAATGAATTTTCAGTATTAGAATTTTTCTGGAAAGACCAAACTGAATCACTTCATATGGTTTTATAGTTTTTTTCTGATTTATTATAATTTTAAAAATAGGAATATTATACTAGTTGATTGGGAAATATTTGTGGGTATGAAATAGTAAAATTTAAAGAAACTCTTAGATGTAAGGACAAAGTATAAGTAAAAACTAAAATACCTTAGATTTTGAGATGTGGTTAAAAAATTGGATAAAATAGGAAATAATTAGAAAGGTGAAGTGGGAGAAGAGAGAGCAGATTTAGAGAGATTCTATTTGAAATCAAAGACAAACACTGATTCCAACTTCTCTTGATAACCTTACCCCTATCACCAAGTTATTGAGAGACCATGATTTCTCCATTTCTTTAAATGAATGGTCAGTGCAGATTTTCAGCTGAGAACCTCTCTTTCCCTCCCCATTTCCTTTTATTGGAGCCCTGCTTCACTTTTCAAAATTCTAATAACAGAAAATATTCTTCTTTTAAGCCAGGCACGGTGCCACTCGTTTGTAATCCCAGTGGCTTGGGAGGCTGAGATAGGAGTATTGCAAATTCAAAGCTGGCCTCAGCAAAAAGAAAATATTCTTCTTTTAATGGCAATTAGAAAGAAGAAGAAAATCAATGCAATGTGCCTCTGATAGCATAGTATAGATGTGATATAATTACAATCTCTATTTTCATTATTAGTTGCAAGGAAGGTCATATTTTTTGTTAATATATCTGAGTTGATATTTAAAAAATGTTTCACATCACTTTAATGCTTTTTCATAGAAATAAATTTAGATGGATTAGAGAATCTGGATAGAATCAGTGTTCAACTGATTCAGAAATTAATTATAAAGAAAATGTAAAATCCTAATGTGTATAATATAGGATTAAAGTGTTATAAAAACAAAAAGCTTGAAATGTAATGGGGGAAATAATGTTTTATGAAATAACTTTTAGATTGTTAGTATTTTAGAGAAATATAAAATATTTTATCGAATATTTCATATTTAAATTAGAACCTATTCTATTTAAAATAATTTTTTATAAATGTATATTATTTTTCTGTTAAAATTGTCATTTAATGAAACTCTACATACAGTTCAGTTTAGGGAATAATAATAAAATGGACCAAGAGGAATTTATAATATTGATGGATCTATATTTGGTTTTAAAGTAAGGTCAGAGTACCAAGGGTCAAATAATGAATGGACGAATCATGAGAGTAAATTTATATATAATGTTCTGGAAGATTGGCTTTACCAGTGTCATTGTCATCAAAAAATGGAAAAAGGGAAATAGGACCAGTTATATGCCTGAGTGTTGTCTCCGAATATTTCATGTCAAGAATGCAGGAGAATGAAGTTGCCTAGCTTAATCCTAATAGGAAATAATATTTAAATGGTTTCTTGTTTGCATAAAAGTAGGACATATTTGTTTTCTTTTATTTAAGGTAAAATTAAATATAGGCAAAGGAAAACAAATGAATCAGATCTTAACCCAGGAGCGATATAAAGAGGTTTGGCTTTATCTCACAGCTTTCACTGCCCTTGGCCAGGAAGCTGAGGAAAACACCCCCTTCTAGCCTGCTTGCTCATGTTCAGTGTGTGTGGACCCCCAGAAAATGATGCATGTTTGCAGTATCAACACTTACATTCCTGATTGCTGTCAAACATGCCAAGGTAACTAGACCTATGGCCATTTAGTCATTCATTCCTGAGGTAAGACTCAACTATGATTATTTTAGTGCTTTCCAATACCAGCTTGTGCAAGACTTCAAGAAGAAAATTCCAGAGATTGAATTAATAATATTCCAGAAAGCAGAATGTCAGCCTTTGTGGTAGAAATGTATCATGTTCTGTTTTTTCTGTTTTTTGTAAATAATGCTAATCTCTGTCCTTGCTGGGTTTCAGATTTACTCTATTTTTTAAATAAATTACCACTAAATTGTGCCAAATAGTGACATCCTGGATAGTTTTAATCATATATATCTATTCACCCTCTATTCAGATGTCACATTTATAAGTTAGGGCATTTTAAAATTAGATGTCAATCTTTATTTTCATCATTTCCACCTATTTAAAGGAAAATTATCTATTAAATTTCAGTTTTAACTATCTACAAGGGATCTAAAAATGCCAAGGCTGTAGATATAATATATAACTCTTTATGCAAAGACAGCAGAAGAAATAGGTCAGTTTCTCTTGAGTGCTAGAATTGTCATATTTAAATCATCCTTAGAGAACATTTCTTGTTCCTTGTTTTTTTCAATATCACATACAATTATACTAGTTTATTAATATTCCTTTTAAAATATAGCCCAATGCTACAGAGACTGGTTTGTTTATGGAAACAATAACAAATACATGAAATTTATAATTTCTCTTTAGAGAAATTTTTTAAAATAAAAATAAAACTCAAGTTTTATACCTATTAAAATTAAATAAAGAAAACATATTTGGTAACAAGTTAGGTGTAACAAGTTAGGCTCTGTAGCAGGAGAACAAAGGGCACTAGCTGTTACTTTCATATCACTTTAAAGAAAATTCATGAACGTTATTCAGTTTTGCACATTTTATGAAATAGTTTATTCCCTATGCTTTGCTGTCTACCATAGAATTGGATGAAAATGAGAAATTCATTTATGTCTCAGAAGCAGGAATGAATTAGATCCTTCAGGTAGGTTTCATCCTATTCAGGCCCTACATAGCAATTTCCCCTCAAACACCCAAATGCTAGGTTGTAAGAACTTAAGATCCCCTTCCATGTGGGTTATTCTCACTCTCTCAAGTTTGCTACCATATCTCTCCTTTAAAATCCTATGAGCATTCAACTATCATGGCTTTATATTTATATAGCTTTCTTCTGTCGCTAATTCCATAAAGGAAATTAAGAATGCATGTAATGTATGCTCTCTGTATATCTCTTACACATAAACATACATACCAAAAAGCAGGTTAAAAGAGAAAACAGCAAGGGCAAACAACTCAAATGTAGAGGAATACACAGACATATAGAATTCAACTTTCTTTTGTAATAAAATTAGATTCAAGCTACAGACTTTTGTGTCTGCAATGCCTTTTCTTCACTTCAAGCTAATTGATTCATTCTACAAACTGGTTAACTGTCTACATGTATCCAACACTGTGACATACACTCATTAAAGTCAGTTATTGCTCTAAAGTAAGATGACATAAAGTATTACAAGCTCAAATCCATTGTGTTATATGCTAGGTCAAAGTAGGTATGAGAGAGAAAGTGACTATTGTTATTACCAATGTTGAGGAAGGTTGAAATAGGAGGTAACATGTGAGATGATTCCCTAAGTGCTGAATCAAAATTTAATAAAGAATAGAAAAAATTCCTTTTATTTTATTTTTATTTTTTTTTATTGGTTGTTCAAAACATTACAAAGCTCTTGACATATCGTATTTCATACATTTGATTCAGGTGGGTTTTGAACTCCCAATTTTACCCCAAGTACAGATTGCAGAATCACGTTGGTTACACATCCACATTTTTACATAATGCCCTATTAGTAACTGTTGTATTCTGCTACCTTTCCTATCCTCTACTATCTCCCCTCCCCTCCCCTCCCATCTTCTTTCTCTACCCCATCTACTGTAATTCATTTCTCTCCTTGTTTATTTTCCCATTCCCCTCACAACCTCTTACATGTAACTTTGTATAACAATGAGGATCTCCCTCCATTACCATGCAATTTCCCTTTTCTCTCCCTTTCCCTCCCACCTCATGTATCTGTTTAATGTTAATCTTTTCTTCCTGCTCTTCCTCCCTGCTTTGTTCTTAGTTGCTCTCATTATATCAAAGAAGACATTTGGTATTTGTTTTTTAGGGATTGGCTAGCTTCACTAAGCATAATCTGCTCTAGTGCCATCCATTTCCCTGCAAATTCCATGATTTTGTCATTTTTTAGTGCTGTATAATACTCCATTGTGTATAAATGCCACATTTTTTTTTATCCATTCATCTATTGAAGGGCATCTGGGTTGGTTCCACAGTCTATCGATTGTGAATTGTGCTGCTATGAACATTGATGTAGCAGTATCCCTGTAGTACGCTCTTTTAAGGTCTTCAGGGAGTAGTCCGAGAAGGGCAATAGCTGGGTCAAATGGTGGTTGAAAAAATTCCTTTTAGATAAAGAGAAAAAAAAGAAGATTGAGGACAGAAAAGCATGATGTGTTCAGATAAAAGAGAAGTTTCTAGAGAGAAACATTCAGTATGCACAGTGTGAAATAAGGAGCAGAAACCAGATGATAAACAAGTTACAGAGTTTCTTAAGTAGAAGAGTTGCATGACTGAATCTTACCTTAAAAAATAACTCCTACGTTGTATGGGAGAGATTCTCTAAGAGGGAGTGAGAAGTTCACAGAGAGTGATTGGAGTAGGGAAAAGAGAAAAGGCTTTTGTATTTATATTCTTCAGCTCTTTGCTCAAATATTACCACTTTGCCTAGATTGATCTTGATCATATTATTTACATAACTGCCCTGATATTGTTTTTCTTCATTTTCCACTTTATTTTTTAATCATTACATGAATAGCTGAATTATGATTTTTACATTAGCATGTAGTTTTTAATGGCTTTAAAAACATTGCCATAGCTTCACTGACCAGAATATTGCTTAGAACATAGTAGCTACTTAGTAAGTACCATATCTGAATATATTAATAAATGATTTTTCCAAATATGAACTCATGATGACCTGAGCTAAGGTAATCACTATGGGCATAGAATAGAGAAAATACACTTAAGAACTTTCCTAAATTAAAATTAAAAAAAAAGCATATTTGGTAACAAGTTAGATGTCATAAGGACGAAAGAATAAAGGACAGTATTCCCTTTCTTCAAGTGTGGGTGATAGGATGAATTATGGCAACCAGCAAAATCCAATGTGATAGGAATACTAGTTCTGTGATAGAGAAAACAAATTCAATATTAGATATACTGAACCTCAGTTGTCCATTGGCCTCTTGGGAATAAAATTATAGACCTGGGAGAAAGATCTGAGATTGAAGTAGAGATTTATAAATCATTAAAAATTGATAGTAGTAGATGACACAAGCATAAAACTAATGTAAATAGTGTAAAAATAACATACTGTAAAATTCAGAGCATTAGAAAAATGTTAAGACGAGGAAACAAACATTATAATTTTTAAAAGGATATTAAGAATATCTAAAATCACATCATTGTGATCCAATGGAAATTGCAAATTGACAGGACCATTAGGAGTCTTTGAGGTTGACTACTATTCATCATGGGGATTTAAATCATTCTTTTTTAAAACTAAGAGCATGGAAAGAATAAAATAACTTTCTTTTCCCAGAATGCTTTGTAGGGTTTTTGTATTTTAATAGTCAGTCAAAAAATTAAGTTTTTAGATATAAAAGGTATGTAGGCCAACATCTGAGCTCAGACTCAGATGGCCATAAGACAATATGATATTTGCATAACACATTTCTGTCTTTAGCTGATTCCCTGATGGAGCCAGCATCTGAAGGGGTACTTGTGATCACTGAAGCCTACACTTTCAATGGTTTGTACTCTGTGTACTTATTTCCTGTTCCACAACTCCTGCCTCTGATTCTATATGTTTCAAAACAGATATAATCCAATCTCTAATCGCTTTAGTTATGTTAGCTCCTTTCTCAGGAGGAGATCCTGTCCCCTCTCCTGTAAGCTAGTCACTAAGATTCCAATATGGCAACCTCAACAATGAGAGCATCATGACGGTTACTACCTTTGAATATTTATCAAGGCCGTATTTCAAATGTGTGCATGATAAATTTATTTCAGTTGACATATAGAAAACTGTTCCATATTCACTCCCAACCCATTGTTTTTAATGAAAGTGATCTGTGTGTGAGGCGGAGTGTACCCATGCAGAACTGAAGCTATTCAGGACTTTGAGATTTCTGAGGGAAGAAAAAGTAGACACCATCATCATCTTGTCTGAGACAATGTGAGCAGCAGCTGCTGCCATCTCATAATTAGAAAGGCAAGAGCCTAAGTATGAAGCCAAATACAAGAATGTGAATGTGAGAAGCAAGAAAGGAATAGCTATGAATAAGCCCTTCATAAAGCTACATGTAGAAGCTGGGTACAGTGGTGCTCACCTATTATCTCAGCTATTCAGGAGGCTGAGGCAAGAGAATCACATATTCCAGGCCACCCTAGGCAACATAAGCTCCAACTCAAGGAAGATAAGCTGAGTAATGTAGTTCTTTTCTTATTTAGCCTTCTTTTCTCCACAAACACTGAAGTTCTAATTAATACACTTATCACATACCACTAATTATGCTGTACAATTTGTAAACATATCATTTAATACTATAGTCTGAGACAGCACTATAACCAATTTGCGAACGAGGAAGCTGAGGGACAAGTAGGTTGAGAAATCTACTCCAAATCACAGTTAATTGAGGCACTGATGCAGAAATTGAAATCTAACCCTATTTTAAATCCTACATTTAATTACACACAATCTGTCTTGACCAGAATTTGGCAGCATTTGAGGATTTTCACTGTAATTTCTAGTATAGAGTTTCCTCCAAGGTCTGTCTCATTCTTGTGTCCTGTCTACCTCATCTTAAATCCACAAAATGAATCAAAATTATAGGATTTATATCTCCACCTATATACAATGACCAAAGTATTTTCATCTTATGGAAAAGGATCACATGAGTAATAGTCCTTGCTGCTCAAGAGGCAGTTAGGATATTCTCCAAGGACTCATCCTATCCCCATTGCACATCTTAATCTGTGGAGCATATGGAAACCTAGTTTAATTAAATTAACAAAATGAAATAGCTAAGGATTCAGAATGTATCCAAGTTAGTACTAGGAACAATTCTTACAGGATCTTTACACACTTTATCTGTTTATGAAACCTCATGTAGCACCCGTGTCCTTAGAAATGCTGTGTTCATGCATTGAAACCTTATCTATAATCCAATTCAGTTTTTGTGTAGCATAAAGCCCTCCATTAATGCGTGTGTGTGTGTTTTCATAAATTTAACAGGGATTTTGTAGGTAACAAACTTTAGACTTGCAGTTTTTAGTCAGGCGTGTGAGGAGCTGAGAAGTAATAATTCCATTCTTCTGACAAGGTAAAGGTCTTAAAATAATGAAGAATCAGCAGTTATTCTTAGATCCATCAGTAAGTCAGATCACAAGGCAAATCACTGCTCCTCAAATTTAGAGAGACACAGGCAGACATAAGGAATCAAAACCAACCTGAGCAGAAACCCTCTAGCAGAAGCATGTGTGAGAACTTATGCTGAAGAAGGAAAACCTCAACTGTAACTGATGAATAGATGGAAGTTAACTCTGGACAAGCTGGAGAGAGAGAAACTCCAGGGAACCCCCAGGCATTGCCCACTTTGGCCTCACTTTTATAGATTCACTCTGGAAGTCCACCTCCTCCTTATAGTGAATATTAGAGAAAACTGCCTTAAGTTTTTGGCAGGAGAGGGGAGGAAAGGAAGGATTCAGCTAAACACCAGAGCATTCTGTTCTTCTTGACAAGACTTGTTCAAGTATTTAATCAGACAAGTCTTCTTTTGAATTGTATCAAAGTTTACTGACCAGGAGGCAGGGGAACGTTAGCTGCAGCTAACCCTAGTCATTCTGTTGTATTTAAGTGGTAGGAAGGCTGAGAAGCACCATAAGGTTCATATCCAAGGGCAGAGGCTCAACAAAAGACTGAGGACTTACCAGAGAACTATAGAGTGCTTCCTCTCCCTGAACCCTTATTACTGTATTAACAAAGGCCTATTTACTGTAGTTCCTTCTACTCTGCTCATCAGGTCTGCCTTTCAACAAGAACAAGTCACAAGGCTTATTACAAAGCAATATATAAATGTTGATGATGCAGTGCAAACATTAGAAATGAGTCAGAAATGGCAAGAATGTTGGAATAATTAAACCAGAAATTAAAAAAATAAAACTGTGATCAATATGATAGGGGCTTTATTGTAAAAAATACACAACATATAAGGATAGATGGATAATGGATGTAGAAAGTTGAAAATTCAAAGACTCAAAGAAATTCTAAAGAATATTGAAATGACAAATGCATGGATGGGCTCATTAGCAGACTGAACATGTCTGAGGAACAAATCTGTGAGCCTGAGTATATGACAATAGAAACTCTGAAATAGAAAAATGAAGAGAAATATAACTAGAGAAATCAGAACTCTACAGGCACAGTGGTGCATACATATCATCCCAGCTGCTTGGGAAGGTAAGATTGCTTGATCCCATGAACTTGAGGCCAACCTTGGCAATATGTTGAGACCCTGTCTCAAAAAACAAAAGCAAGAAATCAAAAGAGAATATATAAGATATATAGTAAAACTAAAAAACATAACCAAAGTCACAAAGGGTATACAGGAAGGAAAAATTACATTACCATTTTTATTAGCAATTCCCCCAAATTAAATACTTATTCTGTACTTGTGCTGTTAGGTTTATAAATAAGTATAAAATCTCTAGGAGAAAAACTGTAAGATTCTTATGAAAGATAAAAAGAACTAAATAAATGCATGGTGAGTTATACTGAAATAGGAAGACCTGAAAATATACAAATGTTTTAGTCAACTTTGCATCACTGTGCATGAATACCAAACAAGAACTACTTGGAGGAAGAAAAAATTTGTTTGGGACTCAGGGTCAGAGGTTTCAGTCCATGGGTGTTCAATTCCATTACTCTGGGGCCCAGGATAAGTCAGCATATCATGGGGGAAGAAAAGCTGCTCAACTCTTAGTGGGATCAGGAAGCAGATGTAGGTAGGGGAAGGACAACAGGGAAGATGGATTCCTGGGGTAAATCCCCAGTGATTCCCTTGGCCAGTCATGCTCCACCTGCCTACAGCTACTACCCAGTCCATGTATTCAAACTAGGAGGAAATGATCATGATACAGTACTCTCAGTGCAATCATTTTACCTCTGAATATTTCTGCTTAACATGGGAATTTTGATGGGACACCTCATATCCAAACTATAACATTGCACCCATGGCTCCCAAAATCTCATGTCCATCTCAGAGTGCAAAAAGAATTTGGTTCTTTTCTAATAATTCCATAGTCTTAACGGCTTCCAATATTTCCCAAAAGTCCAAGTCCAACATCCTCCAAGAGTCAAAGCAAACTCTTGGTTCTAAGTCTCTGTAAAAATAGAAATCAAGTTTACCAAAAAGCAGTGGCACAGAATAAATATTAGCACTCAAAAAAGGGAGGAATAGAGGCACAAGGAAAAGGGATAGAGCCAAAGAAAGACCAAAACCCAGCCAGGCAAATAGATCCCATAATTCCTTGTACAGTTTGTAGGACAAATGGTGGTAAAATGTTATTTCCAAAGGGCTTTGGTAGCACCAGCCCTTTGGCCTTCTGGTTGTAGCCCACATATGTATTGTTTTAGCCTGAGTCTTTTCACAGCCAGCAACTTTTGTCAACACACAGTCCACATTACTGCCATCTCTTAATTCCTGGGTTGTCTATTTCAACTTCAACTTCGCTTTTACATCTTCATACTTTATTCTCCAAGGGGCATCACACAGGGACTCTTTCCCTGCTACACTTTATTTGGCCTCCTTTGAAACCTAAGTAGAAACCTCCATGACCTCTTAACTTTTTAGAATCCTGTAATTCTGCAGAACCAACACCACATTAATGATGCTAAGGTATGCTACCATCTTGAGCAGTAATCAGGCTTCCTGAGACCACAACATCAATAGCCTGAGTCCCTGAATGGCTCAACATGGTGAAACAACTTCCTGGCATCCCTGTGTAATCAGGGTGCCCCAAAGATCTCTTCTCAAAGGGACTTTCCCATTCACATTCAGGAACCTACAATGGGTAATGGGTGTGGTCTTGCAAATTTATGAGATGCTGTCAAGGCATCTTTCCCATTGTCTCTATTCATAGTACTTAAAATCTCTTTAGGAGCTATACTCTCTTCAACAAGCAAAATTCCCTTCGCCTCATGCACTTTTCTGGCCAAACTTCAAGTTTTTAAAATCCTTCATTGTTATTTTTTTGCTCCTGATTCCCAGTGTAAACCTGGATGAAAGTTGTCAGCAGAATCTGTCACTGACTGTATGCTGTATTGTCTTGAAATTTCTTCCACCAGATTAATCCATCACTTTCAAATTTAGCCTAATGCAAAGTCTCAGGACATATGGAAAAAATGTAGGCAAGTTCTTCTCCAGAATATAATGTAAGGGGTCTCTAATCCAATTTCCAATGGAGTCCTTAATTCTCTCTGAAACCTCATAATCACAGACTATGTTCTTTTTTGGCAGTTTAGTCTTCAGAGCTCCCACAAGGATCACCAATTAAGTTCTCCTTACAACATCTTCAAGTTTTTCCAATTTCTAGCTCTAAACTTTTAAAATTCCTCCTACAAACCAGCACCAAAGACATCTAAATTGTATGGTCATATTAGAGCAGCAATCTCACTTCTCAATAGTATTTTTTTTTAAGTCAGCTTTGCATCACTATGACCAAAATACCTGACAAGACCAGCTTGGAGAAGAAAAATTTTATTGGAGACTCATGGTTTCAGAGGTCTCAGTCCATAGATGGCCAATGCCATAGTTCTGGTCCTAAGATAAGGCAGCACATCATGAGCAAAGGGGTCTAGAAGAAGAAAGCTTCTCAGCTCATAGTGGTGTTGTGAAGTAGAGAATCCTAAAGAAGATTTACCTTTCCAGAGTTCACCTGCAGTGACTCACCTCCTCCAACTGCATCTCAGCTGCTTACAGTTATTACCCAGTCAATCCATTCAAAGTAGGGTGGACTCATCATGATATAGCATTCACAATCTAATAATTTTACCTCTGAACATTCCTGCATTAACACATGAATTTGAAAGATACCTCAGATTCATACCGTAATAGTGAAATAATAAGTTCTCCTCAATTTGATCCATAAATTTTGAACATGATCCCAGATAATTCCAATAAATTATTTTATGACTATCAAACTGATTCTAAAGTTTATATGGAGAACTACAAGACACAGAATAGTTGATTCAATATTGAAGGAGGAGAACAAAGTTGAAGGAATGATACTAACATTCTTAAGACTTTCTATAAAATATAGGCACAGGCCTTACACCACCAACTAATAAACTCTAATTAGACCATCAACCTAAATATAAATCATAAAATTTTGAAACTCCTAGAAGATGGCATGGAAGAAAAGACTAGATGACCTTGAGTATAATAATGACATTTTAGGGGAAAAAATGAAAAATCCATGAAAGAAATAACTGATAAGCTGGACTGAGTTAAAATGGATCCCAGAAAGTTATTTTATGTGCTCCTGAAAGCACATTCAAGAAAATGATAAGGAAAGGAACAGACTGGTAAAGAATATGTGTAGGAGACATATTTGATAAAGGATTCCTACCCCAAATCTATAAAGAACTCTTAAAACTCAACTATAAGAAAACAACTTGATAGCAAAATGGGCAAAATACATGAACAAATAACTCACCAAAGAAAAAATAAAGATAACAGTGAACAGATGAAGATATTCAGCATCAGATGTTGTTAGTGAGTTGCAAATCAGGTGAATGACTATTAGGATGGCACAAATCCAAGACATTGACAACACTATATGCTCAAAAGAACATGGAGCAATAGCAATTCTCATCATGAGATGGCAAAATGGCAGAGCCACTTTTGAAAAACAACAGTTTGGCAATTTCTTACAAACTAACATACTCTCACTATATAACCCAGTAATTGCATTCCTTGGTATCTATCAAAATAAAATAAAAACTTATATCCACATAAAAACCTGCACATGAATGTTTATAGCAGCTTTATTGATCAATACCAGTACTTGGAAGCAATCAGAATTTCCTTTAGTGGTTGAGTTCATAAAGAAACAGTAAGTAGTACATCTAGACAATGAAATATTATTCAGCAAGATAAAGCAATGAACTACATTACAAGATTCATAGGAAACTCAAATGTGTATTGCTAAGTGAAAGAAGCTAATCTGAAAAGGCTACTATTTGACTCCAACTATACGACATTTTTGAAAAGACAGAACTATCATGACATTAAAATATTAGTGGATGCCAGAGGGAAGAGAGTATGGAGACATGATTAGGTGGCACATGAAGAATTTTTAGGAAAGTGACATTATTTTATACAACGAGCAATAGTGAATATTTATCATTACACATTTCTTAAAATCTAAACAACACCTAGAGTGAATCCTAATTTAAACTAAGAACTTGGGGTGATAATGATATGTCAATGTAAGTTAATCCATTGTAACAAATGTACTACTGTGAGATAGGATGTGCATATCAGGTGAATCATGAATATATGGTGGTGGGGTTTAATGGGAACTCTCTTCATTTTCCACTTAACTTTGTTGTCAACCTAAATTTTAAAAATTATTTATTAAAATATATATACAAATATACTTGGAAATTATTAAAATTTATCTTATCCAATCTGTCATTTTACTTCACTGCTTGGATGATACTAAAGGTGACCAAATTTTAAAAACCCAATACTTTCTTTATATTTGGTTTTGATTCTAAATATCTACACAATCATTATGTAGTATGATCAACCTTTCTCTTCTCCATAGCTGTGTTATACAGCGTTTGAAATGAAAGGGAATGACAAGTCAAATGTCACAACTTTTTTGGAGGGGGATACCAGATTTGAACCCAAGGGTGTTTAATCACCGAACCACATCTCCAGCCCTTTTTATTTACTTATCTTTGGGACAGAGTCTGTCTGAGTTGCTTAGAGCCTTGCTAAATTACTGAGGCTGCCATTGAACTTGGCCTCAGCCTCCCCAGCTACTAGGATTACAGGTATGCACTACTAAGGCTGCCATTGAACTTGGCCTCAGCCTCCCCAGCCACTAGGATTACAGGTGTGCACTACCACTCCTGTCAGGGTCATAACTTTGATGCTGTAAGTTAACGAATTAGGGAATCTTTGGTATGTACCATCTTAGTACACAAATTTTGTCTCTCCTGGGGTCTATGTAGTTGTTTTTCTCTGGGTACCCCAGGTAAGCTACCGGATGCACTAACCAGATTCATACAATTTTAACTTGTTTCTGTTAGAACTATTTTCTTTGCTCTTTCTAGATCCAGTCTCTTCAGCTAACCCACTTCATTAAATTTCTCATGAGTGATATATCCTTTGTTTAAGAAGGGTTATCAGATCATATTTATTATGTAAAGATATTTTGAAGAATTTATATTAAGATTTGTCTATTTTCAAAATTAACAGAAAAATGCAAACATTTAGTGACTCAGTCAACCTTGACAAAAGAGCAATTTAAAGTAGAAATCACTGGAGACTTCAACTTGTGCATTCATAATGCATCTGTCTCAAATCACATTTTATTTAGTGTTCTACTTATGAAGGTATTTTGCATTACAGCCCAAATGGAGAAAACTTATTCCCCCTTTACTGTTGAGTAAAACATGGTTGATTAGGTCTGTTTTGGGATACTTTTGAAATGTAAATTTTGGTTTGAACAAAGGAGGTTGATTTGAATTTTCTAGTCTTTATATTTGTCTTCTGGTGTAATTATCATTGTGTTTCTATTGCCTTTATGTAAATGATACCAATTCTGCCCTTCCCAAGATTTAATACAGCCATGCTTCACTTAGTGACAAGGATACATACTGAGAAATGCATTGCTAGGTGCTTTTGTCATTGTGTGAACCTCATAGAGTGCATTTACACAACCCCAGATGACTGCGGCATCACTAGGCAATATAATCTTAAGGCAACACCATCACATGTTGTCAGCTGTCAAATGAAACTTTGCTATGCAGCATCAATCTGCACATTGAAAATCCATGACCCATCAGCTTGTTCCTGTTTATTCTTATGGAGAATCAGTTTTGGATATATGGACTTTTGTATCTGGGTATTTTTTCTTTTCTTTGAGTAATATCATTCTAAAACAGATTATCTTTCCCCATAAAAACAGATTTTGCCATTGGTTATTTACAAGATTTCCTTTAGGCCAGATATCTGGTAAATATTTACTGAATACTGATACAATCCTACTTGGAAACTTAAGTCTGCAAGTAATATATTGAACTCAATATAATATATATCATCATTATATACTTACACATGTATATATTATGTGCATGTTACATAATATATTCTGATATATTGATCATTATATGGTTATATATGTTTACTTGATAAATTGGTTTGAACCATTTTTTAAAGATAAGCATCTTCCAACTTTGTTTCTTCTAAGAACTCAGATGGGAATTTTTCAAACACATTATTTCTGAAAATGTCCAGGTGGGCTTTATGTTGTACCAGTTTCTCTATTTTAATTTAAGAGGTAAGAGCCATATATATATATATATATATATATATATATATATATATATATATATGTTAAAAGTGTGGACAATTTTTCTCNACCTCTTAAATATATATATTATTACCTCTTAAATAAATATATATATATATATATATATATATATATATATATATATTCATTCTCATAAAGGTTTATAACAGAGAAGTAACCTTAGAGAAGAAAACTACAGAGGGAATAGTAATTTCAAGGAAAATTTATGACATTTTTTTTCTAACTACTTTTATCACAAACAACTTTTTCAGGAACTGTCAAGGGTCAGCTTGACAGACAAAAGAATTTGCAGCAATGTAATCAGAAATTTCAGGAGGGTCTTCTGATGTAGTTGTCAGGCATTTGAGGTCTCTGAATTTCCTTTCCATATTTGTGAATAAATTAGTAGTTATTGGTCTAGTATATGCTAGACCAGGACAGAATTTCTGGTAATCATAGACATGGGAACTCCAAGGAAGTATGGTAGCAGAAATGGCTGGAAAAATCTCTCTCATATACACACTCTAAAGAGAAAAACACACCAGCCAATGGACCACCCAAAATCAATCTACAGGAGACTTCTCAAAGCTGTCACTTTCGTGTACCAACCACATAGTCATGGACCATTTGGTGATTTGGTGGATGGTACAAAACACTCATAATCCTCTGTAGCTGGGAGGTACTCTCTAGGGCAGGCAACCCTCAATATTACTTCTTTGGCACATTTCCCCAGTAACACAATGCCATTAAGTTAGAAATGTGTTGCAGATTGTTTTCACAGATAAAAAATTGATGGTGAAAAATAATAGGGCCTAAAAGAGCTATGGGAGAAGGATGCCTCAATTGTCCACCTAGGTGTGTAAGAGAAGGATTAAGTCTTTTCTGGACTATGAAAAGATAAAATATACTGCTCCTTGTAAAGTGAAAGCTTGCTGTCTTAACCAGCATATTTGCAGTGAAATGAAATCTGAAAACCTCCAGAAAGGAAAATAGGTTATCTGTTATTGAATAACAAGATTGCATAAACATCACTCATTTAGAGGAGAATATATAGGGGAGAATGGGCACTATAGAAACAATCAACATGCTAAAAAAATAGAATAGGGCTTTCAAGACATTGAAGGTAAACATTATTCTAATAATGGCATTAAATTATAGATGCATTGACTATCACTAAAATTTAGTAAATTGAAGTTCATGAAACAGTAGATCAGAGAGAAGGGCAGACTGATACAAAACATGATGTATTAATTAGGTGGCAGAAAAGATCACACAGTGTAAATAATAACCACAGTATTGATGTAAGCATTAGAAGCCGTAGGAAGCAGCCGTAGGAAATTGTGGGAAAATGTGATATGGAAGACACACTTAAGCTCCCTCACAATGCTAAAATGGGGGCACAGGAGTAAGAGACTGAAATGTAGAAAATGCACAGGGAGAATGTAAGGAGAGAGAAGAGAAATGCAATCAGTTTTTTTTTTTTTTTTTTTTTTAAGGTGAGACCAGAATGCAGGAAATCTAAGAAATAATGAAATATACAACAGAAAAAAAAAAATAGCTAAAGCAAACTGAGTTGTAAATTCAAAAAACCCTTGCATAACATGAAAAATTAATGAAGGAACTGTTTGAGAAGCAGATAACTTTTATTTTGAATAATAATTTTGTTATCTCTGAGGCAAAAAAGGAGAAATAAGAAAGCAAAGAAAGAAAATTGTGAACATCTCGGCAACAGTAAAATAAGAGAGGCATATGTTAAGCTGACCATTAATGTTTTGATACAAATATTAACCCAAGTATACAAGTTCAAGTCTCAGAGGTTATGCAGGAAGAAACACTAACCTATTTTTACCCTTAAAGAATTTCAGGTAGGGTCTACTGAATATCAAACTTTGTGCAAGAAAAACAAAATTCCACCGAGAACATACCATACTCTTTTCTGTTCTTGATTTATATGCATAGTCTCTATACTTTCAGTGGTGTAGAAGACACATAGTAGACTTAGCACACGCATGCACTAGACAATGATCTGGTAAATTAATTAAGGAAAACATACACAACAAAATCAGAAATGAAAACTGCAGAGAGAAAAATTTTACAAATAGAAATGCTTCGATATTTAATGTAAGCTAAGTTGAAGATTTCAATGATGTTAATGATTTTCTAGAATAATTTAGCAAACATTGAGCTGAAGAAATACCATCATAAGCACAATAAGTTATAAAGATGTTTTAAAGAGTCCTTATTTGTCATATAATAAAATAATCTTATTCTCCAAAGGGCTAACAAGAACCCTTACTGACTGGACTCAGGGTATATTTACCTCCCGTGCATGAAAGCAGGAGGCCAACCTGAGGATCTGAGAACCACCATATGATTCTGAACCATCTTTCTTTACAGATCTTAGGCTACTTTATGATCAATTATATATTAAGAAATTCTTTCTGACCTGTAATTTCAGTCTGAATGGCTCAATAAAGATTATAAATAATTCAACATCATAATTTGAAAAGAATATTTAGCACTAAAACACTTTAAATATAAAATACAATATATTGATATTTTTTAAAAAATTTCCCCAGAAGTTTGATGCATTTTATAGAGAAATTATGGTATTATTGCAGAAAGAGCTCAATTTTTTCTTGTTTAAATTGCCCCAATTCAAAGGGGCAACAGAGGAGGATTTTCAGCATGACTTAATAATAGAACATAATGGATTTACATGTTTGTATACTTTGGATTTATTTTAAGATGAAATCAGAACACAGGAAATCTAAGAAACAATGAAAGATACAATAGAAAAATTAGCTAAGACAAACTGAGTTTTAAATTAAAAGGGTATTATGTAACACGAAAAATTAATGAAGGAACTTCTAAGCAGAAGCATATAATTTTATCTCAAATAAAAAATTTGTTATTAAATCTGTTATTTGTAACTTTTAAATTTGTCAATTTCATTGTCAATAAATAATAAATAATACCAGTATTTATGTAGTATTGGTAATATATTCTGCTAAGTATTTTACCAGCTTTGTCTTAATCTTTACAAAAACCTGGCTAGATATGTAGATGTTATTGTCCTCAATTTGTAGAAAAGGATTTATTCATTTACACAACAATTTTGCTATGTCATAGGCACTGTTATAGAGAGTAGTTAATGAAAAATTTTTATGTACAAAACAGACTTGCATCCTTGTTTGTGAGGTTTACAGTCTCATGAGAAAAATACATTAGAAAAAAGTAATTGTAGGAAAGCATGCAAATCTATTCTTCTAGCTTTTTAAATGCACACTTCATTATTGTTTTCTGTCATCATTCCACTGTACAATAGCACATCAGAGCTTCTTGCTCCTGTTACTTAGTACCCACTCATTGATCAACCTCTCTACGTTCCTCCCTTCCTCCCTCCCACCTCTCTTCAGCCTCTGGTAACAGAAGTTCTGTTACTCAGAACTTCTATGAGATCAGTTTTTATATTTCACATGAGTGATTTCATTTGTCTTTCTGTGTCTGGCTCATTTCATTTAATATAATGCTTTCCAGTTCTATCCATGTCATCACAAAGGCAGGATTTTGTTCTTTTTATGACAGAATAGTATTCCACTGTATATGTGTATTTCATACACACAACTGAGAATTAGCAAAACCGTATTATAAGAGAATCTGAAATTAGATTCAGTATATTTTCATAGAAATCTGGAAAGCATTGTCCTCTATATTATTCAGCAACATTTTTTTGTTAAAAAATAAATGCAGATTGGACTGGTGCATCTATACTGATGGGAAATATTTAAAAAAAATTAAAAAATTGAGAAATGTCATACTTTGGGCTGTCCTGAGTATGGTGTGCCTGTAACAGTGTGTTATTTGTAATGTAACCACAAAGTTGTTACAAAATGTCAACTTCTGTGGATGATGAAACTATCTGTTCTTGATACGGATTTCGTTTGCTGGCCTCAAAGTAGCCTCTGCACTGCTGTATGGACCATTATAGGGCAGCAGCACAATCTCCTGCTGAGAAGAGCTCTGGATGTGGCCCTTTTGCCCATCTGTGATTCTTTAATATCTTCCTGTGTAGATATATTCTTAATATGTCATGTGGTAGTCTTAGAAGTCAGAATATTTAGTTAAACTTAAGCAGACTCCCCAGTGAGCATAGCTATAGTCAAGATGTGTATGACAGATGGTGATATGTGTTCTGATTAGGAAAAAGAGGAAGTGCCAACGGATGAATATTAATGGTAAAAATGAAAAAAATAAAATAAAAACAACTAAAAATTAACCAGGTGTCCAGGGAAGATCTCATCAAGATGATCTTTTATAGAATACAGGTTGAATAGTCCTAATCCAAATTCCAAATGCCCAAACAGTCCAAGCCCAAAACATTTTGACTGTCATATCAATGCTCAAAAAGTTTTATATTTTACAGCACTTCAGATTTCCAATTTTGGGTTAAAATTTAATGCTTGACCTGTAAAGTCTGCAATATTCTAAAATCCAAAAACATCCAAAATTTGAACCAGTTCTGAACCCAAGAACTTTCAGAAAAGAATAGGGAGTGATTTCATCTGCAGGAAACAGAAAACTAAAATATAAAGTCCATGTGACTATAAGTTCTCTGAGGTCTCAGACTGTTTTAATTTTTCTCTAGAATATACTTCAGTGTTTGATAAATATGAGCTTAAAGAGATGAAGAAGTTTTCCAAAGTCATGGGGCTAATGAGAGTGTAAGGAATCCAGGAGACCTAACTTTAGCTTAGCTTATCTATGCCCTTCCTGGGACACTTAGGAAATGTAAACTTCAGTAATGAAAAAATCTAATTTCAGCAAGAACAAGCATTTGTTGGGATAGAGAACATGGTAATATTTGACACACTTGAAAGTTCCACAATTATCTGTTATTTTACTTCCAGAGTAAGATCACAGATCAGATGGTTCAGGGTGTTTTTATATTGGAGTCTGATTCACTATCTTCATACACTTGTCTTTTTTTAAATATCAACATATACATGGATATATTATCAGCAAGACATTTGAATTATTACAGATGTTCAGGATTAAAACAAATGATTTGCTAAATTGAAATTGAATTTCTGCTCTAAAGAATATGAATTCAAAGTCTGTTTTAAGAAACAGAATGCACATTTTTGGAGAATATTGTTGGTGAACCGAGTAAATTTTCAAAATCTCTAATTCACCAGCATGCAAAATAGGCATAACAATGCATAGTTATGTTTTTAGTTTTTATATTACATTATGAATGTGATTTTTAATATCTAGAACTTGCAATTATTTTCCTTGTATATTTTAAGGACAATCCTATATTATAGCAAGCACTAATGAGATAAAATAAATGATCCTTGTATAAGCCAAGTTGTATAGATCTGTATATATTTGAAAATCTGTGCAGAGACCAACATAGATGCTCATGAAGAGTAGTGAGATCATTAGCCTTTTTGGTACAATAGAAGTCAAATAAAATAGAAACAACAATTCTTATCATGGACAATTAATAGTTCTTTTTTTTTACAATGCTTTGTTGATTTGTATATACAAGAAATTATTATTTAAGACTTGCTTGACCTGTAAATAGGTAAAATAAAAGTGCAGCTTTAATTTGAGAGATATTGTTTTTTAACAATATAAACTTTATGTTCTATAAGGTAATGACTACAAATGACTGTTTTAAATGCTATAGCTGTGGGTTCATTATTTTTTGTGCATTAAATAATGATTTTAATAAAAGTCTAGAGTTCATGTTCTGAAAGCTATTACCTTTTGGCGATTGCATATACCTCCTTGTCTAGAGGGCAAAGTGAACAACATCTCATATTTTTCTTAGGCACGATGTGAAAGCATTAATTTCCTTCTGCTGCTTTGACGGAATGCAGTGCTGTGGGGCAAGCCAATGCAAAATGATCACATTTTCACCCGTAATCAATATAGCTGGGTGACAGTGGGCATCTATTTTTCATTCCAGCATCCAGTAAAGTAAAATGATATGTGGATTTTCTCCAAAAGAGGTGCTTTTAGGAAACACAGATGAAAATAGCATTCTTAGCAGACCACTGAGAAAGTTGGTTATTACTTCAATTCCTTGGCAGCTGAGACAGATGTGAATTTAGCCTTTCCTTTCCTCCTCTTGTATCTCTCTCAACGGGATAATTTGAAAATCTGTAACTTTACTTAAGGAGTTGGCTATGAATCATAAATGACAGAATTAGTTTTTAAGGATAATATATTTAGTCCTTGTAGTGTCTCTGTGGGCTTCTTGACTTCTAAACACCCATTATGTTTTAAGTGAAGAGCATAGATCTGCATTTTGTGCTAAAAAAAAAAAAATGTAATTACCAAATCGCTGCAGGTCCTTTTTTTTTTCCTGAAGGCACATATTTCTTACTTGTAAGATTTTCTAAAATATGAATGAGCTAAATTATAGAAAATGTTTCAAATTGCAGTTAGCTGGCTATGACTGAAAAGTAGTAGATATTTGATGTTGAAATGGAAATGTTGGAATGCTTAGAGGAAATGATTAATAATAAACACCTAACATTTGTAAACTCTATTATCAGATCCTGTAAATTTCATGTACACACCTAAAAGGTATATTTTATTCAAAATTCTGAAAAAATTCTGATTCTTTTTCTATGAATAGAATAGATTTTACATTTACTGAAATTATTGGAATATGGTTTGTGGGCTTATGCATAATCCTATGTGTGTTTTAACTACTAGAAGGCATATTGAGAGGATGAAATGGAACAGATTTCAGTAATTATTTTATCATTCAGTTATTTTGAACCCATAAATCCCCAGGCAATTATTTTTTTGATCTGGTTTTAGAGTCCAGATTTTTGACTGATAGCATTATATGTTTATTGATTGCAGAATACTGGTTTAGAAGATAATTATCAAGAGTGATTTCCAATTCAGTGAAATCATTACATTTAATTTTAGCACTTTATTGCATTATAATTATACAAAACAGTGGGTTTCATTGAGACATTCATATAGAATAGAGCCTAATTGCTCTAGTTAATTCCCTAGTACTGTGCCTTTCCTCTCTTCCTTCTCCTCCCTTATCCCTTTCCTCTACTCTACTGGTCTCCCTTATAATGCACTAATGAAAAAATAAATATAATTAAAAGTTGGATTCATTGTGACATATTTATGCATGCACATAGCATAATTTGGATGATTTCATTCCTAGTTTCTTCTATTTCCCCCATCCCCCTTGGTCCCCTTCTTCTATTCTACTGTTCTGTCTTTTGTTTTCATGAGACCCTTCTTTTATTCCTTTTTTTTCTAACTTATGCATATGAGAAAACATTCATTGACTCTCTCAGTCTTGCTTATTTCACTTTACATGTTATCACATTTACAACATTATCTTCTGTTAATAAATAACACAAAAATACATTCTACTTGGGAAGGTGTCAACCTATAAATGTCTATATATGATTACATATTATAAACTGCTACATATCTTCTTTCTGTAAACTCAAGACTCTAGAGTTAAATGTTTTCCAGTATTGCATATCTTTCTAGTCTTGTTTCTGTGCATTTACAAACATTTACATTCACACACAGCCTGTATTGCTTACTGAAAAAGAAAAGGATCTTATTGCATGTTATACAAATTTTCTGTTGCTATAACAAATTACCACAAATGTGGTTGCTTACAACTCAAATTTAGTAGCTCATAATTATGTAGGTCTGATTTCTGGCATGACTTAACTGGCATCTCTCCTTGGGTATTCTAAGGCTGAAATCAAAGTATCAGCTCCTATATGAAGGCATAAGGAAAGAATTAGCTTCAGATTTCAGTTAGCAACTGGTAGAATTCATTTGCTGCTAGATCTTCCATCTTCTTATTTCCTTACTGGCTATGAACTAAGAACTATCCTCAGCTAATGCTATGTGAGTCCACCCATACTCCTTTTGACATGGTCCAGTTTACCTTCAAAGCAGCAACAGTATGTCAAGCTCTTCTTGTGCAACACATCTCTCTAACTTTTGTTTTCTTGTCAACTGGGAGAACACTGTGCTTTTAAGAGCTCATGTGACTATGGTAGACTTTCTTGCAAAGCCAGAATGAGTTTTTTCATGATCAGCTGATCAATGGCCCTAAATAAAAATGCAAAGTCACTTTTGCAATATACACAACATTTTCCTGGGGGTAATATGAGAGAGAGAGAGAGAGAGAGAGAGAGAGAGAGAGAGAGAGAGGGAGGATGGATCATGGAAGCTGAAATTCTGCTTCACACTTGCATTTCTGTGTAACTTGCTTTATTTACTTATCAAGAAATCTTTCTATGGATCAAATATTTCTGTTATTCCCATTTGGAAAAAAAAAAGTTCTGGGCACAGTGACACATGTTTATAATCCCAGTGATTTAGGAGGCTGAGGAAGATGATTTCAAATTTGAGGCTAGACCATCTCAAAATAAAACAAAAAAGAATTGGGATGTACCTCATTGGTAAATCTCCATAAGTTTCAATCCCCACCACCAAAACAAAAAACAAACAAAAATTTTAATGACATCACTGTATTCCTTCCATAGCATGAATATATAGTACAAATGACCACAAATGGTCATTTGGTCATATCCATACTTGTGAAAATAATTACAGTTGGATGTATACTTAGTACAAATGCACAGGCATGCACACACTCACATTTGTCAATGTGAGTTAGTCATTTAAAAAAAGCTGTCTGAGATCTAATTGTTAGAGTCAATTAGTAGCCCCACTACTTCATTTGATATTTTACCTGATTTAGCTTTTTCACCTCTTCGGACTATATGTTATGTTTACTTGTAAAAGAAGGATAGTGATATCTACTTCATAAAATTGTTTGGGATATTAAGTGAAATAATTTTGAAAAATTATGCTGGCATAAAATGTGCCAAAGCTACCTAGTTGTTGCGATACTATATATAAGCACAAGGCTTCTCTGGCATAGTTCCCTGCAAGTGGCATTTGAATCAAAGAACAAATGTTCTTTTTTAAAAAACATTAGAAATATAAGAACAAATAATTATATGATAAATCTACACCAATAAGAAAGACCTTACTTTTCTAATTTTTTTTTCCTGACAGATAAATACTGGGTTAGTTTCTCCTCATTTAATAAGTACTTTTTTACATGCCTATGGTAAACCAGTTACCTGCCAAGGATGTAGAATTCTATTATTAGCCGAATAGTTACTGGTCCTTGCTCATTATATTTCCTGGTAAATTAACAAGATAATCAAATTTTAATTGTAAATGGTGATTTATTTTATATAAAAAGGACCAAAGAGTCAAGAAGACATGCAATAGGAAACTAGTTCTTGTCCAGAGAGTCAGTAGTCATCATAGTTAATATTAAGTTGGGTCACAGTGAAGGGAAGATGTGATACAATTTTCAAAAGAAGTATTCAGGCTTAATATTAAACTGGATATAGATATAAAATATATCCTTGTGGGTATTAGAGGAAATTACCCAAATAACAACTAGGTTTGTACTCTATACAACTATTTACATGGTAGTGACAAATATCAAGATAAGTGACAACTAAGGAAGTTCAATTAGTGAAGGGAAAATTATTCTTTTGGACATAGACACTAAATCTGAGACATAAAAAGGAAGCTGTCAAATATACACACTTTTACAGACATAGACCAGATTTGTACAAGGATACTTTTCTCATCATTTTAAGGTACTGATAAATCCATGGGAATGGATGTAGCTCTTCAAAGTCTGGAGCTTCATCTTGTAAGCACAAGAACTACTACCCCATGGGGCTGCTGAGTACTTAAAAGGCAGGCTACACCAAATCTGAAATCATACAGATACTGAAGACAAGTAGAAAACAGTGAATGTGATGAATCAAATTAATACTTGATTATACTGAAATGCATTTTTAGATCTCATTTTGGATATATTAGATTATTAAAATTTCATTTGTTTCTTTGCATTTTTTTTTGAAGATTAGAAAGTGACATTTCTGATTTTTATTGGATACCATTGGCATAATGACAAAGAATAACAGTATAGACTTGAGTTTTGAAAAATCTAAGTATTTAAGGCTTGATTTCTGGGGTAAGGGACATTGTAAGAGTCATTAGTGTAGTAAGAAATATCAGATTTTACTTGAATGTACAGTATATTTTAATGGAAATTATTCTATATTAGAGGATGTTCAGAGATCAAGAAAGATAATAGCTGAAAAAATAGCCATTGGATTTAATGATTGGAGATTTTCTTGAAGGTAGTGACATTTATTTAGTTTATGAATTTGGGTGCCCCTGGGTTCCTTGATGTCCATTTAACTAAATTAAATCATTTGTGACTTTCCATTTTAGCAATGCCTCTTAGCCATGCTGCTGTGTTTGAGATGGTGCATTTGCACGACTAAGCTATATGCAAGCCATGGACTCTTCTCATTTCCCCCTTTCCTTATTTCCTATTTTAGCACGTCTCACATTATCATTTCTATGGTCTTGCGTAGACATGGCTGGAACCTACAAAATTCAGAGAATTGTATTGTCTGAACAGTAATTTCATACTATTTTTGGTCCATGTACTTGTTGTTTCCTAGAAAATGAATCTGGAGAAAACATGAAAGTTATGAAGATACTATGTTTTGAGTAGATACCATTTAATTAACACTTAAATTTTCCATAAACACATGTAAGTATTTGAGGATTAATTCATTTAATCCTAAAATCCTAAATTACAGGGTCAGTACTGTTAATCATCATCATCATCATCATTCTTGGCACAATTGTAACATAGTGGTATAAAGAAGGAAGGGAAGCCCCAGAGATTTTAAGTAACTGACCTAAATCATGCATTTACTTAGCCCAACAATTAGGATTAGGTTTAAGTTACTCTAACTCTAGATCCCCAATTTATATCTAAGTTATTTAGTTTTAGTAAAACCAGAAGAAAATAAGCTCTTACTAGTTATACTAACATGATAGCAGGAAGAGAAACTCAGAGATCTTATGGGAAAAGATGAAGGCATTAAGGTGCTCTTTTAAGCCTATACAGTAAAAAGGGGTGCAGTAGGTAAACATTACTGGGGGACCTGGCCTTGGGTGCTTGCACTTGGAGTAAGCTACCATGGCTTTGTGCAAATCCAAACCTCCCTTTTTTTTCAATTTTGTCCTCCTTAAAGCCAATTAGTTGAACTAATTGTCCATAAGGTCATTTGGGGCTAGAAAATGATGGAATTCCTGATAAATTCCAGTAAGAAGATTTTTATGTTAAAAACAACCACTCTGGAAAATAGTCTACCAGATAATGAATGATGAAAATGTGAATGGAAAAAAGATACTATCACACATTTTCAGTCAAATCTTTGGGAGAGAAATTTCTCTAATTTTCCTTTTAAAACATTTCTAGCAAGTAGATGACTAATTAGATGTTAATTGTTCCTGTCTACTGATTAGGAAACTTAGGGTTTTAGAGCATTGATTTAATAAGGAATGACACTTGAATTTTACTCATAATTAGCTTATTACATTTGGCTGAAGTTTGAATCTATGCTATGGGAATGATTTGAAAAGATTAATCCTTTTCAAGGACTAACTCAGTGCTGATACATTACCTGAGAACACCTTCCAGACTGACAAAGACAGGATATTACTAATTGTCTGTGATGCATTGATATTTGTTAGTTTAAAAGAAAAACTTAAGTGATCTAGTTTAGTTAGGTCAAAAACTCTCAAAATCCATCATTAAATCATTATACAATTAACATGTTTGTGCTTCTTTTTATGGGAGAAGTTTGATGATACCAAGTAATAAAAACTAAATTTTTTAAACTGTACCTCACAAAATAAGCTATTCTTGTTTCTTGTCTTTTTTTTTTCTTTTTTTTTTTTTTAACCAAAATTCATTAAATAGAAACCCCTCCCCCTGTGCCCCATACTGACAAAGCCCTACCAACAGCAGGGAAAACAATCAAGTCAGAGTTGTGCAGCTTAAATACAGAAAACTGCAGAAATATTTTTCAGGAATAGTTTAACAAATTCTTGTGTACGTAAGATCCACCTTAAGAAATGGAACATTACTACATGATTCAACCTCCTTTTGCTGCCTGGTTAGAGTGTATATGATTTACAGTCTCATCTTCATGTTTCTACTACATACATCTGTATCCCTAAACAATAATATATTTGTGCTTTTTCATTGTCATTTTAATGTCATTTTAATACCTATCAACCTTTTGATCTGATGAGTCCAGAACCATGGTGGCACATGCCTGTAACCCCAGTGGCTGAGGAGACTGAGACAGGAGCATCCTGAGTTCTAAGACAGCCTCAGCGCTAAACAACTCAGTGAGACTGTCTCTGAATAAAAATACAAAATAGGGCTGGGGATATGGCTCAGTAAGTGCCCCTGAATTCAATCCCCAGTAACCCCACCCCCCAAAAAATAAATCAGGTATATGGAGATACCTTGATAGTTTGTTTCTGCACAATGAAGTCTTACTCTCTGAACAATGACATCCAGAAATAGAGTGATCTATATCTACTCATTCATTAGAAGGACAGAACAAAGAAGGGAGGGAGATGGTGCTGCTCACAGGAACAGACCATTCTGTGTCTCCATAATGGCAGTTAATTCCCAAAGAGGAGGAATATGAACAAAGAATCAGTAGAGACCAAAGGAGAGACAGATAATGAATGATGTCTTTGTTCATAAGTTAACAAGAGATGTCACCTATATCCAGTAAGGAGGAAGGAAAAGTTAATTCCTAAGCCCATTGTATATTAATTTTAGGCATTGTATAAATTCATAACTGTTGAATTTCTGGTAACAGAGTTACACTTTCATTTCAGGTTGGAAACTTAATCATTTTGTGACACCTTCAGAAGTTTCTTATTTGAAAGATCTCTTGAGATAAGGTTATATAATGGAACAGTGAACTGAGGGGACCCTGTTTGGTAGAGACATAATAGAGTTGAAATAGACAAATGTGTTAGACTATTGACAATATTCTGTTTTACAGGACTTATTTTTGCCTAGCTGTGTTGCATGTTCCTGTTGGATAACACAAAGCTAAACATGTTTATTCCTTCCAACAAAAGCAAGCCTGCAAATATAGAAACAAAATTATCATACTGTTTGAAATTAGATACATTATATTGGTTTCTTAGTTCAATACAAGAATACACCCACATGTGTATGTGTGTATGTACACATATGTTGATAGATGAATTGTGCATTGATTGGAAATAAGAAAAGCATTTACATACAGGTCTCAAATTTACCATTATATTCATAGATTTTGAATGTTTGCTGATGCTTGAATAAAAAGTTTTCCCTTTTCCACTATTTTCATGTCACTCACAGCTTAACTGGCCTACTGAAAGGTTTTGAGTCATGAATTATTGCCTTTATATACATCACATGGATTTGCTTTTCTTTAATGGCCTCAAACAATCCTCTAAACTTGAAAAACATTCTAAAATCATAAATCGGCTCATCTTATCTTTTCTTATTCAAACAAATTAATATTATTTGAGGAAAACATGATAGTACTCACATTTTTGGAAAAGGATATTAGGGCAATTGACAAAATTATTTAATTTATAATGGGTTTCCACTCACTTGCAGTGGGATAGTAAGACAATTCATGCAGTCTGAGGAATAGAGAACATCATACAGACTTGCTATGCTTTTTCGGTGATCTTTCCCTTGCCTGCTTCACAAAGGAGATTCTGGGTGCCATTTGAAAGCTATTTCTTAGATGTGGTATCTGGATCATCCTGTTGGGTGTCTCACCTCTTTGTGAGTATAGCTACATCTGTGTATGTATTCATCATTATAAAGCAAAATAGGTTCTACGGTTGAGCAAAAACAAACTGAAATACCAGTCAATGGAAAGACTACTGCATTATATATGATAAACATCTTTCATAAACACTGCTTTGAAGTGCAAAATAAAATGAGCAGGTGTTACCTTGGTTTGGAGGAGGAAACAGATAGGTTTTTCCCTCATTTTGAGGTAATGATTGTTATTACCCCCATCCTAAAAAGGAATAAACTGACACTTTGATTTACCCAAAGTCACACAGCTAGAAGTCAGTCATGAAGTTAGGTGGTCTACCTTTGGAGCCAGTGTGCATAACCATTACCTCACACAATAGGAACAATAGGAAGACGTTTTTGTAAAGGTCCAAGTATACTTCCATGTCATTCAAGGCATGTTCCAAAACAACTATCAAAGCACAAACTCAGTTAATTTTCTCCTCAGCATTTAGTTTAATTCCACTTGAAGTAGCTCATATTTTTGGACATGTTCTCTTTTTATATTTCCTTTCTTTGGCTTTCATGTTGATGAAAATATGCATGTATCATTATTTCTTAGCTATTAATTTTATAAGCACTTATTTCATTTTATAAAGGACTTTAGCTGTGTTGGGAAAGTTTTGTTATGACTATTGCATAGGTGAGGAAATTAAGAGATATAGACATGTTCAATGACTGGCTCACAAATATACACACAGATGAAGTAGAGAAATGATATCTAAAACCTCTAACTTACAATACCTTGTCATGCACATTTTTATTACCAAATTTTAAATTTTATTATTTTTTCAACTGGATAATTTGGATACTCTTGAAGTTAATATCTATTTTATTCATATGGAGCCATCTCTGTATTTGTTAATTATGATTAAATCTTACTGAGATTAAGAGTAATTGTTGCCATCATATATATGATATATTTAAATATATAATTTGTATTAATATATAATATATATTAAATATATATTTTTAAATATATATATGTGTGTGTATATATAGACGCACATATATACTTTTTTTAAACATGTGCTTGTAGTGTTCAGAAATGTTTGAGTTATACTGCAAAACCTCGGTAGAGGAAAATACACTTAGGGATGTGGTGTATATCCAGTATATTAGAGGGAAGAATACTTCTCTCTAATGCATTTTATTCATTATATTCTCTATCTGAATGTGTAATTTTTCCATGTATAATTTCTCAGTCTTCTGATGACTTTCTAACAATCTATTGCCATCTGCTGGGCTCTATTCAGAACTGTCATGCTAAGCACTAAATTATAGCTACTGGTTTATGAGTTTGAAATCTCATAGTGAGACTTTAGTGACTTTCAACCTTTGTTCAAATTATAGATGCTGATGGTGTTTAATGAAAGACCAGTTTAGCAGTTCTTATTTAATATTATTTGAGATTTGGCACACTAAAAATTAGAATTCAAACCTCACTTGAATGTCATTGCTGTAATTCTTGTATTCAGATCACCTTGTTTAATTTAGATTTTAAGATTCCTTCCATGCAATTTTGGTCAAAATATTCTTCTCTTATTTTCAGTTGTATGTACCATGGTTCCTTCCCCTATTAAAAATGAAGGGTAAGATTTCACAATAGCACAGTATCCACTTCATGGCTAATGATGTAATGATATTATGTTTTATTCAGAAATAAGTATACTCACAAATGTTATTTTAACTTTTGTTATATGAAAATCTAAATCATTCTTGGACTTGAAACTACTGGGTGTTACCACATTTTTCCAGTAATTAAAAATATAGAATTAAAATTCTGTTTTTAAGTGTCATTTCATTTTTAAAAGGATCAGAATTCTGATCAGGCTTATGCAGGTATGTATTTTATTTACTTCAGTTACATTAAGTAATGCAGTAATAAAACTGCTACTACTTGTATGTGTTATGTTTTTCAAGATACTTCCTTGTATCTTCTTTCATAAGTAATAACATGGAGAAAATGTTCTCCAGAATCATTAATAATGCTGGCACTCCTTTTTAAATAACTAGCAATACTGAAATTATTGCCAGAGGGTTGTCTAATACTACTCACCTCAAACTCATAAGCACAATAGAGCCTGCAGTATAATAAACTATCATATAGAAAAGTGCTTCATAAATGGATTTTGTAATTGTATTTTCCCAGATGAAAATGCCTTTTTTATAGCTACATTAGAATGCTTCTCTCAAATTGCAGAGAAAACCATGACCGATTGATAGGAAGAAAATCAGGGCAGTCGTGGAATAAAATTAAAATTAAAAAAATTAAAATTATAGAAGTTACAAGTTTGAGGATTTTAAAGGAGAGAGAAATGCAGTATTTCAGGTATTAATAATATCATATGTGCCTTTGAGATAAAATATACATAGCAAGGTAGGATCACCCTAAGGAACTTGTTCTGCAGAAGAGTGACTCATTGCTCATTCCTCTGCTTTGCATTAACATGTGAGATGGTGCTGGCTGTGCCCCCCGCTTGCTATGCCTTCCACCCTTCTTCACCACCTCTGCAGTCTGGGCCTCTTCTCATGTTTTTATCAGTACTATGCTGACTTCTGAACTGTCTTCAAGCCTCCAGCCTTATGTTCCTCTACTTCATTTCCCCCACTGCCCAAAGCTGATTTGAAGAATGAAAGGGGGAGGGATTTAACAGTACAGAAAATTCCTCGTTTGCCAAATATTATTTCTGGGAGCACACTATTAAAATTGGCTCAACTGTCATGAGATAGTGCATTCCTCATTTGCAGGATGTGAACCTGAGTCCTACAGTCCAAGTTCATTTAGCAGGTGTCAGAGATAGGATCCATTCCCAGGTTGCTGTTCTACCTATCTTAATCTAAACAGATAGCAAAGCTTCTCAAAGGTATAAATGTGGTCATATTTTTGCATCTGTTTTTACTTAATGATATCACACTGGAGTAGGGAATAGCATTATGGTTTGGATATAGTTTGGGTATAGCCCTGAAAGGTTCATATGCTGGAAGATTGGCCCCCCATGTGGGGATGGTGAGAAGGTGGAAACTTTGACAAGTGGGACCTAGTGGGAGGTAATTATGTCTTTGGGGCATCACCTCAGAGGGGATTGGTGCTGGTTTGTGCAAATAGTTAGTCTTGGTGAGAAAAGAATGTTAGAAAGCAAGGGCAGCTCACAAGGTCATTTCCCTTCCTGTTTCCCTGCCAAACTGTGAAACAGCCAAGGGAAACCTCACTGGAGACAGAACAGGTGGGATTATTGATCTTAACCTTTTAGTCTCTAAGATTGTGAGTTAAAGGGTATCTCTCCTCTTTAAAAGTATCTAACTTCAGGTATTTTATTATATTAACAGAAAATAGACTAATCCAACTGATATCATTGTCAAAGGAGCATGAAAGAGGCAGGAACCATGTGAAGACATAGAAGCACAAGGGGATATTACCATGTGGTGACAGAGGCAGAGGTTGGAGGAATGCAGCTGCAAGCCAGAGAAGACCAAGCACTGATGGCTCTACTAGAAACTAAGAAGAGGTAGGGAGGAGTTCTCTCAGACTCCCAGAGAGAGCATGGCCTTGTTGACAGTCTGATATAGGTTTCTAGCCTCCCAAACCATGAAAGCATAAATTCTTGTTGTTTTAATTCAGCAAAGTGTGTTATTCTCTTATGGTTGCCTCAGGAAATTAATAAACCTAGCATTTTATTACATGGAGATTCTTCTCTCATGATAGCAGGCCCTAGAGTCTTCTTGGTATGTGAGCCTTCTGCTTCTGTCTGCAGTTCCATGCTTTTGCCCAGAATAATTATACGCAGAACAGAAAAAAAGTCCTTTTTAGAATCATGGAGCACTGTTCAACATGTAAGTGATTAAAGTCATCCTCCTTCTCATTATGATTTGAAGCACATCTCTCCTGAAAAGATTCTTCATATGTTTCTGCTTTGCAGTTATTTTTCATTTCTCCACGCAAAAGCACAAGGAAATATGCCTACTCCAACTAGAATATATGCAACGAAGCTACACAAGGTTAGCATCTTTCCCTTTCTCTCCCTTCCTGTCGTTGAATCAATTAATGGATAAATGATCTGTCAAAAAAGAAAGGGCCTCACAGAATATCAAGCTTCCTAACCAGTCTGAATACAACACACTTCACAGAATTGGTAAAGATAGAACTATTATTGCTGACAAGGAACACATCTATATTCTAAGGCACACTGGAAGAATGAACTCCGCCACCCCCACCCACCCTTACACTGACACAAGTTGAGAACCCTTAATGAACCTCCCCTTCTCTCCAACCACAGCTAAGTATTTCTCTCTCTCTTTACCTTTTCTTTTCCTTTCTTCATTGTAACTCCAGGGATATAATTTAATTTCCTCTTATTGCCAGAAACTTGGAGTCTTGCAGTCCTTTTTTTTTTCAAAGTCTGGACAGAAGAAAACTAAGTATTCTTAATTATTATATATCTTTTTTTCTTTTTGCATTTATTTTAGGGGTCTGGAGAAATACATTATTATCATGGATCCTACAAAAATTTCAGAATTCACATATGTCTCTTATAATGAAATATAAATAATATACTTTTTCTATTCTTCTCTTATCAATCTGGCAGAATTTTCTATATCTTAATAATATTATTATTCCTGAATTTTAGATTTATTTATCTGTTGACTTTATAATTTAGAAACTCTTTACCACGCTACTTCCCATATGTAGACAAAATATTGTTAAATTATTATTAAAATATGGATATAAAGTTCAAATTTACCATGCTTAAATATATAGTTTGTCTTTCGAAGAAATCCTGGATGTAGAAAATATTTTGAGTTTTCAATCCCTGCTTTACTTAGAGAAATTCAAATTAGATTATTTTTAGTTCAGAAACAAAATAGATCATTTTCAAATAATATTAAAGATATAATAAATATTCATGTGATTAAAATTTTACAAAATAGACCATTTTCAAATAATTTAAAAATAAATATTCATGTGATTAAGATTTTGCAATTTATTTTCACAGCTGTTTTTTTCCCAAGTTTATAATGAAACTGCTATATTTTTGTAAATCAGTGTTTCATGGTTATGCTTTATGGTTAGCATGAAAAATTATCATATGTCATTGAAAACTCTGAAATGCAAATGGATACTTTTCTAAAAGACAGAGTACTTAAAATATAATTTTTTGTAGGCTCTGATTGATTGACCAAAGAAATTTTCTGTTGAAAAAAATGTTTAGAAGAATCTGTCAATGCAGTTAGCTCTTGCTATTCCTTAGTGGAATAATGTCCACAAATAAATTCAACACCATATGTTTTCTGGGTTGCTATGCTCATAGATTTAAAAATAAACAAGAGATATCAAGATAAGCAATAATAAATCATGTTTACTTTTGATAAAAAAGTTCACATCATTAAAACAAAAGAAACAAAAGAATCTTGAAGATGAAAAAAATAAGATAAAAGAATCAACTCCCTAATACAACTGCTTTGGTGTATTCCTTATGATCATTATTCATAGGCATCTTTAAATTTTTAAAAATTATTATAATAGGGGCTGAGCATATAGTTCAGTAGTAAAGTGTGTGCTTAATGTGTGCAGGGCCTGAGCACCAAAATTACAAATAAATAAGTCTAATAATAACTATTATAATGTTTTATGAAGTTTTGTGTAATTTAATTGATATGATTTTGCTATTTTTTCATGCATTATATTAAATTGAATAACTATGTCATATATTACCTGATCTTTCCTCTATCATAGATTGTCTCATAAAATATTCTTTGGGTATATGTAGGCTTTGAAGATGATTTTCTTTGGATAGATTTGAAAAAAAAATGTTGTTACATGTTCACAAGGAATAATATTTGTTAATACATATTTAAAAAATTGCCATACATGATGGGGCTGATTTTTATTAGGGAAATTGAACCATTTTTCTAAGCATTACTCAGTAGTCCAACTTCTTTACATGTGGAATGCCTCTGAACAATGATTTGGGGATTTTGTATTTGATTAGTTTATTTAAATGTTTATAAAATGGTCTGATTTTAATTTTAAAATAATTTTAAATAAATTTTATCACCAGTTGAAATTATGATAGCCCAAGTATTTTGTGAACATCTAAACTTTGATGGGTTTTCTTACCTTAATGCCTAGGTATCATTAATGAAATGAATCAATTCTAATAAAAAGCTTTTGTCATATGTTTGTGATCAATGGTTGCAACCTTTCATTGAAGGATTGATATTCATGAGAATATTCATAATAGCAACATTATCAACATTAATTAATATTTAATTACAGCTTAAAATATCAGAATATTTATTTATGTACATTACTTATTTATATGCACTATTTTGTACACTTCACAGAAGCCCCTGAGCTAATTTTAGTCACTATTCTTAAATATGAGAAAACTGATCATTAAAGTGGTTAAGTGATATAGTCAAGGTCACCCATCTGGTACAAGATCAAGCTGGAGTTAGGATCCAGATAAATTGGACTAGAGAGCCTACATTCCTTTTAATTTATCATAATAAATATTCACAACTCAGTATCTGGTTAGTATGGGACGTGATTGAGGGAAGGCTTGATAAACATAATCATTTCCACACACTGTCAGTTTTTACAAAACACTGTGGTGATATTCATAAGTACTACCCCAGATACTGAAGTATTAAATGCAAATTGTCTTGGGCATACAGAAGTGTGAACTGCTCCGCATTGGCTTTGCGGCGATGTGAATAATCAAGATAACTTTCTTTTCAGTGAAGTTATGATTTATGATAGTCCCTGGATTTCATTCAAATGGACCTTAAATGACTCATTCTCTTTATGTGTCACATGTGGAACTAGTACACTAATACCTGGAAAGCCTGAATGACAATTGGCATACATCTTGGGAGACAGCTATAACTGAACTCAGAAGCCAATCTTCTGGGGGACTTGTGTGTGCTCACCACTTGCAGAAACTTTTCTGTCCCTGTGTCATGAAAAACATTCATGTTGGAAACAGTTCACTTGATTTCTCTGCTATATAATGATAGGCTACTACAAAGAGTAATATTAGAAACTTTAAAAATGATCTCCATATTCTATCTTTGGTGAGCCAGTAGTCCTTAAAAGTAAATTTAGTTCAAAAGGTTTTGAAAGAAAATATTTTCCTGAAATAGCCCTAAACTCATGTTTTGGTTGTTTTGTTTTGTTTTTGTACTGGGGATTGAATTCAGGGGCATTTTCCCATTAAGCTCCATTCCTAGTCCTTTTTATTTTTTGAGATAGGTTCTCACTAAGTTGCTTAGGGCCTTTCTAAATTGCTGAAACCAGCCTTGAACTTGCAAATCTCCTGTCTCAGCCTCCCAAACCACTGGGATTACAGGCCTGGGCTACCATGCCTGGCAGTAACTTCAATCTTTAATGAAAATTCTCATGGTTGGAAATCTCAGCTTTGCATAAACCACTGTAAAATGTAGAGAATGAGGACAGTATGTTTGAGTTAATATTTGTACTTAGGCAGGGCACAGTGGTGCATGTCTGTAATTCTAGCAGCTTGGGAGGCTGAGGTAGGAGAATTGCAATTTCAAAGCCAGCCTCAGCAACTTAGTGAGACCCTGTTTCCAAATAAAACTTAAAAAGGTCTGGGAATGTGGTTCAGTGATTAAGTGTCCTTGGGTTCAATCCTTGGTACCAAAATAGATAGACAGATACATACATACATAGATAATTAATTTTAAAAATATTTTTCTGAGAAACACCATCATTTCTTGCATGACCATTGGTATCAAATAGAAGGAAAAATAAGTGTGATAATAGCAGAAAAGAACAATTTGGGTCCACTTTGTTAAGTAGAACAGCTAGTTCTACTTTTTAAAAGTTTGTTGTATTTTAATTACCTGATTTTTTTTCACCTATCACCATGGGAAGAAACTCAAATAGTTTTATAGGTAAAAATCTGTATGCAAATCCAGACCCTGCTGTTTATTACTTGTGTGATGGAAAATGCAAACTTTCAGTTCAGTCCAAGTTCTTAGTGTGTAAAACTGATGTAAAATAGATGTCTCTAAATGATGATTGTGAGATACAAATGAGGTCACATATTAGTAAAGTATATATAATTATTAGTATGGCTAAAGATGGTACATTTTCTATTTCTATAGAAGAAAACTCATGTCTCTTCGGCACATTAACTATGATTTTTCAACATTTCAATTCTTGAGTCTTTTAATTCTGCTACACAGATATCTTCCTGCACCTTGATTTCAGCACTGAAGATGATGATGGAGTGTCTCTTTGAGTTGTCCCCATAGACTCCAACATTGGATTTCAAAGATGTTATACCACACTGATTTCAAATTATGCCATCCCAAATGCATCCACATTTGTTGGAATTTAATGCAGTCTTATACAATGAAAGTTATCTATCCCACTTACATGAGTACAATGTCATTTGGTTTTAAAGCAAAGTCCAGCATATCTGTACTGTTGGAATCCAGTCTAGATTTTTGAGTTGGGACAGCATGGACTCTGAAGCAGAGATCTTTTGTTCAAATCCTTACCCTGCCCTTCATTTAGTGTGTGATCTTGAGCTAGGTACAAAACTTCTCAGTGCCTTCACTCTTTATAATGATGCCTCAAGAGTGTCTGCAGGATAAAATGAGTAGATTTATATTAAATGTTTAATACCAAGCTATCAGATGTGATGCAAGAATTAAATGCATTATTGCTGTTATTTCTGATCTTAAGTTAAATCATTCTATCACCTCTTCTACGGATAGTCGTAATGTTTTAATGTAGTCCATGGTCAGAGCATGAAGGAGCGTACATAACTGTCCCTGTCACTCTGCTGCACTCTATTCAATGTCAGCAAGGAACTTCAAAGAGTGCAGTGTCCGCATTTCACTAATATTGACTTAGAGTATTAGAGCCAGGAGGCAAACCTAGAACTTTTCCATTCTTAAATTCAGTCTATTTTGACTGATTCTAAATCTTGCTCTGAGGGAGCTTTTGGATATTACTCTTTTGGTGGATGTTACAGTTTCTTAGCTGTTGATCCTTCTGCTACCAGAGTCAATCACTCACAAATAAATACACACTGATTTTATCTTAGTTCCTTTGATGCTGTAGACATTGGAGTAACGTTCATGGATTCTTTAAAATAGTTTTGCAGATGTTACATTGCTACTAGCCAGAAATATTCACTAAATTTTATGTGTGAGTGCATGTGAACACAGCCATTTTTCTCACCTTTAATTTGGCTGCTTCTGTTTTGTTCTTCGATTTGAGCAATGCGAGTTTAAAGAGAAAATTTAAAAAGCAGAAGTTTCTCTTGTAGATACTAAACTTGTGTCTTCAAGAAATTTCCCTAGTTGGTAGATTTCTTCCATAAGGCTCTGTAGCTTAATGACAGGACTCAAGGAAACAAAAAGAAAACTAGCTCATAAAATATTATGTAATAATGAACTACTTTACAATGCATCCTTTTAGAAACAAGTTAGTTTATTCCAAAGATTAATAATAATTAACTGTAAATGAAAACACTTTTAAAAATACCTGATGAGGAGTAGAAATATAGGATAGATACTAATAATGGGATGATCTTAAAATGCATGGAGAAGCTCCCCAGGGAATATCTAATGTCACAACACATTTTACACATTGTGAAATCTTTTCTGGAAAACACCTATTTATTCATAGCTTCTTTTACTATGATGATAATGTCACCCAATTTTCTAGTCCATTACTGTGACTATTTTAACAGTGAAGTTGAAGGAGCTGATGAAATGAATTGAACTCTTTAGGTTGACCTTAACTTATTTGAGAATATATAAAATTAACTTAATTCTACTAGGATAAGACTTAAGCAGTGATTATAGATTGTTTGATTTATTGACTTCAAACAGCAATTATTGGACACCAAGTAGTAAAGACAAATATTTTAGATTTTGTAAACTTGTCTGAGATCTTAGCATTTTGTTCCAACTTTGTTTTCTTCTTCATGTAGAAAATTCTCTATTTTGTAATTGACTTCTGATTCCTGCTTCTATTAACTTAATAATAGTTATTATTTGACAAACATAGATGTTGTATTAGGTTTTGAAATTCAGTAAGTAAATTCTATGTTCCTTGATCTTATGAAACTTATGTTTTAGTGGGGGAACAAGGATGTCAAAGGCAACACATACACATTTTAAATGACTATAATAAGCATTTTATGAATTTCATAAATGTTTGATAATCAAAGTACACAGTAAAAGATATAATTGACATAGTCTCAGTAGCTAGGTAAAATTTCTCTGAAACCTACAAAATGCAGCAAGAAAGAGCAAATTATTTGCTTACCGCAAAACTTACAAATAAGAAAAGGAATAGCATTATTCATAATTCCTGGAAATACTCAGGGACAAGCTAAAGGAATGAGAGAAAGGGAGGCAGTGAAAATAAGAAAGACAGACACAGCATACGTCTTCAGTTGCAGGTAAAAAAGAATGCCAGTAGAGAACTATTGAGAAAACTTTATCAGCAGTTTGTAGCAGTGTTTCCTATCTATTGTCTGCTATGCCCCTCAATGCAGAGATGAATATGTTTCATTAAAGAATTATTTTCAATTTAGGGTTTTAAGAAAAGTATAGAAAAATCATGATTTATGTGAGTGTGGGGGGAAAACTCTAGCTGGAAAAAGTGCTTCTTGATACTTAACTATTGTTGGGTCATGCACTATTTTCCTAAGTGAGAAAGACTGAATTAATAATGGAAAATGATACTCTTGGGACTATTCTTCTCAAAGATTTGGGAATGAGGATGCATGGTGTTTTAGTCAGATTTTTCTAAAAGACATAACAAGAACAACTGTAGAGGAGGAAATGTTTAATTTGGGGGCTCACAGTTTCAGAGATCTCAGTCCATAGCTGTATTCCTTGGGGCTTGAGGTGAGGCAGAACATCATTGCGTTAGAGAGTGGTGGTGGGAAGCGGCTCACTTGAGGATCAGCAGCAGAGGGACTGCACTCTTTAGATTGAGATTCAAAATATATACCCCAAAGGCATGCCTACAATGCCCACTTACTCCAGCCACACCCTACCTGCCTTCAGTTATCATTCAGTTAACCCCCATCAGGGGATTACTTCACTGACAGGGTTCAGGCTCTTGTAACCCAGTCCTTGCAGCTTACATTGATTCACACGTGAGCTTTTGGGAGCATTTTAGTCAGCTTTTTATTGCCACTGTGACTAGAAGACCTGACCAGCACAATTGTAGAGGAGGAAAACTTTATTTGGCAGCTCATGGTTTCAGAGTTCTCAGTCCGTACAAGGCTGGCTCCATTCCTCTGGAATCAAAGTGAGGCAGAACCTCATTGCAGAAGAGTGTGATGTAAGTTGATCAGAAACTAGAGAAAGATACTTTACTCACCAAATACAAATATGTACCCTAAAGCCATGCCTCCAATGAACCACCTCATCCAGCCACACCTTACCTGCCTCCAGTTACCACTCAGTCCAATCAGGGGAGTCAATCACTGATTGGGTTAAGGCTCTCACAACCCAATCATTTGCCCTCTGAACCTTCTTGCATTTTCTCACATGTCAGCTTTGGGGGTACACCTCAGATCCAAACTATAATAGGGGAACACCATATATCTAAACCATAACAGGATCAACTCAAAAGACCAAAAACTGTGGTAGAAATTATTATTATTGTATCAACAGGCCCAATAATATATGATGCATAGCAAGAATGTACTACAGATGGAAACATACATTTTTTTGGAAAAATGTAAATCTTTTTAAAACTTTGAGCAATTTATGATTTTTTAAGGGATGTTAAGCACAAAACTGTTATTATCATGAATATTTTAGTAATACTAACAAAAGCAATATTATCAACATAAGTACTATTTCCTGAAAAAATTTTTTGCCAGTTTCTATGCCAGGTAGAGAATGCCAGAGTTCTTTGCTGTTCCAAAATATAGGGCAAAACCTGTTTAAATTAGCAAACTTTTTTTTTGGGGGGGGGGCATGGGAAATAACCTACCAATAGGTAAAAATGAAGGAGAATCTTCTTCAGATACTTTTTTTTAAATAAATGCTTGTGGGAAATGAATGTGGTATGAGCAAGAAGAGACCAGAGAGAGAAAATATTGTACACAATTTGCTTCTAACCAGAACAAAATGAACTGTGTTAAATTGCTTATATAAAGTAGGAGGACTGTTTTTGTTCATGAATAAATAGCACTTACAACACTGTATTTCTAAACTAATAGATAAATTTGCTATTGGCTCATGTACCAAATCAATTTTGGACATGTCAAATGAACTAGATTTTGCACTATTATATTGGCATCTTCACTATTAAATTTAAATGAAACAATAGGTAAAACGTTTTCACTGTGAATAACTTTTGTATTTTTAAAACCATAACTCAGTTAACAAAAGTCTCTTGCCTTGGATTGTGGATGTAATTCAGTTGGAAAAGCACTGGTCTACGATGCGTAAGACTCTGGGTTCAACCATCAGCACCACAAAAACAAAACAAGTATCTTGAGTTTATGGCTAGGATGCAAATAATATTGCAAATATTCCAAAATTTGTTCATTAACTTATTCAAATTGGAGGGGCAGAGCAAGAAGGCAGCCAAGTAAGAAGCTTAAATAAATGATGATCTCTCTCCACAGACACACAGGGATGCCTAGACATTCATGCATCTGACTGTATTCAGGAGAGGTAAGGAAGCCAAACAAGAGAACATAGTGCCTGCTTTAAGTATAGCAAAAATGAAAAGACACATTGAAGAAGGCAGGAAGGAAAGAATTGCCCACAACACTTCTCCTCCAACTCTAAGCAGTGCAGATTGAAACATCTTCCAGTTGGGGGAAGGAGAGGAAATTAAGTTCAACTAAAAACAACTAAAAACTCACACCTGGCCCACAACAATGACATTCAGTGCTGGGCAGAGCCCCATGACCAGTACTACCATGTCAATAGCTGCACACTGACCCATCAGAATTGTGTTAGCCAGATAGCAAGGAGCATGCCTCTACCTTCCCTCCTCCAACCTCAGAGAGTAGAGCTAGGAGCAAAGCTCCACCAACGAGGAAACACAGCAGAGTAATTGCCATAGAGTTTGTCCAGGAGCCTGAAGTCAGGCATTCTGTGAAATGCAGCTCAAAGAAGAAAGCAAAGATCCTATGTACAAACCTGGACTCGCTGATGAAACCTGGAGACCTACCTTAGCATCAAGCAGAGGCTTCTGCTCAAATTGAACAGATTTAATTGAACACAATGAAACTCAACCTTGGTATCATGGGCCTCAGTGTATCCCTAATGTTGTATAGGTCCCTGTGGCCATGAGATTCAGGTGCAGCCCAGCTTAGCTTCAGCCAAGGTGACCAAGGGACTGCAGTACCCCAACCACAGGCAGGGAAGTATGAAGCAAGACCCCATTCACTGTGGGTAGGAAAGGATAGAAAGCATGAGAGTTTGCCCAGCAAGAGTGTTGGACTAGCGAAACCTTCCACTGGGCAGATTGAGATAGTCCACCTTTCCCAGGCCTGTTAATGGAGCCTCTGGAACAGACCTGTAGCCAGTGGAAGTGATGTAACCTCACTCTATTGAACTCTTATTCCAGCCAGCATGACCTGAAGATCATTGCAGCAATTATAAATCCACTTCAGCATTAGGCAGCTCATCGCAGTGTGGGTCCTGGTCAACCCCTAGTGCTGATCTTAGAAAGCTCTTGCTCAGGATGTGACATAGTTTGGTGGTGTTTGGCCAAATGAATGGCATGTGAGCCTGGTGACTCACCCATGGTGACTCTTCCCAGAACTGGGAAGAACCATGAAGTGCCCAACTATAGATTGGAATCTATGAACAAGGTACCTGGTCCTACTCTGGCCTCAAGGAGAAGCTTGTGGAAATGGATTAATCTTTCTAGATATTGCCTGGTTCATTAAATTGAGGACAGACCTGAATTTGGATTGCCTATAGTACTAAAGCCGTGAGAATACACCCACAGGAGATTCACATAAGCCTGGATCTGGTAACTACTCAGTGACAAAATCCTGAAATAACTGCACACTCAGAAAAAAAAAAAAAAGCATACTGCTTAGAATTTTTGAAAAGAGAGGCACAAAGAAATCATGTTAGATTTCAATTCTCAGATGATGCCACATGTCATAAAGCAGCAGAATCTTTCTGGAAACTATGATCTCACCCAGCAGCCAAAGCAAGGTACCAGAAATGAGCACCTTGAATAAGAGCAGTATGAGGTAAGCAAAAGCAATATGGAAGAGGGAAGTTTATAACAATGCTTACACCCAAAAGCAGAAAAATCTCAAACACCCTACACTACATCTCAAGGAATTAAAAAAAAAAAAAAAAAAACAAGAACAAATCAAACCCAAAGTTAGTAGAACCAAAGAAACAGTAGAGATCAGAGAGAAAACAAATGAAATGGAGACTAAAAATTACAATAGACCAATACAATTAAAAGGTGGCTCTTTGATAAAAAGTAAAACAAATCAACCCTGGGATAAACTAAGACAAGGACAGAGAATACTCAAATAAAATAAGTTGAAAAGGGAGACATTATAACTGACCCTATAAAAATACAAAGGATCATTAGAGATTTTTATTAGCATAAAATGTCACCAAATTTGATAATTTTAAAAATATGAACAAATTCCTGAACATATATATCTTACCCATGTTGAATTATGAAGAAATGGACAACCTAAACAGACCAACCAAAAGTAAGGAGTTTCATTAGTTTTATAGTTCATAGAATCAGTTATAAGGTTTCCCATTAAAAAATGCTCAGGACAGGATGAGTTCATTGCTGAGTTTTACCAGACATTTAGAGAATAAACGCAAATTCTCAAGTTTTTTCAAAAACCAGAAGAAGAAGGAAGTCTTCCATCACATTTTATGAGGCCATCATTACCTTGATACAAAAAGCAGATAAGGACATGCACAAAAAAAGGTATCTATAATACTTTTGATGAACATAGATGCAAAATACTAAAAAAAAAAAATTTAAAAAGCACACATACTGGCAGACTGAGTCCAACAGCGGAGTCAAAAGATTTTTCACCACAGTTCAGTGTGGAATTTATTTCACATATGTAAGGATAGTTCAACCTATGCAAACCAAAAATGTGAAAGATCATATCAGGAGGTTGGAGTACAAGAAACATACGATCATCAAAACTGACTTCAACAAAGTAGGTATAGAAGGAACATAACATAGACCCTTTATAATAAGCCAACAGCTAACATTATTCTTAAAGGGGAAAAACAAAATTTTCTAAGTTCTTAAAAAAGGCAAGGATATACACTTTCACCAATTTTATTCATTATAGTATTGGAAGTCAGAAAAATCAAGGAAGAGAAAGTAAGTGGCAACCAAATTGGGAAAGAAGAAACCAAATTGCCACTGTTTGCAAATGACATGATGTTACATATAATAAACTGCAAAAACTCCACCAAAAGGCTGTTGGAACTAATAGATTCAGCAAAGTTATAGAATACAAAATTAAGCTGAAAAATTTAGTAGCATTATTATATGTCAATAGCGGTTTATCTAAATAAAAAAGGTGCAAAGAGCCTGTGTTAGAGAATGGACAGTTTTTATCAATAAAGGCTGCTAGGAAAATAGACTATTCACACGTATAAGAATGAAACTAGACTCCTATCTCTCACCAGTTACAAAAATCACTTTAAAATGAAGTGCAGACTTAGATGTAAAACATGAATCTATGAAACTTCAGGAAGAAAATGTAGGGGAAATGCTTCAGGATATTGGAACGGGTAAGATAGTTTTGAATATGACCCCCAAAAATTACTATGACAGAACAGGAAACAAAAGCATCATAAAATAAAAAAAAAGATTGTCATCCTAAAAATATTCTGCATAACAAGAGAAACAATATATACAATGAAAATGGGAGAAAATATTTATGAAGTATATACATCTGCTTGGGATTGATATCCAGAATATATAAAGAAACTTAAAAAGAACAATAAGCAGGAAAACAAATACTGACAGAAAGAATGAGCAATTTACTTATACAGACATTTCTCAAAAGAAGATGCACAAATGGCCAATAGATATAGTAGAAAATGCTCAGTATCTCTAAATCTCAGGGATATGCAAATCAAAACCACAATGAGATATCAACTCCCTGCAATAAGAATGGTTACTATCAAAAAACTAGATAGAGGTGATGGAAGATGTGGAGAAAAGGGAAGTTATATTGTATATTGAAAAATAGTATAGAGATTCCTCAAAAATTAAAATAGATCTATGATATGACCCAGCAATCCCACTATTGGGATATCCAAAGGAAACAAATTCAGTATATTGAAGATACATCTTCACTTCCATGTTCATTGCAACATTATAATCATGAAATGGAAACAACCTAAAGGGTCCATCAGCTGACAAGTGGATAAGGAAAATATGGTACATGTACACAGTGGAATGGTATTCAGGCATAGAATGAAATCCTGTCATTTGCAACAACATGGTGGGATTGAAGATCATTATATTAAGTGAAATAAGCCAGGCAGAGAAAGATAAGTACTTCATGATTTCACTCATCTGTGGAATAAAAAAGTTGATGTATAGAACTTGTGAATAGAATGGTTACCAGAGACCAGGGAGAGTAAGGTGTGGGAGAGATAGGGAATGGCTGTTGAGAAGTACTTGTATGTGGCTAGGTCCTTGAAATCATAGAGTGAAAATAGATTTTTAAATTCTACATTGATGACACTAAATAGTACAATTGGGAATTAAAAAGAGTGTGAAAGTCTGTTTATAATTGAAGTAATTTAGTCCACATGTAAATAACCTACAGAGGGACTGGAGGTGTAGCTCAATTGTAGAACACATGCTTAGCATGCACAAAGCTGTAGGGTCCTGGCTTGATCCATAGAGACAAAACATTAATAATAACAACAACCTATAGAAACAGTTGAATTATGCTTATTTAAGGATGGGATCAAGAAATTTCAATGTGCTATTGCACAGCAGGGTGACTACAGATTACAGTAATATGCTGTATATTTCAGAAAACTGAATGAAAGGACTTTGAAAGTTTTCACTGCTGATTGAGGTGGCACATACCTGTAATACCAGTGACTCAGTGACTGAGGCAGGAGGATTCCAAGATCAAGGCCAACTTTGGTAACTTAGACCCTGTCTTAAAATAAAAATATAAAAAAAAAGCTTGGGTATGTAATTCAGTGGTAAAGGGCAACTGGGTTCAATCTCCAGTACAAAAAAAAAAAAAAAGTTTTAGCCAGTTAAAAATATGTATATTTGAGGAGATAATTATGTTTAATCTTATTTAAATATCACACAGTGTTTCATATTACATTTTGAAATATCACACTATCCCATTAATATGCACAATTTTTTATTTTAACAGTTAAAAATAAATTTAATTAAAAACACTCCTAAATTTGTTTCTTAATTCATCCAAATTACTAGAATTTTTCTTGTCAGAATTATAGTTTAAAGTATTATAATTGCCTAGTGTCGCAATAAGAATATAAAAGGTCTTATATAATTATTAAAATCATAGAAATTTGGAGGCGAGTTTAGGGTTAACTTTCTAACAAGCATTTTCACTTTTAACATTTGCAAAATGTCAAATTATCATAGAAAGAAATGACATTCAAAATAGGAGCCAACTTTATTTTGCAAGGGTATACTGTCTGAGAATCTTGAGCAGATATCATCAGTCATAGTCTTAGAGTTTTGTTTTGTTTTTTGGAACCAGGGATTTAACCCAGGAGCACTTAATGACTGAGCTATATCTCAGCCCTTTGATTTTTTATTTTGAGACAGGGTCTCACTAAGTTACTTAGGACCTTGCTAAGTTTCTGAGGCTAACTTTGAACTTGCAATTCTCCTGCCTTAGCCTCTTGAGCCACTGGTTTTACAGGCACATACCACTACACCTGGCTAGAATGAGTTTTTAAAAACTGCTTATGACTTACCTTATTTTTTTTTCCTTTAGTGTTAGCCTTAATCAATATCAGATTATTTCATCACTGACATTCCCTTGTCATACATATTTGAGTAGGATGTGATTAAAACTTAAGTTTACATAACAACATAGTTTTTATTCCACTACACAATCTCCTCCTAACATCAAATACATAATTAATTTTTAATAAACATAATTACTTCTATAAATTCTATAGGTTAAAATAATGACTTATTTAAGTTAATAAACAGACTTTTGTATACTTTTTAAATTCTCATTTGAAATATTCAGTGTAATCAATGTACAGTTTAAAGTCTCTGATTCCCAGGATCTGACTACATGTCAGCCATAGGAAGCATTCTTTATAGACTTGTAAGATGACTAAGATTCTGTCCTTCAATAGCACTGTAAAAGCAACACCCAATGAGCACTTACCACATTGAGATTCTGCTCTGCTCTACATTTCTCCAGTGATCTCATTTATTTGAATCCCTGAGAAATTTCTTATCCTAAGGTGCACAGGTATGTGGAAGAGTTCCATCTACAAATACCTACGTCTTCCTACACCTTGTTTTTCTTATTTCTCATCCCCATCAGAATGACATTCACCTGAAATATACTTAACTCCCCAACACTGTCTTATTTTTATACCCTGTGGCATATACTAGATTTATAGTGAAGAAAGAAATCATCAAAATGTTAGGAGCTGATTTAAAGAAGGTGCAGCAGCCATAGATGAGATAGACCAGGATAAGATGAAACATTTTATTATTAGCTAAGATTTGTATTCTGGGGATGGAAGAGTGGCAATAAAATTAGTAGTCCTCTAAGAGAGGAAAATGGTGGTTTCTCCACTAAGGGTCAAGTCTACCATTCAAGGAGAGCAGCAATTTCACCATCAATGAAATAGAATCCATATGGTAGAATTATTCCCTCAGTACCAGCAATTTGGGTGATTACTGTCTTTAGTATGTTGGCTTACATTTACCTTTCCCAGTTCATTTTTAGGTTCAACATAATAAAGAAATATTATTGAATAGTAAGGAAGGAGGAGGAAAATAATTGTCTAACTGTACATAGCAAAGCATCTGTGTGATTCATTTCCAAACTCCTTATAATCAGGGAAAATAATTACAGTACTCGGTTCTAAAAATGGTGCAGGAATGATTATTAAGCAGATGTACAGCTATTTGTCATCGAGGTTGGACAATTTCATTTATAAACTAACGGGTTTATGTAACAGCTCTGGATCAAACCTACACCATCTGCGTTGGTTAAAAAAGCTTATTAGGGACACGTGCTGCCTACAGTATTGAAGCAGTTCTTTTGTTTCAGTAACAATCGGTGTGTTTTTCTATGTGATTTTACTCTGGCATTTTACTCTTTATTTACCCTGGGGAAAACTCATCTAAATAGTTATGCTTGTTATCTGGTGTAATTCACTGAGAGCTCTACAGTGTTCTGTGTAAAATTATTTCAAAGATTCATGGCATGAATACTAAGGTATGTGTCTTATAGAACTCTGGGGCTACAGGTACCTTGTAGGTAGAGTTCTTCTGCCTTATACAGACAGACTGACTCCAGGTTCAGATTCCAGTTTGACAGTTTAGTAGCTGTGCAACTTGTAAAAGTTATTGGACATCTCCATGCCTCAATTTATTTTCCTCTAAATTATAAAAGAACCATGTGAGTATCCCTTATTGAAAATGTTTGAGAACAGAAGTGTTCTAGATACTGGATTTGTTAGGATTTTGAAATATTTGCGAATTCATCATGAAATTTGTTGGGGAGAGCCTAAACACAAAATCTGTTTCATATATACTTTATACTTACAGCCTGAAGGAAAATTATATAATATTTTTAGCATTGCTGTTTTGACTTTAACTTGTCACATGAAGGCAACTGTGGAAATTTCCTGTTGTAGTATCATGTCAGAGCACAAAAGTTTCTGATTTTAGGGCATTTTAGATTTTCAGATCAGCTTTGCCTAACTTGTAAAAATATTTACTTCAGATGAATGACATGAGGATTAAATATGAAGGCATGGAAGTCCAGTGTGATATGACAAGCCCTATTGAACCAGCACTCCCATACAGGCTATTGTTTTCTAATTCAGCTCCCTCACATAAAAGCATTGATAGCAAATGTAAATTTGGAGTCAATCAAACCTGGACTGAAATTCAGGTTCTCTCCTTGCTAGATCTATAGCTATGTGACTCTTGGACCTCATAGTTAGCCAACAGTGAAATAAGGCAAATACACCTGTGTTTTTAGGAAAAGATTTGTGGATCAGGTCTAGAAAAATATTTAGATTTCTCTTCATTTTTACTTTTATTTTTCAATCTTGTACTTCCTTGGTGACTAAAGAGGAGGGATTTTAGTTTTTAATTTTCAGATGGTTTTATTTGTTATTGTTTTCAGAGTGGTGAGAGGATTCATGCAGACTTTTTCTAATATGGGAATGCATTTTTTTCTTTGTGGCCTATAATATGGCCAACTTTTGTAAATAGTCCATGGATACTTGAAAGTCCATGGATATGTTTTTATTTTCAAAATACAGGTTTTGTTACACATGATTGTATGTTTATTAGTTTATTTTTAATTAAAAAAACTGTAGGTGTTTGAATCCTTTCTTATTTTTCTCCCTTTCATTTTAATGGATGAAAAGAGAAGATCAGTACATCTGCCTGTTTCTCCTGAAGCTCTCTGTAGCTTGCTGCATGGCAGTCAGTGCTATGGCACTGTGAGTGTAGCTATTGAAGGGGAGAGAGATCCCTTTCCCCTGCCCCCTGTTAGTTGTTATGTGGACTCTAGCTGGATCTTGGAAGCCCATTGTTACAAGAGTTGATTAACAAGAGAAAAGATTGTATACTTTACAAATTGAACACATATATGGGGATCTTCACAACAGTAAATTCTGTAAAAATGAACCAAGCAGGATATATCATGCTTTCCTTTACCTTCTCTCTTCCCAGGCTCAGTTTGTTTTTATGCTGATTCTAAAATGCCACTTCATAGTATGCTTATATTCTCTTTGGAAACTCTAAACCCCACATGCGTTTTAATCATAGACTTTCAGTTAAAAAATGCAATACCCTACACAGAGACGACACCTTCAGCAAATGCGTCCTAAGGACTGTGGAATATTATACATCTTGTATATTTTCTGCTTACTCTAAGCAGGACTCTTTGGCCTACAATTTCTAGTCATTTCTGGCTTGTATGCAGTTCAACCTCTAGTAGAACTTCGGAGGACTTACCTAGCAATGGGAATGCTAGAACTGCTTGCTTGGTTATTTTGTACTTGAAATGCAGGTTGGCTGTGTAAGGACATTTTGCTTAATACTTATTTTCTTTTAGGATTTTGCTGATGTCCCATTCCCTTCCAGTATCTTAATGATGCCAAGCTACCCGAAGACAGCAAGACTTGGATTTTTCCTTGTTTACATGAGACAATAGTTTTTACTATACACTGAGGATCTTTCATTTGAATTTATAAACCTTTGCTAAGAGGTGTCTCAGAGTTGATCACCCTGGGAATTATCTAGAACAAAATGTTATTTTTAATTTTAGAAACAATCTCCTTTGTTTCTGAAGTTTTCTAATATTAACTTTTTACATTTTTGTTGTGTTCCATTATTTTCATTTTTCTTGGAGATGTCCCCAAGTTTATCATAAAGTTCCTTTTTTAAAATTTGGTGAACTATTTCCTTTGCTCCCTTTTCTCAGTTTTGTCTCTTTGTTTCTTACTCTTATTGTAGTTGTATTTTTCCCTGTATTTCTTTTAGAACAATCTTACTTTTCCTGTTTTCATATTTTTTTTAAAAGCCAAATTCTTATAGCTCAGTTTAAAGTCTCTCCCAATTAATGTGTATTAATTCCCTATTTAGCCTTGCCATTTTGTGCTTGTTGCCTTGACCGTCTGCCTTGCATTCTGTTCTTGATTTTCTGAAGCAAGTACTCTTTTTAATTGATGGTGAAAATTTATGGGTACCACATTTATCGGCTCCCTAGCTACACTTTTTTTCAATTGGAAAATTTCCAGTTTCTTTATGTTTTTTTCTTATACTTTCTCCTATAGTTGAAAAATATATGTGTATTTTTTTAAAAAATTGCACATACCCAATTCACTTTTATATTGGCCAAAATTGATGGATATTTTCATGGACAAACTATTGTTAAGGTCAGAGTCAAGGATGCATTAAAGCTAACTCAAATTATTTTACTATATTAAATTTTTGTATGTAAGTCCAATTTTCATATACTTCTCCCTAACCAATGAGTTGAATAATTTCATGTATTTTTTGTTACTTTTGGGTTTTGTTTCATTGCTTTTTCTTCCCTTTTGTTGGTGGCAATTTTTCCTTTTCTGTAATCAAATAGCATACTATTTCCTTCATTTCTGCGAATGCAGCTGGTGTATTAGTTCCCTATTTACCATGAACTCATCTGTTCTTGGGTTTAAAGTAAGTTCAGGACTTTCAGTCACTAGCCAGTCCCACTGTGGTAAAAAGAAAATTCAGAGCTTGCTTTTCCTGGAGCAACCCTTACTTTAAAGAGGTGTTTTTGCTGCTTAGGTACTTGGTATTTGGTTTATGCTCCCTGGTCCATTAGCTTCTTCTTCAAGTTTTTCTGCCTCATCTTTACTGCTTTGGGTCACATATCTACATATTGTGGGTGGGAGTTGAGGGATAATTTGTATTTCTCAGTTTTACTAAAATATAAAATAACCTGTTTTTCATTCTCTTTGGCTTTTTAAAAATGACTTTTAAGTAATCTTTCTCATATGTGGAATTTCTTCAAAATATGTATTAGCTGGTATAATTGTTAGCAAAAAGTTCATTCAGTGAAAGAAATCATCACTAACTTCTTAATGACATTTGCCTTTAAAATAATGAGGTAGTTTTTCTTTATTTAACAAACAGCTTGGATTAATACCAAGAAAGATGAATAAGAGATTTATCATGCTTAAAGATAAAAGTCATTTTTTTAATTAAAAAAGCTAATTCAAAAATGTGGAAACTATCCAGAGAAGCCAATTAACATTGTTCAGAGTTTGAAGAAATTTTTTTGTATCCAATTAGTGTCACTGCTGTATTCTTTCCTGATTTCGAGGAAACAGTTTAGTTTAGTTTTGTTAGCTACAATGACATTTACTATGGATCATTGAGTTCCAATGGGATTGATTATCCCATGATGACTCTTATTACTTATCTCAGAATAAGTTCATCTGGTACTCTGCACACCTAATTTGTCCTTAAGTTTGCTTTTTGTACCTATTTCTAGGCTAAGGTTGCTTGACATAAGAACATCAGAGCATGCTCACAGCCTCTCTTACACATATATTAGGGATCACATCAATAATTATCATAAAGTTTAAAACTAATTGGTGTAATATCATGGGGCACTAAAGTAAAAGGAAAGTCTTTTTTCTATACTTTTTCTCAATTTCTATGAGTTCTTAGATTATCTAATAGTAGTAATGTTGGCAAATATCAGAACCTTATACAATGAGATTGTCTTAAGACCTTTCATGCTAAATTAGTAAGGAAAATTACAATGAACTGTTTTCTCACATGAATCTTGAGAAATGTTTCAAAATCAAAATCTAGTTTTTAATGTTGTTTTCTAGATCTAACAAAGAATTTGTGAAGAAGCCATTTGTTCTAAAATTGATGATTCTAAATACATACAGAAACTTTTTAGTTAGGATTATTACTTCTCATTGAGCTATATACTATATGATTTCAACTATTTTCTCACATCTTTCCATTATAAGCTTAGGTATTCAATTAATCTGTTATTTTTTACCACAAGTAACAATGTCTTATACCATAAAAATAAAACGGGAAAATAATATTCTTGGTATTTAAGACCAAAGAAATAGGGTAAAATAGTCCAAGCTCTTTGTTTCTAAGCTTATAAAATACAGTTGTCTATGAAACAATAACTTGAGAGAATTGTCACCAAAGATCAGTCTGCTGATTTTTAACTATTGGAATAACTTAGCTTCAAAATATTCCTTAAAACCAGGGAAAGGTTTACGTTTATTATCAACACATTTATTGAAAAGGCAGCTGTGCCTTCATGGTTCCTGGTAAACTTAAGTTTAATTGAAAAATAGAAAAATATAGCGATATAGTTCCTATTTTCTATGTAGTTAGTAATTATAGTCTCCTGACTCTAGGGGGAAAAGAGTGTCATATGTTAATAACTCATAAATTGAGAACTATTGGATACAAATAAATATTAATCATTGTTACCTGCTCTATATTTACAGTTAAAATAAAAAAAATAATGTGCAGTGCTGGAATTATTGAAGCATATTTATTTCTATTAAAATGAATTATTTGGGGGACACATTATAAATATTTTTAGAGCAGAGTATCCATTTAATATAATTTAAGATGACTAAACACAAGCTCTTTCTATATTTACCTTCAGATAATAGTTTATTTATGATAGAGGACAAGAATGGACAGATTCTGGTTAAATTTTATCATCAGAGATTCTTAGATACAATGAGTGAACTTGGATACTCAGGATTTTCTGACGCAAAGCTTTTGCTTAAAGGTGATTTGGACTATGATTTCCTATTTCCTTGTGGAAGGGGTCACCAGTTTGGGGGAAGCTTTGGCCTGACAGGCTTTCACCAACTACAGTATTAGGTATACCTATAAACAGGGAACATGGAGGCAACTTCTAGAAACTGAAATAAATTCTCTGTGACCTTTTCACAAAGTTATGTGTCATTCCATTCCTTGAGTATTGCCAAATTAATAATCCTACTTCATTTTGTAGGGTAATTATTTCTTGATTCATTGATAGTATTTTGTTTATTACTAACAATGAAAGGAGGTGGGTGAATTTTTACCAAATGGTGTCACTGAAAGCAAATAGATTATAAGGTAAGATAGAGCTATTATCAAATTTACATAGTTTTTTAAATCGAACAATTTGAATTGTATAATCTAGTTGGACAAATTCATTTAGAAAACCAATGTATATTTTTCTATCTTTGCTTTGGCTTTCCTGGATAGGTTGAGGAAATAAACTCACAAAAATATAGTACCAACAGAGTAAATTGAAATAAATAGAAGAAAATCAATCTGTAAATAATCTCATTTACAAAAAAATAGATTTTACACTTACAGAATTATATAATGGAACTTTTGTGGGTTTTAATGTAAATAACCTCATTATTTCAATTCATAAATCTGTTTTACCAAACTTTCCTAAAACAAAATGCATGGATACTTTCAAAATAATCACTTTAAGGAACTTTGTGTTCTCATAGTATTTTACATGAGGGAAAATGTAAAGCAGTCTCATTGATGTGAAAGCCACTTACCCACAGTTATGTGGTGTGTATTTGATTAGTTATGCTTAATAGAAAATCCAGCATTCATAGCAAGGGAGTGCTTCAGGTTTCTCTTATTTGAGAAATGGAGACATGAACTGAATGATCTTCCACAAAGTGATGCTCAGTTTCTAGGCTTTGGAGGTTGAGCACATGAATCGTGCCTCTCAGTTAATTTACAATAACTGTTTTTTGATTCAAAATATACTTTGAGGAAACCTCTTAGGAACTTATCTTGCCTAGCTGTAAAGATGAGATCTTTAAAAACTTGCTATTATATGTAAGCAAAATTGATTTACAGGCCCATTTTCTCCCTGACATCTAGGTTATATCCAAAAGTGTGTGTGTGTTTATGTATGTGTGTGTGTGTGTACACACACAGGTGTGTATTTGTGCTTATGTGAATTACCTACAAGAAACATTTCCTTGTGTGAGGAATTTACATAGCACCGTTTTGACTGGGTGATCCAGGCCAAGACTTCCTCACTCACTGACATTTAGTTAGATTATAATCTGCTTTGTTTGTTTGTTTTTTCTTTTTTTGAGTTATTGTTGTTAAAATGTATGTTTATTTTAAAAAATGAAAGAATTTTAAAAGCTCATTAATGCTTCAAATATAGATGAGCATCACTCCTTGAAAACAATTAGCATTTTTTTTTTCTTTAGCTAAAAGGAGGAGTACCAATTATAAAACTGATTCAGGAGTTTGGGTGTCCCATAACAGCTTGTGAATAATTTTTTTTTTTTTTTTTAGCTACTGCTCTTCTGAGCCTCATTGAATTTACAGATACTGATAAATTCATTGCTATGAAGTTATACTCAGAAAATACAGAAGAAAGTAAAACAAAAAGTTTGTCATTAAAAAAAAAAAACAACTCTCAAGATCTAGAGATTTTTCTTTTTTCTCATTGAAGTTTGACAGTGTGATTTTCACAGCTATGTTTCCTGTGACTTTGGAAAGGATAATGTAGTTCACACTTCCATGTATTGATGACCAAAGCCTATGTTCAAATGATGTGAAAAATATTCTCTATCATTTATACTCCAAATAAAAAGCTAACAATTTGCAGCCATTCACTTAGAGAAGCAGATAATATACATAAAGTTTCATTTTACCTAGGGAGATTCCAAAATAAATTTTGCTTCAGTTATTGGTATTCTCAAATGTGTTCACTTCTTGTATTCAAATGTTTCTTTGTAATTAGTGGCTAGTTGAAATGCTTACTCAGTCTCCTAGAATTTAATTCCAATAAACCTAGATAATGATGAAAATATCTTATATTTGAATAGTATTTAGAATACATATGGGTTCTTTCATATATAACTGTATATCTAGGGCTGAATTGAATTTATATAAGAGATTTCTTGTTATGTTCTTTGCAAAGGTTATTAAATATGCCCAGGAAGACACTGACTCTGTTCCATCTTGTAACTGGTGAGGTTCAATCGCTCAATAATATGGTTCTTACATGGCAGTGGAAGAGAGGAATCTACATTATAAAGAGATGTTCCTGTAGAGCTAATAACCTTGATGACTGAAGCCATTCCTCATATGCTTGAAAATGTTCTAGAATGTGCATTAAGTCTTCTTGAAATTAATTAACAGATGGTTACTTCTCAATCCTTGTCCTAGCACAACGATATTTTCATATCTTACACCTTTACCTCTAGATAGTTTTGATTTTAGTTGCAAGTCTTTTATGCTAAAGCACCTGACACATCTGAAGTATAAAAATAACATGAACTAAAAGAAATTCAAAAAGAAACATGAGAAGGTTCTCAGCTGCTAGTGGTTGGGGAATATATTAAAATGACATTGAAATACCATCTTCATCCTGAAGATTGAAAAAAAATGAAAGTGAGTTATCAATTTTTGAAGAGATCTGGAGAAAAGAAGACTTCATATATTTTTGTTGTATACGTTTTTTTTTTTTTTTCACATAAGCTGTGCAGAGCCAGTTAGTATCTAGGAAAAAAATAAAAATGACATGAATTAAGATTGTGTACCAGAAATTCCATGCTAGAAACTTTTGCTCATGAAAATAATGATGTGGATTTGTATATTTCATTTAATATTTTTCTATTAAAAGGAAGGAATATAGATCTATATAAAAAACTGAGACTTGAAACTATTTATGAACGTACAGGTCAGAAGTAGTATGTTACATGTGGTATTATATAGTTTATATGCTTTTTTAGATCTAACGTACACAAATGCATATATATATACCCTTGACTGATGTAGTTAGAAGGTCTCATGATCATTTCTGTCTTCTGGGATGGGAGCTGAGCAAACAGAGAGCACTACCAGCCCACCCTGTGTCTCCTTATATCTTACTGACCATCAAGCAGACCTCGTAGCCATCTCAGATTAGAAAAGAGACTGAGAAATCAATGTCCATGCCGGGAGGAAGAGGATTGCTATCGTTGTCTGGGGCCAATCATGATTCATTCATTTTCCAAACAAAGTGAGCATTCAGCTAAAAGATGTAAGCAACCAATGGTGTCTGGCAGTTGGTATATCACACTGTTGAACGGTGCTATTTTTTTTGCAATATTTAGTGATGAATGTACCTCTCGAATCCCCCTTCAGATTTCAAGCTCTTTGTGGAAAGATTTTCTATTTCATGTTTCCATCATTGCCCCTGGCATATTCAGTGATGGGCATATGGAAGGCATTCAAAAAATACTTGTGTTTTAATAACCCTGAATAGTAGGCATTCACAATCTAACAAATGAGAAATTTAATTTAGTATTTGATAGTAATGTTCTAGACTATGATCATCACTTTTATAAGTGATATAATTAGTATATATGTTACATGACTTATAGTAAGATTTAAAAAGTAATTTCTACTATTCCTCTTTGCATAATTGCTTGAATCATAATTGCTTGAAATTGAGAACTCTACCTGCCACATCCTATTAGATCATAGAATATTGTCTATTCATTCCAGTGGAATTTATGAAAAGAAAATCAAGCCCCAGTTTACCAATTCTTTAACTAGAACTTGTTTAAAATTGGAAAGATATCTTGAAGGGTTAGGTTGATTGCTTCCTTCAGGAACTTATAAGCTTTTTACATACTTATACTATGACTTATCCTTACATTAGAATTCCTGAAAAAGAAATACATCTGAAATTTGTTTGGAGGAAGTTGAGGAATGAGGTAAGTGTGGTACCATATGAAAGTGAGAGGAGCTGGATGGTAGGGTATGTGGTGAAGAAGAAATTCCCTTTGGCAGAGTAAGTTCCTGAGGGCCGGGGGACTCAACTGAGACCTGTTAGCCACTGACATCCCTAGGACCTCTGTTCTTAAAAGAACATGATCCCAGCACCATAATATGTTCTGCACATATAATATCTTTAGCCAATGTTACTTAACATTTCAGGATAAAGAGCAGGTAACTACTGATACTTTCTCTCTGATTTTATAATTATTTGATATGCAGTAAGTGAGTATTTTGCATTCTTCCGAGTATGACTTGAGTGAGATCATGTTATTCCCAATTTACAGATCATAGACAGAAAATTGTGGTTGTTGTATTGACTGATAATTGCTTATTTCATAATCACCTATCAAAATATTAGTTTATTTGGGGGATCATGATTTCAGAAGTCTTAGTCCATAGACTGAGACTCCATTGTTTAGAGCCCGAGGGGAGGCAGAACATCAGGGTGTAAATGCATAGTGGAGGAAAGCAACAGGGAACGAGGTACTAGGAAGCAGAGAGCTGTGCTTACCAAGGGCAAAATATAAACCCTGAAGGCAAACCTCCCAAGGACCTATCTCCTTTAGCCACACCCTATGTGCCTACTGTTACCACCCAGTTAATTCCTATCAGGGGATCAATGTATGGACTAGATTAATGCTCTTATAACCTAATCATTTAACCCTGAACTTTCTTGCATTTTCTCACACATGAACTTTTGGGGAACATCACATATCTGAACTACAACAATACCTGACAGCAGAAGGACAAAAGCAAAACCAACAAAGGGGAAATGCACATGGGATGAAGTCCAGAGGTCACCAGATGCCAGTTTTCAAAAGTTCTTTGGAGTTATACAGTGAGTGCTTAATTCCTTCCAGTTCAGATTGTGACAACATGAAAAAAGTGTTACAGGGAATCTCATTACTGCTGTGTTGAAGAGACAGTGAAGAGATTCTGTGACCACAGTTTTTACTGGACCTGTCACAGAAGTATCATCTGCCTATCAACTGCCAAAATTTAAGACACTCCAAAAAGCAGATGTTCAGCATAAACCACATTTGCACAAACAGTATAGACACAGTAAAACGTGCTTATCAATGAGGAAATGAAGAGAATATTCCAGAAATCCCACTTTCCAAATGCCAATCAAAGAACTACCTTGTAAGTCGGTTTTTGTAGGATAGTAGTGAAGTCCTGCAATGTTAACTATTTTTGGCCCACATCCTTTGCTCTATTATTATGCAGTAATTCTTCATTACTAGTGCTGGGGGAGGATACCATCCCTGGCTTTAGGCCCTCTTCTAAAATATGTAAGACCCTAATATTATTCAGTAATGAGTCATATTAATGCTGTCACTCATATGCCAATGAAAAGCCACAGATAGTTTCCGGAAAATGGTAGGAAGCATGAAGGCATGCTTTTCTTTCTGTGTGGATATGTCAAGGCTAGAAGATAAATGGCAGCCTAAGTCAGCCCTATGCAGTCCTGGAAGCAGGTGAGCTATGGGAAGAGAGAGCAGAGTACAGGTTAAAAGCATGAGAACTGGAGACAGTCTGGCTTTGACTCAGCCTGTCTGCACCTCTGTTTTCCTCATCTGCAAGGTGGGATTAAAAACTGTACTTGCTTCATAGAGTCCTTTTGGGGTATGAGCTGGTTTGTTAATTTTTCTAATATATTTAAATAATGCCTGGATGTAGTAAAACTCACGCTCTTTAGTACTTCAAAAATTAAATGACATGAAACAAAAAAACAATCTCTTTTTTCAAAAATCATTCTTTTCCATGAACTGAGAAAAATATAAGTAAAAAATTAGAAATGAAAGAATGAGACTTAATGAAATTTACTTGGCTTTATTTTAATATTTATAGTTGCCATTCCATACTTCTTTGTGATATTTATGCATTTCAATAAAAGTAGTTCTAATCTCTTTCTATTACCTACTACATAAGTTGCTTTAGCTTTGCTTTTAAAAGATGATCAAGTTCAACTTCTTAGTCTACTGTAAAATTGTTGCAAGGCCAATAATTTCAAAAACATGACAAAGAAAGAAATAATGTCATCTAATTTCCATTAGCTTTTAGGGTTTTTTTCCTCTTTTGTCTTTTTCCCAAAAGAACTCTCAAAATTTCCTAAAGAAACAGATTTACCTCATGCTTTCATGCAGAAATAAACACTTTCCCCAGAAAACCTTGTTTCTTGGTAAATAAGCAAAAGGTTTATGTAACTTCTTTGACCTGTAAATCATTATTTTCCATGGACTGAGAAAAATATAAGTAAAAAATTAGAAATGAAAGAATAAAACCTAATGAAATTTACTTGGCTTTATTTTAATGTTTATAGTTGCCATTTCATACTTCTTTGTGATATTTATGCATTTCAATATAAGTAGTTCTAATCTCTATTACCTACTACATAAGTTGCTTTAGCTTTGCTTTTTAAAAAATTCAGGCTTGAACTATTTCAGAGCTGGTTTTCACATCCCCATATTTTTGATACAACCTAACCCAGTCATGAAACTTTATATGGTACTTTATTTATTTATTTATTTGTCTCTAATTCCCAAATGATAATATTTTCATTTTCTCTGATCACCATTGTCAGTATAGAAAACTGTAACAGACACACTCAGGGCAACCTCATGGTACCCTCTTGTATAGTATGTTTGCCTTGAGAGTGGTGGAACTTGTGATGGCTTCTAACCAGCAGAGGTGGCACAGAAGGTGGATTGTTGCCTCTATGGATATGGCATGAAGTTTCACAGAGGCGAAGGTAGTTTACAGGTATTCTTAAGTTGCCTTTGACTTACAAGATTGTCTTGCATGGGCCTGACCTAATCAGGAAATCAGTTTGAAACAGAATCTGAAGGACAAAGACTCTTTCCTGATCATGAAACAAGAAGCCTTTAGTTCCTCTGCATAGAACCACAAACCTTAGGTGAGATGGCAGCCCTGTCTGCAAAGGTTTGTTTGCAGTCTTATGAGCGCCTGAGTAAAGAACTTAAGTAAGACATGCCTGGATTCCTGACCCCTGGAAACAAATAATAAATATATCTTATTTTAAGCAACTAAGTTTGTAGTAATCTGTTGTGCAGTAGTTGAAAATTAACAAAATTAATAATGATGCTAAAATCTGTTAATTTTGAGAAGCACCCAGGTGGTCTTAAAATTGAGTAAATTAAACTGTGATTACAAAAACCCATGTATGTAATGGTTCAACCATAGGAAAGTAATTCTTTGATGGTCGATCACATAACAATGTGCTGTGGTGCCTCAGTAACAGGAAGGCTTTGGTCACAGTTGCTTTGGATCTCAGGGAGCCAGCAGCTCTGCTATCTCTGACCTGGAACTTCCAGGTACTCCCTTACATTTCCCCTAAGGTTGGTGGTAAGGTAAAGGGACTAAGGAGGAGTTTCTGAGCAGGATTTATGGGGTACACTTCATTCCACATCTCTTTGGGCAGAATGCATCATGTAAGTGCATAAAAGAGGGACAGGGTGATATCCTCCAGCTGACCACAGAGACTGGACAGGGATCTTAGGAAATAAATACCCTTTAGGACACTCCATAAATAACACTGGAAAGCCCTGTTGACATGTGAAGAAACCTAGGTTCATACCAATCAGTGACTTAGCCAAAGCAAATAAATAAGTAGGATAACATTTGAAAACTGCTTGTCTTTGAAGAATATGCTCTTGATACTAAAACACATAGCTTAAAAGAAAGTGATGTCACAGATATTTGGGGATTTTGCTGTGTTTGTTCCCCCAAAATGTTACCTTCAGCCTGTGAAATACAGGCATACTAGTTATACTGTTACCCCCCTTCTTTTGTTTTACCTTTCTCTTGAGTGGTCAAGGACAATATTTATTTAGGTAGAATTCATATGCTACTTTGTTATAATTTATTGTACATTTTTTGTATAATTTATTGTAATGAGATTTTCTGAAGATTCTTTGATAATTCATTAATTCACTCACCATTTTGTTCAATAGATGATGGGATAGGAAGGGTCAGGACACAAATATGTCTGAGGTATTACATTTACCCTTGAGAACTAAACCCATGAGGAACTATTTTTCAGAAAATGGATCAGTAATCCAAAATAATTTTTGATTTTTAAAGTTCACATGTCTTAAAGGTAGCTAAGCTGAGACTGAAACTCAGTTCTCATGACTATTGATATATATTTTTTAAGTCACTGAATACAATTCCTAGTTTGTAAGGAGATGCATCATCTCATACAGCACCTTGCCATTTTTTAAATTTGAATCGAAAAAAAAAATCTGTTATGACAAACTCCAGAGATTAATTTTGCATATGTTAAAGGAGAAATATTATTTTAAAGATACCTCTCACTTGAGTTATTTTTGAATGTTTATGCCACCACAAGGCAACATTGTTCACACAAAAACATACTATAATGTAAAATTTAAAATAGGGATCTGATAGTTTGTTACTTAAATAATTTACTTTGAAAAATCACTGTAAAGGAAGAAACAAGTGTGTACCTCGTCGTTTGCCACCATTGGGATTTGGAAATAAATGGAAATGTTCTGTGTTTTGGTGATCTTATGTATTACGTGGGACTAACACTTAGACAGCATTGCTAGGAGATGTTACTCAGATGTTTCTGCTGACTTACACATGGTTCAGATATCACCTCCTCAACCTCTGAAGTTGGTAGTACTATAAGAGGGAAATGCAATTTTTTTCTGATTCTTCGGAATTCTGATTTTAAAAAAGGTCTTTCCTACGTTTTAAAATCATGCTTCTATATAAATTTTATTAATGGAAAAGGACTGTGATCGAATGATGTTCAGAAATGGATGTTAAGAAAAATAGAAGCTGGAGCTGTGGTCTACCCCAGCAGCTTAGGAGGCTGAGGCAAGAGGATCATGAGTTCAAAGCCAGCCTCAGCAAAAGTGAGGTGCTAAGCAACTGGGTGACACACTGTCTCTAAATAAAATACAAAAGAGGGCTGGGTATGTGGCTCAGTGGTCCAGTGCCTTGATTTCAATCCCCTCCAACCCCCTCTCCCCCCCAAAAAAAAACAAATTAGAGGAAAAAGTTTTTGTTAGTGGTTGGAAGATAAATAAATGACCTTCCCTCTTCACTTCTTTGGTGATTTTCTTGATTTTTTTTTTCAGACAAAAGGGTGGAAAGGGAATTAAATTGTGTAAGATGTTGTCATTAGGAGTGAGGCTCAATAGGAGTACAATGGGGATGTGCAGCTCTCTGTAGGTGTCCCACATTCCTGAGTCCATTCCAGAGTATCTTTTTATGATTTTTATTCACCATGAAGGATCACAACAACTGGAAAATGTTTATCAAAATATAAAACATTAAAATAAGTGTTTCATGAAAAATAGGAAAAGGAATAAAGGAAATTGAGGGAAAATATTTAAATATTGGAGTAAAGTTAGAAAATGAAGACAAAAGTGCTAGCTCTACTAAAAACAATTCACAATTTGCACCCCGACTCTCTAGGCACCAGTACAAGAAATTGATTATGCAATTCAGTGTCATAAGAGTCCCTCAAAATTTGTAATGGAGTGAGGAGAAAGCAAGTCTGTAGCAAAACATGCTAAGTGGGTTCTCATGGAGAAGAGTTGGAATACATTCAGTAATTGAGGGAAAATACAAAACCCTCAGATTTTGTTAGTTTTACATTGTTGCCAGAACAAATCTCTATAAATCCCGGGATTTAATTACATAATTTTTTTAGTGTACATTTCTGGAGATCAGAAGTCCAATGCAGGTCTTAGGGGTTTAAGATTAGGAGGGTAATGCCTTTTTATGGACACTCTGTAGGAGAATCTGTACTTGGTCTATGTCAGTTTCTGGAGTCTGCCCTCATTGCTTGGCTCATAGTCCCCTTTCTCCATCTTCAAAGGTAATAACTGCAAGTCCTGTTCTTTTCACTCTGTATTGCTCTGATTCTTCTTCTATTTTCACATCTTTCTTCCCAATGGAAAGCTAGGAGGTATCTCCATTTATAAGGATTTGTGTGATTAGGTTAGGCCCTCTTGGGCAATCCGGGATTATCTCCCCCCATTACAAGGTCAAAATTCTAAATCACAGCTGCAAAATCCCTTTGGCCACATAAGGTAATGTATTCACCAGCCAGAGGATTAAGGCCTGGACATGTTTGGGGACCAGTATTCTGCCTACCAGAAAAGCACAACTGTGACCTGTTAATCATGCCATTGGCTTTAGATGATTGATAAAAAGATAAAGTTGTAACCTTTTATAGAGATCTGTAATCAGTTGAAAATGCCAAAAGACTCATAAAGATATGTGACACCCAAATAGCTGTGAATTTTTAAAGCACCTAGGAGACAAGTGCTTCAGTCTCATGATATGAATGTCTAGATTCATTTCATGCATCGTATGGTCCTATTTTGTTACTTGGGAAATGTGGAAAACTAATAAAAAGTTCCAAATATTTGTTAAACTGGAAGAATAAAATGCAAAAATTTATTCTAAAAAATGTATCTATATTGATCTAGGTTCAAAATATACATTCTTTCAGTCACTGTATAAGTGCAAGGATATATAGTTTAAAAGATAATATGAAATGGAAGATGCTGCAAATGTACTTTGAAAGACAATTTGATGCCTGGGACAGAATGACAGGTTAGAATTTTCAATAAGATCATCTTCAGATTTGAGAGTTAGACACATATTTTATGATGTTCCCTGAAACTTAATTCAGGCAGTTCAAACTTTTTCAGTCAAGAGTGAAAAACAAAGGCATGGAACAATGCCATACTGTGCTTTTCTAAGGTAGTCTCTCTGGTATCTATTATTTGTCTACAGAATCTGATTATTTGTAGTATTACAATAAAACCATATAAGCACCGTGAGAGTTAATCCTTCTGATATCCTTATAGTATTGCCATGTACATAATGCCTTTTCCTTTTTTTTTTTTTACAAGTTGTAGTCCTTCATGGCACTTCTCAGATATCTCTATTTTTCAGAATTTTCAAAGTTTTCAAAGTTCAGTAAAGCAGAGTTACCTGAAAGAAAAATGCTTTCATTGATCAATGGTACACCTGGGTAAACAGATTTACTTATATGGAATTTGCTCTAAGAATGAGCCACAAGAGAATGTTTTGGCAAGAAATGAGGCTTGCCTCTGATTTCCGATAAAGATTTGAGTCAAAACAGTGTGTGTTCACTTAATCTTGTTAAATGTAGCAAAAAACACTAAGTGTATTAGAGCGTGTACTCAAATGATAACAAACCCTGCTGTTAAAGCTAATAGGAAACAGTTCTTTTCTCATTGAGTTGCCACAATCAAGCATTTCTTTAGATATCATCATTTACTACAACTTCCTATGCTTGACTACAATATGCTTTGCATTTTTAAGCCTTTGTCTTATCGCTAAGCAACAGTTTCCTGTTTTTGTTAAAGGGATAAAGTTTGGGGGAAACACTCTGATTAAAAGAAGGCCAACTAATGCAAAATGTGCAAATATCTAAACTTAAATTGGAGAATTATGATTGAAAAATATTAAGGACAGAATCTATTGATAGTAATGACGATGGGCATTAAAATATTGAAATTAACTTCCATTGTCTTCTGCTTTTAATTTTCTCTTTGTGGGCCTTGGGCCTAAGTGAAGAAGGTGGTTCTGCAGAAGAACAGAGAGTATTCTTATGTTCTTCATCTTTTTCCTCTAGGTGGGTTTAGGTTTACTCTGCCTCGAGGCAGGGTGATGACCTCTGAGTCCTTTCCGGCCTCCAGCATGCATGAAGTAAAAAGTTCTAAAAACTTTTGAATACATTTTGAAATATAGTTAGAAAATGATAGAGTCCTTGAAGCATATTCTGCACTGAAGAACCAATATTGTTTATTGTCTCTCTGTTAAATTTAACAAGAACAGTGTCAGAAAAGATAGTATGAAATTTCATTTCCTAACTCCCATCAGAACTAAGGGCAATGGCATCTGAATAAGTACCTGAGTCTTAAGAGCATGATGTAAGACTACCCTTACTGATTCTTTTTTATTTTATTACCAAGGAGGAAATTACCATATGTTTGTTTTGATAAATTTTATTTTAATTTATTTTACCAATGAAAAAGATTAAACCAATTTATGTATAAATAACTAATAAATAACAAACTTATGTTTCCTTTTGTTTTGTTTTGTTTGCCCACTAATAATAATGGGGTCAGGCTCCCTTTGGGTCATTATCAGGAAGTTTTATTCAAGTAAAAGTGAGCCTCAAAAAGTAGCTCAATTTGAGGAATGTAAGTAAAAGCTAAATATAATATAGAAATATATCATAATCTAATAGTTTATATAGTAATTATGACTAGTAAGTAAGAGTATTTGGAAGAGCCTAGTCATGTTTTTATTTTACTACATTAGAATACAGGAGAACAATAGATAACATAGACTAATATAAACTATATATTTACAGTTTGTGGGTAAAAACTAAATGCACAAAGCTTAAGGAAAATAATCACTAGGTTGCTGTAAGCCAAGCATTATTTCATTTGCTTTATTTCTATTACCTGACTCAATCCTCAAGCCATACTGTTACTATTTGCATTTCACTGAAGTGGAAGTAGGGTCCAAATGGGGAAATTGCTGAAGTTACAGTGATACTAAATGGAAGAGCCAGGGCTTACCTCCTGTCCCTTTATACCCATCCTCTAAACCTCCACATTATATACACCTGCCAGTGACCACAGTGTGTCTTTTCTCAGAGTGTTCTCTATTATCAGGGTACCTTATTTCCCTGTTTGATGTGTTGAAAATGTGTTCAAAATCAGACTAATGCATGACAACCCTAGGAAAAATACTCAGATTTTTTTTTTAACTTCACAATTTTACTATTTTTCCTGTGATTCCAGTTGGCCAATACCTTTAGGATTGACAAAAAGAGAATAGGAAGGTCAATGAACTGATGTTTTGATTATAATGTCACATCCTTATTATTTGATACTGTGCAAGGATTATGTAAGATGAAGTGTAAAAGAACTGATGGTTAATTAATAAGAACTTAAAGAGCAAGTATTAACACTTAATCACAACAGAAAGAAAAGTAAGAATGTGTAGCAAACAATTTGGAAAGCAAGATTAGTTATATTCAATTATCTCCATCTTTAGAATTTCAAATGAATTATTTAAATTTTATGATAGAATCAGAGGGATGCACTCAATTTTTATAGCTAAGTGATTATCTGAGTCCCAGTGAAGAGACTAGCTATGACTAAATGAAATATTTCATTGTTGCTTTGAGAGGAGAATAGGGGGAAGATGACTTCTTTCAATCCATTTTTCCAAAAAGATATTTAAAACAACTAATGGGAATAGGAAAGACAATAAAATGAATCAAACATAACTTTCCTATGTTCATGTATGAATACCTGACCCACTGTAACTCCACATCATGTACAGCTGCAAGAATGGGAAATTACACTCCATTTAAATAAACTCTACTTTCATGAATATCTAAAAAGAATAAATTTAAAAATGAAAGTGCCCAACTAAATCAAAGAAGTGAGTGTAAACTATACTTATTGAAATGTAAATTCCACTAGAATGCAAGCACTCTAAGGAGTGGGGCCTTGTAAATTTTGCCAACTTTTGTTTTCCTAGACTCTCAAAATATGCTTCTTCCATAGTAGACAATAAGATACATTGGTTAAATGAATGAACAAGTTTAAGAGTTTTTAACAATGAGTAAATAAATTCCCAAACTGGAAGAGTATTAGTAATTTAATAGCTGAGATATCAGGTATATACAAATGGAATAATAAGTAGATTCAGTAAAATGATCAAGAAAAAGATACTGAGAAAAATAAGTTATAAAATGCCTAACCCCATTAAATGTTTGTCAAATGGCATGTTATAAAGTTCCAGACAGTAAGACATATAATAGGTACTTCATAACTATTAACTGGGTTTAGAATTGAAATTAAACTCAGGGCAAAAATATCAGCAATCTCATGGTTATCTGTGGCTTAAGATAATTAATACGGTTCAATTTAAAGATGAATGTGGAAGAAGAGTCTACATACACAAGAGTGATTGGGAGAATAGAACTTATGGAACTTAACTACTAGTTATATATGGAGGTGAAAGCATCATAGAAATCAAAGGTTCAATTGAGCTCCTGATGGCTGTGATGCTGCCATTAACTAAATGAGGATAGTGCAGCTGTGCTAGAAATAGATTATTTCTGCATTAAATATAATGAGCTAAGGCAGTTGTGGGACTTCTATGGAAAGAATACAGTTAAGAAATGCAAGATTTGAATTCATTCAAAGTTGGCAATATAGATCTGGAGCCATTAATACAAGACTTAAATTTATCCATGCAAATAAAGGAGATCACTAAAAATACTATGAAGAATGAAAATAGAACCAAAAGACCAATTCTGAGAAATGTGGACCTTTAAGGAATAGTTTAAAATAAGCAAGCATGAAAAAGAATAGCTAGAGTAACAACGTAATTGGGTAAACCCATATCTAAGAAACTGCAGTTTCAAGAAAGACATAATGTACAGTCATCCCATATATATGTGTATTACTTTCTATGTGCATTGTCTTATTGATTCTTCCAAAGACATTTTATCTGAGGTTTATAAGTGGAAGAGCTGAGATTGAAACTTGTATTCCTTTGATTGTAGACGCGATTTTTTAAAATTTTAATTTGTTATATATGACAACAGAATGCATTGCAATTCATATTACACATATGGAGCACACTTTTTCATATCTCTGGCTGTAGACACAGTAGTCGCATCCTTTGTGTCTTCACACATGCACGTAAGGTAATGATGACCATGACATTCCACCTCTTTTCTACCCCTTTGCCCCCTCCCTTCTCCTCTCTCTCCTTTTCCCCTTTGCCTTATCTAGAGTTCATTTAATCCTCTCATCCTCACCCCCAGCATATTATGGATCAGCATCCTTGAATCAGAGAAATCAATAGGCTTTTGTTTTTGGGGGGATTGGCTTACTGAACTTTGCATTATATTCTCCAGCTCCATACATTTACCTGCAAATGCCATGATTTTATTCTCTTTTAATGCTGAAGAATCTTCCATTGTGCTTATATACCACATTTTCTTTATCCATTCACGTATTGAAGGGCATCTAGGTTGGTTCCATAATATAGCTATTGTGAATTGTGCTGCTATAGACATGATGTGGCTGTGTCCCTTGTAGTATGCTGTTTTTTAAGTCCTTTGGGTATAGACCAAGGAGTGGGATAGCTGAGTAAAATGGTTGTTCAATTCCCAGTTTTCCAAGGATTCTCCATACTGCCTTCCATATTGGCTGCACCAGTTTTCAGTCCCACCAGCAACATATGAGTGTGCCTTTTCCCCCACATCCTTGCCAACATTTATTGTTGTTTGTATTCTTAATAGTTGCCATTCTAACAAGAGTGAGATGAAATCTTAGAGTAGATTTGATTTGCATTTCTATAATTGCAACATTGAACTTTTTTTATATATTTGTTGATTGATTGTATATCTTCTTATGAGAAGTTTTTTGTTTTATGGGGGGATTGGCCCATTTATTGATTTTTTTTTTGTGTGTGTGTGTGTGTGTTATGGCTTTTGAGTGCTTTATATATCCTAGAGATTAGTGCTCTATCTGATGTGCTTGAGGTGAAGATTTGTTCCCATTATGTAGGCTCTCTATTCACCTCACTGATTATTTCTGTTACTGAGAAGAAGCTTTTTAGTTTGAAATCATTCCATTTATTGATTGTTGGTTTTATTTCTTGTGCTATAGGAGTCTTATTAAATAAGTTAGGGCCTAATCCTACATGATGGATATTTGGGCCTACTTTTTCTTCCATTAGGCACAAGTTCTCTGGTTTAATTCCTAAGTCCTTGATTTACTTTGAGTTGAATTTTGTACATGGTGAGAGAATGCCGTTAGAAGCCTACCAATCAAGAAAACCCAGGATCGTAGGATGCACAGCTGAGGTCTACAAGACCTTTAAAGAAGAACTAATACCAATAATCTTCAATTTATTTCAGGAAATAGAAAAATAAGGAGCACTTTCAAACTCATTCTATGAGGCTAATATCACCTTGATTCCAAAAGGAGGCAAAGACACATCAAAAAAAGAAAACTTCAGACTAATATCTCTAATGAGCATAGATGCAAAAATTCTTAATACAATTCTGCCAAATCGAATACAAAAACATATCAAAAAGATAGTACACCATGATCAAGTGGGGTTCATTCTAGGGATGCAAGGTTGGTTCAACATATGGAAATCAATAAATGTAATTCATCACATCAATAGACTTAAAGATAAGGAACCATATGATCATCTCAATAGATGCAGAAAAATCATTTGACAAAAAAATATGGCACCACTTCATGTTTAAAACACTAGAAAAACTAGGGATAACAAGTATATATCTCAACATCGTAAAAGCTATCTATGCTAAGCCCCAGGACAACATCATTCTAAATGGAGAAAAATTGGAAGCCTTCTCTCTAAAAACTGGAACAAGACAGGGACGCCCTCTTTCACCATTTCCATTTAACAGTGCTTGAAACACTGGCCAGAGAAATTAGACAGAGGAAAGAAATCAAAGGAATATGGATAGTTAAAGATGAACTCAAATTAACACTGCTTACTGACAATATGATTCTATACCTATAAGACCCCAAAAAATTCAGCAGAAAACTTCTAGAACTAGTAAATGAATTCAGCAAAGTAGCAGGATACAAAATCAACACCCATAAATCAAAGGCATTTCTGTATATCAGTGACAAATCCTCTGAAAGGGAAACAAGGAAAACTACCCCATTTACAATAGCATCAAAAATAAATAAATAAAATAATTGGGAATCAACTAAGGAGGTAAAAGACCTCTACAATGTAAACTACAGAACTCTAAATAAAGAAATTAAAATAGACCCCAATTTTTAAAGTTACATGATTCTAAATCTGAAGAAAATGGAGACTGGAAATAGGTGCTTGGATTTAGCAACTATATCATTGCTGTTCTTTGTATACAGAAATGGAAAATGTGTCTTGAACACAAAAAGTTAAGAGCCATTGCCATTTTACAATGAGGGTTATGATTTGCATTTACTAGTAACATGTTTCTCATTTCAAAGGCCTCCCCAGAATGGCCTATAACACATTTCTACCAACATTCTGTTCGTGATGATTATTTCTGTTTTCTCTAAGATAATGGAAGTTTTGTCTTGCTCTTTTTTTTTAATTTTTATTGTTGGTTATTCAAAACATTACATAGTTCTTGACAAATCATATTTCACACTTTGATTCAAATGGGTTATGAACTCCCATTTTTACCCCGTATACAGATTTCAGCCTCACATCGGTTACACATCCACTGTTTTACATATTGCTATACTAGTGTCTGTTGTATTCTACTGCCTTTCCTATCCTCTACTATCCCCCATCCCCTCCCCTCCCATCTTCTCTCTCTACCCCATCTACTGTAATTCATTTCTCCCCCTTGTTTTTTTTCCCTTTTCCCCTCACTTCCTCTTGTATGTAATTTTGTATAACCATGAGGGTCTCCTTCCATTTCCATGCAATTTCCCTTCTCTTTCCTTTTCCCTCCCACCTCTCATCCCTGTTAAATGTTAATCTTCTTCTCATGCTCTTCCTCCCAACTCTGTTCTTAGTTACTCTCCTTATAACAAAGAAAACATTTAGCATTTGTTTTTTAGGGATTGGCTAGCTTCACTTAGCATAATCTATTCTAATGCCATCCATTTCCCTGCAAATTCTATGATTTTGTCATTTTTTAATGCAGAGTAATACTCCATTGTGTATAATTGCCACACTTTTTTTATCCATTGAAGGGCATCTAGGTTGGTTCCACAGTCTTGCTATTGTGAATTGTTGTCTTGCTCTTTTCTCTTTTGTTTCTAGTCCTCGCCTCCATCATCCTAGCATGTACCTCAGCTCTTCCTACCTCTATCCATTACTCAGTTTCAAAGCTTCTTCCCAATATTTAAGTATTTGTTATAGCAGTACTCTCCTTTTTAATACCAAATTTTGTCTGTGCATATTGGAAAACTCAGTAGTTCTTTTGGAATGTATTCCTTTTCCCCATGAGTCATGTTTTATACTCATTTTAGGGGCCTATCAGATGCTGGGTCTATTTGTAACTATAGTTCTAGAACTATATTGAAGCAGAGGGATGGTGGAGGTGGGCCCTGAGGAGAATCACATTATCTTTCATGGCAACAGTCTAGATCTCCTCTAGATCATGGATTGATTTCCTTAGGTGAACATAGAGAGTTTAGGTCCTTACTAAGTTGCTAAGGCTGGTCTTGAACTTGAAATCCTCCTGCCTCTGCCTCCTGAGATGTTGGGATTACCACACCTGGTCTTTTCCCTTCTTTCTTTGAAGTAATGTAACCCCCTTGGGACTACATATAAGGGAGTTGTGGAGACTAAAAAGTCTCAAAATCTTCAGTTGGCAAGATGGAGACCTAGGAGAACTGATAGTGTTTTTCCAGTCCATATGCAATGGTCTGAACACCAAGAAAGCTTTATGATGCTATTTCCACTTTGAGTCTGAGTTCATGGGCAGGAGAAGACCAGTGTGTCATCTTGAATATAGCCAGACAAAGATTGAAAATTCTCTCTTACTCTGCTCCTTTTTTTTTTTGTTTTGTTTAGTTGTTCAATGGTTTGGATGAAGCCCACTCATATTGGGCTTCTTTACTAAGTTTACCGATGTAAAAGTTAATCTCAGCCAAAAATATTCCTACTGGCATCTCCAGAATAATGTTGAGCTGAACATCTGAACCCCTGTGCCCAATAGGTGGACACATCAAATTAACCATAATAAGTGGTGGGTCTAGAGAGTCAATTGTTGAAACTAATACAAATATAAAACTATTCTAGACTTAAAAAAGACATTTCTAAGTATCCATAAATAGAAAGTGGAGGGAGGAATGTGTTAAAAATCTTGAGAGAAAAATGATAGACCTCAATATTTGAAGTACTATAGCTATTTATGAATTTCATGAACCTTCTTTTGTGAATATATTATGGCAAGAGGGAAGAATTCATCACATCTTAAAAGAACTTGTCTCTGAATAGTACAAAAAATAGATTCATACTTATCACTAAGCTCTTAGGCTCATTTCAATCAGATTTATAAAATGAAACCAAGGTAAGCCATTTCACTCAGACTGGTTTATATATCCCTATGTGAATTAATTATAGGTTTTAGACACAATTGGACTTTTAGCATTCATGTGCATGTTGGAGATCCTTAGATTACTGAAAAGAAAATGAACAATTCCTTGGGTGGGATTATTTATTTCCATAGATGAAGTTAATTTACTTCACATTACAGCCACCCCAACTGAAGAGCAGTCATGTTTTCATTTTCAGGGTTTTTAACCTGTGGAATATGAACGGGCTTCTGCTGGTCTTAGGGCATTCTCGAAATTAGAAACAAAATACTGAATGTATGTACATTTTACTGAGGAAAAGTCTCATGGCTTTCATCAGAATCTCACAAATCCATCAATCTCTTTTTTGAGAAGACTGTTATCTACAGCTACAAGCTGGCTCTCACAAATAGTAATTTTAGTGAATCTTTGACTTAGTGAAAATGACCTTGTAATATAGTTAATATAGTTTATATTATATATATATAAGTATGTGTGTATATATATATATATATAATAATACATATATATGTGTGTATATATACTTACACACACAAACACATATTCATATGTACTCCCCCACACATATTATTAAAAAAATACATATATTTTTCAGCGCACTTTTGTTTCAGAATTCTTTTATTTATTTTTAAAATCAAGGCAGTTTTACAATTCCTGTGGTAGCTGATTTGAGCTACTTTGATTTGGTAACTTGTGAGGAAGAGAAAAAATGTCTTTGAAATCACAAGGTTTTTATTTGGAGAGCAGATGAAAAACTGGTGTTCCCTATACAGTAAGCAAAAAGGACCTTCTAACCTTGGAATCAGACTTTTTCTTTTTTTTTTTTTTTCTATTCCACATAATCACTATAGCAACTTCTAGATTCTGCTAAACCTTTATAACATAAGTTTCCATGAATCATTAATATAGAAATATGGATATAAAAGATATCACAGTCACATTAAAATACATAACCCATATCTGAAATACAATGTTTTCAGGAGATATAATTATGTTAAAACTGAACAGTTCCTGAGATATCATTCAGGTATTTGAAGACCAATCCGATTAGTAATTCATCATGATCCCAGTGAATTGACCAGTCTTCACTTTGTCTCAGTCTTTGTGACTAGTTACCATTTTTAATAGAAAAATAGCAATTAATAAATTTATATAAATGAGCAATTGCTATTCTATGCCACCATATGAATCCACAAACACAAATACACACACAGGGTCAGAGAGTTAAGTATATATAACTCATTAGAAATAGTACTCAAAAAATCTTATTTCTATCTATTCTTTGATGATGAACTCATATATCTTCTAAATAAAATATTATACATAAATAAACTCCATTTTGTTTTCAAAGTAATCTGGTATCCCTAAATTGTTTGGTGTTTACAAGAACAAATAATCCCCAAATTATTACTGTTTGTTCATAAACATCACCTGCTCATATTTCACTTTTACACCCCGATCTGCATTTTGGCATCCTGGAATTTGTGACTAGTAACTGGAGGAAGTTAGTGTGGAGAAAGAAAGTTGCTAGTCAGTCTTCAGTCACTTCTTTAAGCTGAAGCTGAGAGAAATCCAGGGAGAGTCCTACTGGGGAAAAGAACAAACATTTTAGAGTTTGCTGCATATAGTCCTCCTTGTTAGGGAGGACTAGTTTTAACACTGCTGACATTTCATTCATTATCTCTATAGGGTATTTCTTTATCTTTCAAATGTGAATAGCATATATTCTATCTTTTATAATAAGTAGTAGTGGGAGCATCAAATGTAATTAAATAAATGTGGTTTGTAACACATTAAACAACACATAAGTGTCCTCTTAAACATGTGTTACCATTTTCAAAAATAAATGGTAAAAAATTCCATCCATACTTATTTTCCTCTTTTTTCCCATACCCTCACTTCCCTATACAGGCTCCTTCACAATGTTTGTAAAGAACTGCAGTGGAAGCTTTTGAGTTCTTTATTCTTTCTTGATATTGGTTAGTGCTGTTTTGAAGGTGGATTGTTCCCTCTAAAATTCATGTTGAAATTAATAGCCATTCTGAAATATTAAAATATAGGACCAGACGTGAACTTGAAGTACTCATGAATTGGGGAATCCTTTCATAAAATAGGTTAATGGATAAATAGGTATACTTTGAGTGGGTATGCCATAAAAGCCAGTTTGGGTAGGTAGATGTCTCACAGACTCCCTTCCCTGTCTCTTGCTATGTGATGATACTATGTGCCACCTTAGGACTCTGATAGCACGAAGGCCCTCACCTGATGCATCCCCTCAAACTTGGACCACAAATGTGAGCCCACATGAATCTTGGAGCTAAAATAAATCTCTCTTCTTTATAACGTACTGAGTCAGTAGTATTGTTATTAGCAACAGAAAATAGATTAACAGTATGAGCATGAGATGATATGATTTACTGATTTAAATGAAAGAATTGCAAGGATACTTTATTCCTGCCAAGAAAATCAGTGGGAATATCAATATTGCTTTAGAGTTGTGCAAATTGTGGGAAAAAATCATTATTTACAGCTTTGCCATAAACTTCCTATGTTGTCATTGCACCTGATGAAAGAAGGGGAGAAGCAAAGGATCAGGATTCGGAAGAAGAGGAGTTGCCAAAGTTGAACAGATCTTGGCAGATAACTTCTTCATGGGTAAGGCAAATATTTGAATGATGAATGCTATTTTTACCTATAGTCAATTAAAGGCTTGAAGAATCTCTATTTCATGGAAATTTATCAAGAAAAAACAGCATTTCTCAGTTCAAATTTCTCTTTAGATGCATGGATTATCCATACTGTCATTCACCATTTTTGAATTCCTAGAAGTTGAGCAATGCTGTGGATTACTGTTGATCATAATGGATTACAGTCAAGTTGCATCTCTGTACGGTATATTGCTATATGGTGGCCTTTCCTAAGGGAAGGGTGGTAGTACCAGGATTTCAGGCATGGATTTTCATTTTTGCCATACCCTTATGCATCTGGGATATATTTATTTTAGTTACCATATAACTTTGAAATTGTGCTATCCAAGACACAATGAACATTGTTGTTAAGGGAGAAACTCTAAAACAAGACCCTTTAGTTTAAATCTCAACCCTACTCGGAGACAATGCAAGTACGGACTTCAGGAGTCTGAAAAGAAACTCGTACTTGCTCATAAATACAATGGGATCATGGTTCTTGTGGCAATGTGAGCAATCAGAAGATCAATGTGATTATTTTAATTAACAACTGGCTCAATATTCTTCCTATTTTAAATACTTATAGAAGCTAGCAGTGTGGTTTCATGTGTATTTATATTAGTTATTGTTTTCAGTCAGTCAGTTATCTCTATAAACAAAAGACCTGACAAGAACAATATAGAGGAGCAAAAGGTTATTTGGGGCTCATATTTTCAGAGGTCTCAGTCCATAAAAAGTCGATTCCATAGCTCTGGACTCAAGGTGAGGCAGAACAGCATGCTAGAAGTGGATGGAGGAGGAAACAGGTGAGAAAATGACAATCAGGGAGCAGAGAGGGAGCTCTGCTCAACAAGAACAAAGTATGTTCCCCAAAGGCACAGCCCCAGTGACCTACCTCCTCCAGCCACACCCTACCTGCCTACAGTTAGCACCCAGTTAATCCCTATCAGTGGATCAATGAGCTAATCAGGGTAAAGCTCTCATAAACCAATCATTTCACTTCTTAACTTTCTTGCCTTGTTTCACACATGAGTTTTTAACAGACAACTCATATCTGAACCATAACAGTAGTAATATCAGTGCTAAAAATATGGTTAGATGTATACATCAGAATAACTATGAATTTACTCATGGAAAAAGTGGTGGTTGCTTGTAGCCTGTTCCACTAAAGATGCCTGTTTTAGAGTTCATGTGTTCCTAGTGTGATGGATCCTCTCAGAGAACTGAAAATTAATTTTAGACCAATCTCTTTAGCAAAGATTTGTCAGTTCCTCAAGGTAAAACAAAAATATTATGACTGATTTTTTTACCAAAAAATCAGTAAAACTTTTGGTTTTCTTGATTCTCAGTCATTGGGCTTGCTTCATCACTAACAAGAACAATTCACAGTGTTGGTGTCCCTTGTGTGATAGACATTATTAAGTATTTCTCTTTGGCTTACTGCACTTACCATTGGTAAATAAGACTAATGAAAAATATGTCCTGAATATTAACTTTTCATCATTTACTTTACTATTGAATAGGAAAATTAAATTAGATATTCAACATATATATTTAACAGAGAATTCCCCAAATAACAAAACTGAAACTTCAGTTTACTTTTCTAACATGATCTCCATTGAAAAATGCCAAAGGAAATAATAAGTAGATTTGGAATTTCGTTGGCAGAAAATAAAACTTTCTAAATGTTCATAGATGGAGAGAAACATGACTTCATAAATGCCACCTTAAATTACTAAGCACATACCAGAACTACTCTAAATTCTTCATGATCTATAGGTAAAAAAGGAACAGACTCTACTGTAGGAGACATCAGATTCCACCATTGGTAATTTGTAGTGACTGTGGTCAGATTCTAAATTAAGCGTTAAAACCAGCAAGAGAAGTAGCTCAAGTCCTCACTGTCACCTTGCAGATAGAAACCAAGCTAGAAGCCAGCGTTAATAGGTTTTGTGCTTTTCCTCAGTCACAAATGCAACACTCACCTTTTTTCTCCAGAAACAGAGGATGCAGTTATTATTTTTCCTCATGCACGTTGTTTTTCTACTCTATCTGCTGTCACTTTCAGAGTTGGAAATTACCTATTTCAATTTGAAGATTTAATAACAATTACTTAAATGTTTTCACACTGTACCTAAACAGGAAACTGTTTGTTTCCCTGAATAGAGAAGCCTTGTATTAAGATATATTTTGGATAATTTTGTAACTCGGGTAAGTATAGTTGTTTTTCCTGTATAAGTTTTTAAAAACTCATAGATAGGCTGTTTTTGGTGTGGTTGAGGTGTTAGAATTTTTTGGCAATTTTGACAGTATCTGCTTGTCAGCTCAGGGACATGGGGCAACAGCTACAATTCCATAGGAAAACAACAGTAACCAAAAAATAAGCTCTAGCCACATTTGTTCTACCCTTTATGAAAAAAGCAATTGCTATTCCAGAAATCTCTTTAGTAGACTGCCACTTGCAATTCCAGAGCCAGACTGGATTATATGGTGTCTTAGTCTGCTCTGGCTGACATTGCAAAATACCACAGGTTAGGCAGCTAAAAACAGAAAAAAATTTTCTCACAGAATCTGAAGAGAATAATAAAAGATCAGGGTCTATCTGGGATGGTTTCTGGTTAGGACCCTTTCTATGGCTTGCAAATGGCCACCTTGCTGTGTCCTGACATGGTTCTTTCTCCTGTGTGCACATAGAGAATGACCTTGGGTCTCTCCTTTTCTTAGAGGACACAAATCCTACAAATTAGGGATGTGCACTTAGGACCTTATTTAACCATAATTTATCTCCTTAAAAGTTCTGTCTTCAAAAGTGGTCACTTTGGAGGTAATGGCTTCAACATGTGAGTTTTGAGGGGGCATAGTTTAGTCCTTTCCATATATTTACCCACAGCTGCAAAGAAGGCTGGTAATTGAGGATCTAGCTTTTTATGCTTGGTTTATACCAGGGAGTCTCATCTGGAGTTCAAAAAATTCTTTGTTGTGGGGATTATCCTATGCATTTTTTGATATTTAGCAATATTCTTAGTCAGCTGATGGCAATAGCAAGTTTCCCCTTCCTCTCCACCTCTAAGTTATAAGAATAAAAAATATCTCCAGACATTGCCAAATGTACCTATCTAAGGAGGCAAGGTCAAAATTCATTCCCCATTCCCTCAGTTAAGGAGCAGTGCCTTGGCATCAGGTTTGTTGCCACCTTCAACAAAATAATAAATCTCTTCTTAAAACATTAATAGATTATGATGGAATATTGTGAAATAGACAATTAACAGAGTCTGCTGCATGACTTCCATGTCTTTATCAAGCTTTCAGGGAATGAACAATGGCATATTGCTACGTACCTTCTCCTGTTGAATCAAATATATTCATTTTGTCTAAAAACTTCTTTAATGGTTTATAAATGAGAGCTTCATTAATGAGGGCTCTAACCTCATCAGTGGGTTAATCAACTGACAGATTCATAATTTGATGACATTACTGGAGGTGGTGGGAAATGTAGGAGATGGGGCCTAGTTGGAGAAACTAGGTCACTTGAAATGTGCCCTAGTGTAGGGCGTGGCTGCCTGCTTCCTGGTCTTGAGGCTGCACATGGATCACCAGAAGGCGGTGCTGTGGGCGGGTGATGGAGGAGGCAGACCACCTCAGGATAAGTCCAGGACTCTTCCACCCTCATGGACAGCTTGTGCCTTTCCTTACAGACTATGGGATGGGTGTTCAGGTGAACTTGCTCCACCCCTCTGACCTTTATTCTGATTGGCTCCTGTGCATTATATAAGCTGTGTGTACTTCCTCATTAAAGGAGATCCTGCTTTGACTGTTCTCTCTGGTGCGTCTGAGGGAGGGCTGGGTGTGGGTGGCCAGCCGACCTTTACCTTTCTTGGCACGTCTTGGTTGGAGCATGCTTTTCCCGCTTCTCCCGCTGGTCAGGAGGAGACGGGGGCTAAAACCCTGACACTCTAGAAGACTGTAACTTGTCCCCAACCCCTTCTTTGCTCTCCCTCTGCTTCCTGACTTTCATAAATTAAGGCCTTCCTATGCCATACTATTCTGCCATGATCTTGTATAGCACCTTAGGCCCAAAGCAATGAAGCCAGCCAACCATGGACTGAAATCATAAACTAAAATAAATCTTTCCTTGTCTGCCTAGTTTTTCTCAGGTATTTTTCCATAGCAATGAAAAGTTTGCTAACAAATAGAATCAATGTTCTCATTTAAAGTACTCAAATACACAACCTTATAAGGAAACAATACCTCCTAAGCCAGTTGTCTAGAGTGTGACATCCAGAATGGAGGTACAAAAGGAAGGCCAAGATACAGGTAAATCTGAATTCTTACTTCATATCCTATGTTGAAGCTATTCTATTCTAGGAAGAGTGGAATAAAAATGCTTCTGATTATGGTATAGTAACCCCAGCACAGATTTCTGACCACAGATATTTTTCAGAGATAATAAAGTAAGAGAATGTTAATTCAACCTCCCAATAAGTAAGTAAACAAAAACTATGGTGATTTGATCTAATTTTCCTTCCCTTTCATCACTATATCCCCCACTTCATGCTATTGTTTATTATGAAACTTTTCTCTGACCCACAGCTTTATTATGTTTTCAACACATTATTTCACTGCTGAATTCAATTCCTAGCATCAAGTCAACCTTACTGTCTGTCCAGTTAAAGTGGTTGCACCTCTTGCTTTTTCTTACCTTAATTGCTACAAGTAACAGTGAATTTCTGCACTGGGTCTCATTTCTACATCTAAACTATCACTATGCTTGGTAATATAAGAGCCCCTACATTGTTCTGCAATTGTATCCCCCATTAAAAAATCTTTTACCCCTTCTCCTTACAATAATTTTCAGACTTTTCTTATTATAGTTTCTTCTTCACATTACTCTTGCCTCAGAGTCCCCAGTTCTATCCCTATCCCCGCTGCTATTGTCTCACATACTCAATTATGGGTGACATACTCAACCCTACCTCATTAGTCCCTTCACTCTGAAGACATTTCCTCTGTGCTTTCACAGGCAAACTTTGTCACATCCTTGTTTGTGACTATGCCAGCTTCTCATCATCATCATCCTGTACTTTAATATCCTTCATCAACAACTTCTGGAAAGATTATCTGAGGTAACTGACACTGTCATTCCGTTGATCTATTTCTTTTCCACTGCAGTTCTCTTACACTATCCACGGAGAATAGGCTCTAAGGCTCCCAGTGTGTGCCTGAAGCCACAGAGAGTACCAGACCCAATATGTTACTTGAAGACAAGCGCTTCAATACCAGGGCAGTCGATCTAATAATCAAATGACAAGCTACCATGTCATATAGAGAGTACGGATTATACTGTACAGTGTATGGCTAACATCCCAAAAGGGACAGAGTAGGACTCCATAATGCTACTCAAAATGGTAGCTGTTCAAATCTTAGGAGTTGCTCCTTTCTAAAATTTTTTCATTTAATATTTTTGGACCATGGTTCACTGTGGGTAACTGAAAGCATAAATAAACAGGGGTGACACTGTGTTCATCAGCATTACCCTTGGCTTATACATACCATGATCACAGAACATCAAATGTTGTATTATGTTTCTTTTGCATGTTTATGTTTGCTTTCTCGGATGATTCTTTATGTATTTCTCTCTGGAAATTAGAATCTTCCTTCAGCAAATCCCATCTATTTCTACTCTTTTGTGAAGGTCTGCATGCTTCCTGCACTAAATGAACCCCCTTTCCTCTCTAGATCCCTAATCTAGAGAGTATCTGTGCTATGTCAAATATCTCTTACCTCTTTTAAAGACTCACAGGATTAGATCATTCCTACCAGTATAATCTCCTTTTTATTAGTTTAAAATCAATTTGTTAGAGACTTAACTACATCTGCAAAATTCTTTTACCTTTGTTTTCCAGAGCAACATAATCACATGAATAATAACCCATCATTTTCACAGTTCCCATACCCACTCAAAAAGAAGTGATAACGTGGGTTCTGTGAGTGTGTGGTAGGGATGTGGTAGGAATCTTTGTGCCATCTTAGAATTCTGCCCTTGCCACAGAAATCACTCTCTAAAATAAAGATTAAAAAGTTGAGTAAAAAAAAATATTAACTGTTGTTCATGGAAATACATTGAGTTTGTGATTTACCATGACTTAGTATTCATTCTTAAATTAAGTTTCAGGATATATCTAGGTAATGTTAATATAAAATTAAGTAAATATAATGAACATGTTCAAAACTTACCAATTTTATTAATCATACTATTTTTTCATTTTAGGTTTGACTAATAAATTATTTTAGTAATCACTCATAATATATGTGTATATATGTGCGTTCATATCTTGTTTCTTACCTCATTGACTCTAAGATCTATATATGTACGTTCTTTTTTTTTTTTTTTCTCCATCAGTGATTCTTTTTATTTTAATAAATTTCTTATTTGTTCTAATTAGTTACACATGACCGTAGAATGCACTTTGACACATCATACATACATGGAGTATAACTTCTCATTTGTCTAGTTGTAGAGTTACATGGGTCATGAAATCATACATGCACATAGGGTAATAATGTCCAGCTCATTCTACTATCATTTCTATCCTTAAACCATCTCCTCCCTCTTTAGTCCCCTCTGTCTAGTCCAAAATACCTCCTTTCTCCTCACTCCCCCTATTGTGAATTAGCATCTTTATATTTAGGTCTGTGCAATAAGGAAAATCCATTTTAGAGATGATTATTTTACACTTATCAAGCATTCAACAACATTCCAACTCTGCTCATCCTTCATAATCTTGCATCTTAACCTCACTTGGAAATAGAAGAAGCAATCCAGAAAATGTATTACTTTTCCTAAATACCTTTCTTTCTACAGACATCGCTGCTTCTCTTCCAAATGCAAACAGTTCTTCCAGATGTGCATTCTATCTCATCTCCTATCATCTCCTGGAAAGATTTTGCCCATTTCATTACCACCTACCCCTCCTAAATCATATATCTTTTCCATGTGTGGGATAAGTTCCCTAGCATGTTAACATGTTGTATTGTTTCTCAACATAAGAAAACAAACAACAAAAGCTACCTTTTCCTTCCATTATATGCCCCCATTCGTCTCCCTTTTCTAGCAAAAATTTTCAAAAGGATCCAAAATGTTATTTGGTTCCATAAGCACAACTTATTCCTTAGCCTAGTTCAGACTTCTAGCCTCACCAACCTTCTGTAGCCTCCCTCTCAACCACTGAACCCTGCACCTCATCAAGTCTTAATGTGCTATTCTCAGTCCCATTTTATATGAATCCACTGCTTTATTTTGAGAGTAGAGACTTTTTTCCTCTCATTTTAGAAGTTCATCCATCATTTGAATTTTAAGACTCCATCCTCTCATTTATCACTATTTCTATGGCTAACCTCTTTTCTTGGACCTCTAACTTTTTAATTTGATTGCTTAAAATGATATTCCTCTCAAGTTCAGTGCTTGTCTTTGTTTAAAAAAAAAAAAGCAATTCTTCCTGTACTCCAAGTTCCATACCCAGATAAAAACAAACAAAAAATTCTTCCATATACATTATTTAAAATATCTCATCAATCACTCAGTATTACTCTGAATGTATCATGTGTATGCTAATGACATCCATATTTATCTGAGTTTTTCACATCTTTGTGCATAAGTAGCATCAATTATTTTTCCTTTTTTTGCAGTGCTGGAGATGGAACCTAGGGTCTTACACCTGCTGTGCAAGCACTCTGCCTCCAAGCTACATCCCCAGCCCAATTTTTTTTCTAATAAAACAGTTGGTTTCTTTCTTTTCTCTACTACATATCCAAGGTATCAGCAGGTCTTCCCGTCTCTCAAAGCTGAGATATAAAAAAATAATCTCCACTTTTCTCTATTCCCTCCTAGTTCAAATATGCATACCCTTTTCTATGAAGTGACCCTTTTCAATTGTAAGTAAGAACATTCCCTCTACCTGAGTAAATCGCAAACTTAGAAGAAAATGCAAGATCAACGGATGGCATTTCAGGATCTAACTCCTATTCTTGTGACTTTAGCTTCCATCATTCTTCCATGTGACCACTTCAATCTTGGGCACATGGAGCCCATTTCTATTGCAGGGCATTTGCACTTGCTGTTATTTCTGAAATATGCATCCCTCTGCCACCACTACTAATTCCTGCTTCTCTCACTATCTGAACTAATATTACCACATCAAGGAGCTTCTTCCTAACCAGGTACTAAAATACCAATTTACCATATATGCTTTATTTTTTAAAAAATTTGCATTTTTTTTTCTTCACAGCACTTGATTCCTAATTGCAATCTTATATATTAATTGGGTTGTTTGTTTGTCATGTGACTCCAAAATTCCAGCTGATGTTTATAAGGGTGGGTGCTTTTTCCACTTCACCTTCTGATAGGTGATCAGTAAGTTGTTTTTGAGTTAATGAATCATAGAGTTCAGCACACCATGGAATAGGAAACTAGCATTAATTCTGTCATACACCATCTGAAAACTCAAGGCCACGTTTCAAGATTCATGACCTCACCAAGTTGTTTGACCTTCCCTTCCCTCTCTTATATCTTCCCTATTCTCCATTATTCTTCCACCTGCCTCTCCAGAATAGTGAGAAAAATAGTTTTCAATATTCCAGTGACTTTATTGAAAAGTAATCACCATCCCAGATTAGTAAATCAAGGCCCTCATTTATATAACCAAAACACATCACTAAAGAAACTTCATAAAAAAAATGTCTTTCCTCCCTCTTAGGGATTAAGCTGGTCTCAGATGATGCTCATGTGGAAAGCTTCATCTCCATCTCTCACCGTCCTTTGTTTTCCCTTTCCACTCTAAAATGGGAAACATTATAATAGAGACGTGGCCAGGATGGCTGCTCTGTCAAGCACCAGCCCTACAAGGTCATGCTATCTCCTACGGCAGCCTATTTCAATTTCCAACAGCTCTGATTTTAAGAATGCTCTTTTGATATGATGAGCTAATATTTGCCTGGCTGTGACTTTGATCCGTTGGTCCTATTTCTGCTGGCTGGAGCTCCTAAGCATAACTATTTCCTGAGCAGAAATAGAACAGCTGCTTAACACCTCCCATATGCTATTGCTTTATATAGTTGGAAATTGTAAATCCCCCAGCCTCCAGCACCCCAACCATATACTTTGTCAGCCTTCTGTTCTCTTTTGTAAATAAATTCAGCTGTATAGCCTTTCCTCAAATGACCCATTTCCTAAACACTTGATGACTTTTTTGTTGAACTCAAGAGAGGGTACAAAGCCCTTCCTGGGAAAACTTAGCCATTTCTTTTATTAGTATAATAATATTATTCAGGGAGATAAATACAGAATTATGTAGTTGATTATGAATCTCATTTTAATTACTTAATTATTTAGTTGCTATTGAAGTAACATGCATATTGATTCATTCAATAAACATCAAGTGTCTCACTAGGCAGAATACACTATGTCAAGATTATGCACAAGATGTGGCAACTGTTCTTGAAAAGTTTGGTCCAATTTGTGCAAAGCTGAATTTTCTAATGAGCTTTAAAACACCATTTAAATTCTTCACTAGCCAGTGTTGTTAAAGAATTCATGTGGTGTTTAGCAGCATCCTTAATGTACCTTCAGGGTTACAATGTCCCAGGACTGAAATGAAAGGAGCAAGTCACCAGGCTATCTCCCTGGTGATAGGTCCTGTACTTTGACACCCCCCACAGTCCCTCATGGGTAAATGGCATTTGCCTTCATTTCATTAACTTGTGGGTTATAAGTTAATTTAGGGGGAAAATGCTATTATAGATTTGGATGAGTTCCATTAAACTCCATTAAAACTTTGACTGTAGGATGCATTAATGGAGCTTCAAAGTCAGTCAATCAAAAGATTGATGGGGTATATAGAATGGGACGTTAAATGGAATATTTGATATGAACTATTAAATCTTTCAGAGGAATTCTTTGAACATGGATACACATTTATTTCAATTATTTTTCAACTTTAGATGGGGATTTTGGGATTGTCATTTTAATGTACATATCCTTGTCAATGCTTGTGAATAAAAATTGTTTGAGATAATTAGATTTTTCTTTGTGTTTCTAATGTGAGGAATTAGTTTATCATTTTAAGTCCACAGTAATTTGTACATACTAGTATTGTCTAACAGCATTAAGTAGCGTGTTTAAAGATCTTTGAAGTTAAAAATACCTGTACATTTTTTTAAAAAGAAATTAAATTCTTATATACCAGGGAATTGCCAGGAGCTTCTAATCACATTTTACTTATTCAATATAATCTTAAGGTAAATATCATATTTTATTATCCTCATTTTACATTTGAGAAACTGAGACACAGAAAAGTTGTCTTAATTGCCAATATAATTTAGCAAAACAGTACTTAGATGCAGACAGATCTGCATTATTCTAAAACTCAGAAATAGAACAGATGCTATTAATTTAATAAACCATGCTATTTGTTGAGCAGTAATGATTCTACTGTGATAATATAATCTTGATTCTTACAATGTGTTATTGATTAGCAACATATATATATGGGTAGTGAATTAATGAATCTGTTATGGATATTAGTCCTATGAAAATGTAATTCAAGACTGAATAGTATGTACAAGTAAGGGAAGAAAAGAATATCTACTATTTTTATCTTGACAGGCCTCAAAATATTTAAGGAAACATGTTCATTCCCAGGGTCGTGGAAAGAAGCTACATCCCAGAGAGGTCAAAATTTTCCCATAGCTTGCCAGGAGAATAGTACAGAACTGAAATTCAAACATGTGTCTACCTGCCCCTAACACTGGTTTCTTTCCCTTCCTTCCTTCCTTCCTCCCTCCCTTCCTTCCTTCCTTCCTTATTCCCTTCCCTTCCCTTCCCTTCCCTTCCCTTCCCTTCCCTTTCCTTCCTTCCTTCCTTCCTTCCTTCCTTCCTTCCTTCCTTCCTTCCTTCCTT
>NW_025999968.1:36566017-36620510 GCF_001458135.2 Marmota marmota marmota | reverse complement strand
TGCTCCATTCATCCCAGCACTTCCCTTCCTTCCCTCCTCCATTCCCATCCCTTCCTTCCTTCCTTCCTTCATTCCCTTCCCTTCCCTTCCCTTCCCTTCCCTTCCCTTCCCTTTCCTTCCTTCCTTCCTTCCTTCCTTCCTTCCTTCCTTCCTTCCTTCCTTCCTTCCTTCCTTCCTTCTTATACCAGAGGAATTGTCTTGTTTGACTTTAATTTAACCTTTAGGATACTCAATTGAATGGATAGTGAAACATTAATTAGGAAAGATGAGTGTTTCCTATTTAGGAAAGTTGATGAGAACATAACTAAGGAATGCATCATAAACCCAATTCTCCTGTAATTCCTTCTTATTCTTAAAACTTGCACTTATTAAACCCTCATCTTTGTTTCAGTTAATGAGCAATAGTAGGGACTGCAAAAGACAAATCTTGTAATTCCCACAGCTTAACACAAAGTAGTTCTTTTTTTTTCTAACATGGAATTTGATGTGGATTAGGTTATTCCCCTCTAAATGGTGACTAAAATCCCATCTTTTAGGTATGTCATCTGGAACCCATACTTCTGAAGTTCCCACAGCAAGATCTTCCAATTTTTGATTCAAGTAGAATGATTTTTAGCACTAGGTAGTTTTATCGTGTCTCATGAATCAAGTAGCCCCAGCCCAACTGTGTAATGAGCTGGTGCCTGAACAGGAGCATGTGGATTTTTGAATAGTACTTTGAGTCTATGTCATGTCTCAAAAAGAACTGGATTAAGAAATTCCTTCTTGTCATATACCTGACAGGCCTTCCTAGGTGAACAGGAGAAATAGCTAACCCATTGTAACACCATCAGAAGGTTGGTTTAAGATGAAAGGATAAACTGTGAGTTTTAAGGGGAAGTTGGAGATACCTGGGCAGATACTTCCAAATCAGAACAGCCAAAAGCAACTGCAGTTTTGCCAGACAACGCATATGAAGTATTCAGTTGGCTTTCTCTTTAGATGTTTGGATTCTCAATCTTTAGGGAAAACTGGAATGAATTAAAGATATATTCATTTAAATGATCAGGGTAAAAATGTTTGATCTATAGACATTTATGAGGTGAGTCAATCAATTTCAATGATTTTTAGGATAATTATATTACTTTGAAAGATTAGATATACAAGTTCACAAGAGCCCAAAAGCTATACACAATATAATACCAAAATATTGTAAAGTGCAGTAGGGATAGATAAGATAAACAGAAGTCTAAAAGTAATTTCTCATTTCCAAAGATGAAACAAGTATTTAGAAATACTTTTGCCAACTGATCCATTTCCAGATTGGATTATTACTAGAGAGACCTGGAGGAGTTAAGATTTGAGTACAAGTGATTTCATTTTTCAAGTCACCCTGCATGCTTTCTATTATGTATTAATAAAAAGAATCAGCCTGGGTTACCATGAATAAGAGTGAATTATGCTAATAAGTTACAAGTATCTTTGAAACATTCTGGAAATATGACAGGGAACCATATCCTCTCTTACTTTAAAACAAATAGATAAGCATGTATTTTAGTGGTAATGACACAAATATATTGATTTTCTTTTCAGCAACTGTTGAGTGTACTGTTGATTTTTATGTAATATTCTTTCTGGACAAATATATATTGTTATTTCAGTATTGTGATTGATAGCTTGAAAATTTGAGCTTGTCTGAGAGCATAGATAAGAAATCTGATTTGAACAATTGAAAAATACAACATTACAGGTATCTAAAAAACTGGTAAATAAAGGGAAAAAATCTGATTTCCTGTAAGAACTGCACCATTAACCAAATAATACCTGAGAAATGTTTCTTGATGAAAATATCAGAGGAAAACATCAAAAGAAATATTGAAATATGAATATTACCATCTTATACCAGTGCATTAATAGAAATAGGTACAGCTTTTGAAATAGATGGCTTTTGACATTACAAAAAGACAGACAACTAGACTTTCTATGCCTTTTGATGAGAACACACAATGCCAGGTACAGTCTTAGACAAAGTGATAGAAATTTAGGCTGATCCAGTTTATGAATCAAGCTTCCAATATACCAGATATGCAGAAAGTAAAGGAATATGTTAAACTACATCATGAGATTGCAACCCATGAAATCCAGGCTATGGAAAGCACTTAGGAAAAAAGAAAGATGGAGGTACACTATCAATTGCAAGAGACTTATAAAATAAAGTTAAAAATGGATAAAAGAAGATTGTTTATGTATTTACATTTAGGGAATAAATATATTTCAAAAAAGAGGATTACACTAGAAATGAAAACTGTAAATCATTTTGAAGGAAGAAGCGAGATCCTGATAGGGATGTGGTCCAGGGAAGATTCTGGTGTGGGCAGCAAAGTCCTATCTCTACATGAGCTGTATTTATAAGTGTGCATGTCTAATTCAATAAGGCATATGTATCTCTTATGTAGTTTAGTGTAATTCTCTTCTTCTAGTTTGCAATAAAAATATTTAACAGCACATTTAATCTTCAATATAAAGAATACCTGAAATATTCTGAAACATTAAACTAAGATGCACATGAGTGGGTAACTGCTGCTTAAAATTATTGTAAAGTAAACCTAACTGGAAAACTATGCAATAAAAAGCACTTTCATTACAGATCATTTTCCTTTCCCTGTCAGAGAAACTGGTTGGCTATGTTTTTTTTTTCTTTTATCCCCAAAACATGTTGTTTTCACTGGGAGACTAAGCAAAAGCCATTTTGTTTCTTCCTGTATTTCTTCTCTACAGTTCTAACTTTCAGATATATCATATATGACAGTATTTTGTTTTGTCTGCCTTACTCTGATGGTCTAAATGTCCTTTAGGATTACTTTCTCTGAGTCAGAACCTTATAAGTATTATATTAAATATTATAGAATGAGATGAGGTTTTAAGAGGGCACCATGTTCTCATAAGACAGCCATGAACTGGAAATAAAAGGAAATAAGAAAGCAGGGGGGAATTTCTTTCAACTGCTGCAAGTGACAGACAAACAGCATTTCAAAGGTTATTTGTCTAAGCAACATAGCAATGTTATTTATGAAACTGAAAAAAAAAGCTGTGTGCTACAAAATTAAACAGAATAATATATTTCTAGATATATCTTCACAGATATATTGTAGACTTCTTATTATATAGGTCCTTTTTGAATTGGACCCAAGAATGGGAACTTATAAACGTAAATCAGTTCCTGTCATTATATAACCAAGGCATGTAGAAACAAATTGAATCCACCTCAGTGCTAAATATAAGGTATGTAGGTGAAAGGGACAAAAGTATCTGTAAATGCAAAGATCTTATTTCATGCCAGGACTTTGTCTTAATAACAGCCTTAATCAGATAAAATTCATAATTACAGAATTAATGAACTTTTATTTATTTATTTTGTGGTACTGGAGTTTGAACCCAGGACACTCTACCTCTGAACCACATCCATAGCCCTTCTTTATAATTTTTTGAGACAGAGTCTCACTTTGTTGCTGAGACTGGCCTAGAACTTCCTAGCCTTCTGCCTCAGCCTCCAAAATCCCTGGGATTACAGTTCATATCACTCTGCCTAAAGTTGCTAAACTTTTTTTTTTTTTTGGTTCCAGGGATTGAACTCAGGGGTACTTGAGCCACATCCAAGAACCCCCCCCCCTTTTATTTTTCTTTTTTACTTAGAGACAGGGTCTCACTAAGTTGCTTAGTGCCTTGCTGTTGCTGAGGCTGGATTTGAACTCATGATCCTCCTGTCTCAGCCTCGGGAACTGCTGGGTTTACAAGTCTGTGCCACTGCACCTGGAGAACTAATGAACTTTTTAAGAAGTTATTAACACATATATTTCTCTGTGTGTACGGGTGTGTGTGCATTTGTGCATGCATCTGTGGGTATATAAAATCTGTATTTCTGAGTGGAGAGGATTGAAATCCTCAAAGCCCACGGATGATCATTTTTCTTGGCTTAGGTAACAAAATCTACCCACTTTGCAAGGTTTTTTTAAATATATATATATATATATATATATATATATATATATATATATATNATATATATATATATATTAGTTATTGATGGACCTTTATTTTATTCATTTATTTATATGTAGTGCTGAGAATCGAACCCAGTGCCTCATGCATGCTAGGCAAGTGATCTACCTCTGAGCCACAACTCCAGCCCAAGATTTTTAAATTTCTTATCAGCTTAGCAATCAAATTTTGTTTCCATTCTAATTTGTAAAACAAAGTTTTTCTTTTCTAGTCCAGACTTTCTTGAAGCAATACTATATTTTGCCTAAAGAGGGGTTTTCTGGAGCACCTAAGAGATTTGTTGTCAGTTTAACCAGGAAGTAAAGTAAGTCTAAAGTACTGTATGTCAACACAAGTAGGTTAATATAAATAACAAAAGTATTTTTACACCATACTAAGCTACAATGAGTGCATTTTGTGGCCATATAATAAAAAAAAAAAGATCGCAATTCTCATTTCAAATAAAAGGCACTATGAGCTAACTATAAAAAGACATATTTCTGAATATTTGTGGGAACTCTTCCTACTGGAATGGAAGGGGGTAAATTTGATATGTTCTCTGTTCCAGGCTTATTTCAGTACCTTTCGTGGAAACAGCACATCTGAATTTTCAGGAGCCCATGATGCTGACAAAAAGCAGTAGTCCAGTCCTTTCATTTTGTGGACATCATCTCTGCGTAGTGTTGGCTGTGCTCACTTGGCTGAGGAGAGGCTATTCCACTCCCATAGATTTAATTCCTGCTCAGTGTTGCCATTTCCCTGAGAAGGCACAGACTATGCCCTGGAGATGCACAGCATCCTCTCCCCTCTGGACCCTGAATCTTGGCAGGTCTGATATGAAACTTTTCTCTTTCCCCATATAGGAAAATGCCTTTAACTTGAATTTTTGTTGTTGTTGTAGTTGTTATTTATAATTTGAGAAACTTTCCTAACCAATATTTGTTCATTGCTGTAGGAACTTGGAAACCAGTATTAATGGGCAAGAAGTTTGCTTATATTTCATATGATGAAATATGCTGAGTTAGCAATTGATAATTCCTTTTGCAAATATGCTCAACAATTAATGGGACTTGGGGGAAAAAGAAGTGAAGTGATTGAAGGGTTTGCTGATGAATGAGTGATAGAAATGTTTGTATACTGAAACTGCGTAAGACATGTACCTTGGCATGTTCTCTTCTTCACTTGAAATTGGCAGTTTGGTGAGAAAGACTTGTAACAAGCAATCTCTCTCATTTGCAGACTCCGGGATACTCCAGGATATTCTGCCAGGGGTCCTTAACCACTGAGCCACATCCACAGCCCCTTTTAAAATATTTTATTTAGGGCTGGGGATGTGGCCCAAGCGGTAGCGCACTCGCTTGGCATGCGTGCGGCCCGGGTTCGATCCTCAGCACCACATACAAACATAGATGCTGTGTCCGCCGAAAACTAAAAAATAAATAAATATTAAAATTCTCTCTCTCTCTCTCCCTCTTTTAAAAAAAATTATTTAGAGACAGGGCCTCGCTAAGTTGCTGAAGCTGGCTTTGAATGCATGATGCTCTTGCTTCAAACTCCCAGCCACTGAGATTATAGGTGTGTACCACCGTGCCAGGCTCAGGGTACTTTATCTGATAAGGCTAATTCCATGAGTCAAATTATTATGGTTCATTCCATTAACTAGGAGGTTATAAAATCAGAATACTTACCTTTTCTATAAAAGCATAGTCTGTTCTATATTATGTATAAAATTCTGTATAGGAATTATTAGTTACAAGGAGTTTGAGAATTGCTAAATTTTACACAAAAAATAAAACGCATGCCATGTGCCCAATGCCAATGTCCATTTAAACCATTGCTCATTTAAAATACTATCGTATTTTCAAATTTAAAAGTAAAACGTGTATCAATCTTCTGACACAGTTAACTCCATTTTATCTGACATTTATAACCAATTAATAAAGGGTAAAGAATGCTTACTGTGAGAGAGCATGGAGTCATGATGCAATTGAACTAAGATTATCTTGAGACTCTGCAATATTTCACTGGAGGCCAAACAGAATGAAAGCCACAACACATACCTGCCCAGCCTGGCCTCTGTTGGCCACTGTCTTAAGTAAATATTTTTATTCCACAATGAAACTTCTCTTACGAAGATTCTGACATATTACATTTCTTTCATGCCGTTTGAAACTATCAGAGTACCTCATCACTAATACCAAGAACATTTAATGTGCACCTTAGGGAAGTACATTGAAGTTTTTATTTCTTCTGAATGACAGCAGTTACTAGATTCTTATATATTTTTATAAAGCAAAATTAGATTTTTGGGGTGGACAGTAATTAAAATTGTTTTTCATCCTTAGCCAAGACCGCTGAATTTTAAAAATACATATTGTGACTTTTTTTGTTTTTTGTAGTTCTGGGGATTTATCCCAGGGCCTATACATGCAAGGTGAGCACTCTACCAACTGAGCTACATCTCTAGCCTTATATTGTGATTTTGATAACATTAAGGGGTGAAAAAGTCAACAAATTTAATGGAATGCATTAAAGTTTTAATGAAATCTGATTCCCCAGGAAGGGAGGCAAAACAGACTTCTTATATATGCTCTTATTTTGTTTACTCTCAGGCTACTTTTGTGTCTTTAGATATGCTTTTATTTTCTGTTGTGAATTTTGTCAAACATTTGTATATTAATTTAAGAAAAATTATAAAATAGTTGCAAAATATAATGTGAAATAGGTTAACAGAATGTGAGCTAAAATGTTGGGAATTTCAGGTTTGTATCACCAATATCTCTGAATGGGAGAGTTACCCGAAGGAACCATGCTTGCTGGAGTGCGGTGTGACCCAGTGATTAAGGCCACTGGAGAGTCATGGTATATTTTTGCTCTCTATCTGATAGTCTTTCTCTGCTAAGTTTTTTTTTTTCCTCAGAGAATTCCTTATAAAATAGGAGCTATGTATTTATAAGCCTTTTTGGCTCCCCTGGGCACATAAGAGTATCTCCCACATTTTCCAAATTCTGCTTACATTATTAATCTTCCCCTGTGTTTTCATGGTACTCTTGGTTTTTACTCTGGGTAGAATTGATCATATTTCACTGAGGGTTTTTACTTGCCTCACTCTCTCCTATTCAATTATGAAATCTTCAAGACAATGGTTTCCATATGTATCTGTCTCAGGATTTCTCAAACTTCTTGATAATTCATGTGCATTTGAGCACATTAAATCAAAGAGTGTGACCTCGGCAATTTCATTAGCGTCTCCATCTGAAATTTTATCTTCCTTAAATTAAAATAGATGTGGTTATAATAGGTTGTGTAGTTGGATAACATTATGTATACAGTTTTCAGATTTGAATTCCTGTTACCAGACACTCCCACTGAAAAATAGAGTTTAAACTAATTTGGACATAGTTGTCTGGAGAGATTTAAGTGGGGGAGCTTTCTTCCCTGACACCACAAGAGTACTTATCAGACTTGTACTTTGTGTTTGGTGGTGTGTTAGATGTAAGGATAAAAAATGATTATGGCAGCACATGATCAAGTTGGAATGGCAGTTAAAGGCAAAAACTGTAGGGCAGACCAGCCTTGATTTCATCTACCTCTTGGACATGAGCAAATTATTATACTGTTTTTGCCTCATTGTACAATTTTTGGAAAACACAATAATCACTTATAATGCTGTATTCCAAGTAAAACTAAACTATCAATCATTTGGAATTTGCATGTTCAACTTTTTCATCTGTATAAACATATCAATTTCAAAATTTGTTCTATATTTATGTACTTTTGTTTATTGATACTTTTTTTTCACTAAACTTTTTGTTATTCATGTTATTACACTGACTTCAGAAATATTCTGTTATTGTTCTCCTATTGAGCATCCAGATTACTTTCAATTTTTGCTTTCATAATGCTATAAAAACATACTTTCTTATTAATATTAATACCAGACCACATCCATGATTCTTCAGATTACTAGATGGTTAATCTGTGTCAAAAGAATTTAAACTACAGACAAAAATCCATCAAGTGTACTGAATTTTCTGTAAATTTTGTACAATTTACAGAAAATGCAAAAGTTTTTACTTTTCTTCATAGATGATAAGATCAACTGACAATAAAGATAATTATTTTATCACATTTATTTTTCTTTTCATCTTATGACTCCTTAGAAATTCAAATATTTAAATGTTATACTAATAGTGGGTACTCTTAGCTTTTTGCCTCTAAATTTGAATGGCAAGTCCTATAGGTTTTCTGCCCATAAATATAATGTAAGATATTGATTCAAGAAGATTAAATTTATTAGGTTAGGGTAGGGATTTTTTTTTCTTTGTACTGGGGATTGATCTCAGGGGCATTTCACTACTGAGTTACAGCCTTTTTAATTTTTTTTTTTTTAATTTTGATACAGGATTTCACTGAGTTGCTTATGATCTCACTAAATTGCTGAGGCTGGCATCAAATTTATGATCCTCAGTCTCCAGAGCCACTGGGATTTCAGAAGTGAGCTCCTGTACCCGGCTAGGTCAGAGAATATTTTCTTGTTGCTGTGATGATAACTTTATAATAGTGAAAATTCCTAAATTCTTATTGTAAACCTATTTAGGAATTATTACAATGTGGAATTAAAATTAATTTTATAGTATTTTATTTAGATATTTACATATGCAATTGACCTACTTTATATTTTATATACTATATATACTATGTTTATTATATATCTTATATTTGTTTTACATTTCTTAATTTTCAGTTGTAAATAACACAATACCTATTTATTTATTTATTTATTTAATGTGGTGCTGAGGATCAAATCCAGTACCTCACACATGCCAGGCAAGTGCTGTACCACTGAGCCACAACCCCAGCCCTGGTTTTGATATCATTTTTATTCGTAATTTGAAGTGTGAATTTTTCAAAGCATCCTTGTATCTAGTGCAGGGATTATCCCATTATAATATGAAAGTCCAACTTCCAAAATTTTAAATGTTAGCATAATTCATGTTTATTTACTACATTCAGTCTATACAACCCTCTCATTTTCCTATTCTCTAACCAGTTATTTTGCTATCATCATCTACTTTTATGGTTCCTTGAATCAACCATTTCCTTTTAATTTCTTAGACTTTTCCTATTTTCTTTCCCATTCATACACTGCCAATTATGTCTAAACTAATCCTAATTTAACCCAACTCTCCACTGCCTCCAAAACTGGACAGTTGAATTATAGCCCCATTTAGGAAACTTTCATCTGCAGATGGGGCTGCAGAGCTACCTAACTATATACAATATCAACAACAAATACTAAGTCTTCCCAGCATAATACATGAGAATCTCCTAGAGTAAATTCAAGGGAGCTGTGTAGTTAGTTTTGCCTTCCTATCCTCAGCACAGGGAAATGTACTTGTTCCTAGTGTAATCCCTATTAATCTTGAGTGAATAAATAAACACATTTCCTCAACTCCCACTGCCTTAGCTGGTTTTTCTCCATAGATTTTTCTGATTGGGCCAGGTTAAGGATGAACATGGGCAATCTGTGCAATGATAAGCCCCTAATCTCAAATAGACCCTGATTCCTCTTTACACATTGCACTTAAGTTTTGTTAAATTCTTTAAAATTCTCTGATTTTTCTGTGTTTATTTTTGGCTAAAGTGTTTATTCTGCCTGAAATAACTTTGGTGGTGGGTTCCTTGTTTTGTTTTGCCTGTTTAGTTCTTCTTACTTCTCCAAACTCAGTTTGAGAACCAGAGGTTCTGGAAAATCTGTCATTGACTATGTCCCTCTGGGTTGAATTCCTCTGTTTTGTTCTCCCCTCACATTCTGCACGCTGTGCTTGAATGTGATTTAAGTGTGTCCCCTAGAGCTTTATGTGCTACAAGCTCAGTTCCTAGTGAGGCAGTGTTCAGGTAGTGGAACCATGAAGGTGTGAGACCTTCTGGAAGGGGTTAGGTCATAGGGGCAATGTCCTAGGCAAGGACTAATGCTGTTCTCACAGAGAGGACTAGTTCTTAGGGGAATAGATTGTAATATTTTAAATTCAGCTATTGTGGCTTCATCACTTGCTACCTGTTTTCTCATGTGGACCTATTTTGCCCCTACCTCTGTGATGTCATCTGCCAGGAGGCCTTCACTATGACCTAGCAAGTATATGTATTTTGCTCTTGAAAGTACAGATTTATGAATTAACTAAACTTTATTTACTTTATAAAGTACCCAACTTCAGGTATTTTGATACAGAAACAAAACGAAGACTCTTGTATCCTAAAGTAGCATTTATACCACCATGATACACACATATACTTATTTTCCCTTTCTGTAATTTGTAAACAACTCAAAATAGAAACTTCAATGATAGTAATACCTAAAAAATAGGAACTTGAATTCATATAACTATAAAGTTATATAATTTCATGAGGATGACCTTTGTCCCATTTATGCATGTATGCATGTATATGTGTATATATGTATGTATTTAAATATACAAATATATGTATTTATATAAATAGATGAGTATGGTGTCAACATAACCATACATATCATAATTTATCATTCAATATTATTATCAGAAAATAAAGGTAGGTATTTTCCTAGCTATTTATTTTGAACTTTGCATATTTTGGTGAGCACATTAGCACAAAATAGAGCACATCATCTATTTTGCTTTAAAACAGTATTCTCCTTTCTTTGTAGTCTTTGCATTTATGCACAAAAAAACTATTGAATTTGTGAGAATTTTGACTTATTTTACCTATTTTATTTGAAATATATGTTAAAATGCTACTTATAAGTGAATATTTGTTTTGGAAAGAAAATATGAATTCCAACAAAAGATTTATGTGTAGAATTTGGGGAAGTTACTTGTTATACTGTTAGCCTGCTTATGTAGAATTTCTACCTCCTGTGTCAGCATGCGAGCTGAGCATTCCTGGTGGGTTAGGAGTCCATTAACAGAGGCTCTGAATGTAATGGAAACTCCAGTTGTGGCCGTAGGCTTTGCTTATTTTGTGTTAAGTTTTAGGAAAAGTAGATGATCCAGTCAACCTTGGACCAACTCATGCTGTTTTCTATTTCTTTTGCCTTTTTTTTTTTTTTTTTTTTGTATTACCAACCTACTCATTAAGTGCTAAAGAGAAAGGAACCTAGGGAGGAAAAGAATGCAAGTTGGTCTAGAGTTAAGGTCACTGTTTCTGAATGAAGAATGATTGTAAAGGCATATAGAGTACAGCTGTGTCATCCCCAAATGAAACTTTTAAATTAGCATGTCTGAGACTTCTGCCCTTACATTTTTATTTCAAATAAATTTGATGATCTTTTCTATTTACCACATATTGTAGCTAAGGGATACTAATCTTGGAGGAGAGGTATCCTTGAAATAATATTTTTTTAAATTCCATGTGTTTCTTATTGGAAGTCCATATACTTCTGTATTGCTCATTTTTCTCTTCTGACCATTTTTTAAAAAATTTCAATAACACTTGAATCCTTTTTGTCTCTTGTTTTTTATATTAATCTTTATTTACATAATTGATAGTTTTAATGATCAGGTGGCAGTATTTTCTGTCTATAATATACATAATACATAATAGAGTTTAATGTTGTATTTTATAAAATAGAATTAGGATTCAAATATGTTTGTAATGCAGAATAAAAGTTACAGACTACTTAAATGGTCAGAAGAATAATATTCTATGGAGATTATAAATATTGGTTGTCTATTCACTATACCATTATGCACAGGACACTGTTAAGCACAGAGAACTATATAGTTATATAAATTCATGAGGATAACCTTTGTCCCATTTATGCATGTATGCATGTATATGTGTATATATGTATGTATGTAAATATACAAATATATGTATTTATATAAAGAGATGAGTATGGTGCCAACATAACCATACATATCATAATTTATGATTCGTTTTTGTTACTAGAAAATAAAGGTAGGTATTTTCCTAGCTATTTACTTTGAACTTTTCATATTTTGGTGAGCACATTAGAATATATTTCTCCCAAGATTATTTTTTTTACAAATATGTAGTTATCAAATACCTGCTCTTCATTAGGCACTACTAATAAGTGCTACACATATATTACTTATTTATTACTTGTCAAAATTCAGTAAGGAGGAGTTTGCAGTTCATTGTGTAGAAGAGACAACCATTTTCAGAGATGTTGGTAAGGATCCAAATAGGAATTTGTGAAATATTCTGCTATATAAGAGCCCACTCTCTTCTTAAGAACCCTGATGGTTTAGTTTATTATAGATAGTTGTCCATAAAAGTTTTCAGGGCATAGGCTCATCACTACCATTATGTCTGTTGTAAAATTTAGGTCCTTTACAGGATTGCTCATCAAATAAACCCCCTAAGTCTCTCTCTAATTGATTACAACTAAACACTCTGGATGAAATTCCAAACTGTAACTCCCCCCGCCCCCTCCTACACACACACACTAAAACAGAACAAAACTAAATGAAGCAAAACTGAGGATTGTGAAATACAACAATCAGAAGAGAATAGTTAAAACTTGAAGTACCTGAATCGTGAGTTGGGAGTATATTTTATTTTTCCTCTAGACTTGAGCTAAAGGGAAGCCAAACTAGGAACTTTGCAAAGATCATGATCAGCAAAATCTGGCCAATAGACCAGGAAGAAGGGCCTCCTGAGCAGTTCTCGTGCTGACGACTCAATGAAACATTCCAAAACCTTCACGGAGAGAAGAAATGTAAGAGTCTTCATCCAAATCCAAGCCTCCCTTCTGAGTTTCCAACAGCATAAGCAGGTACAAACAACATGCAAATGCTGGAATACTAAACTGATATGGAAAACCACTGTCCATAGTAGGCAAAGCAGACCTTATAATCTGGACCTAATTGGGTGGTTATCTGATGAAACAAATAAGTTAACACCCTCCATAGACATTCAACAGGACTCAGAATTTCATACACAATTTTCAAAATGCACATAATAAAATCCAAAGTCACTCAGCACACCAACAACCCAGAAAAAAAGTATCTAATTCTCCAGTGAAATGAGAAGAAAATTAACAGATGACAACCTCCAATGACCCCAATGCTGGAATGTTCAATGACTTGTACTTACAAGGTGACCACTTTTGAAACAATTAAAAATGTTTCTTAGTTATTAATAAAAAACCTTCTCAAGATAATTTTACCATTGAAAAAGATAATATCTGGCATTTTAAAAATTCACTAAGGGGATTCAGGAGAAAAATAGTGTTGAGAAACAAAAAGGTGATTCATGCAGTGTTAAACAAAGATGACTGGACTTCAGTGAAAGAAATCACATGGTGCCTGATATTAGAAAGCACTGTCTCTGACCCACATCTCTAGAACTCATCAAAGATAACAGGACCACATAGTGTAAAAGTGAGAGTCATTACTGTGAAGAATATGTGTATTTCATTTCAAGCCTAACTAGCTTTGGACAAAATATAATTTTTTTTTCAGTCTAAGTTTCTTCATCTTCACATCATAAGCTCTTCTGAAGATTAAAAGGAAATATATTAAAATATTTTGTACATAGAACATGCATGTATACACATATACATGTGTACATATACACATTAAATTCATGGATATGCATCTATATGTATAAAATAAATAATAACATAGTATCTAATTACTAATCTATATTTTGTTGTATTTATGGCTCGAGTCTAAAGCTTAATTGAAATAATCAGCAAATACAAGAAAGACCATGCAACCATTTTTCTCAAACTAATAGCAACATATTATTCAGACCTCACCTTGAGAAAGATAATTAGAAGATTTTCTACACCATATGTTTGTCATAAGGCTAACAGAAAGCTTTCCTCCAGAAATGCACCTCTCTGACCTCTAGTACTGCTCCTGCCTGACTTTGTCGTGGCATTTTAGTTTATACCTATGGTAGTGAAATGAGTAAATGAGTGAAAAAGTCTGTATTTAGAAACTTCTACTTTGATTGTATTTATTACCCAACCCATTTTACAAATACCTCTGTAACTGATTGTATGAGAAATTAGAGCCGGGAAAACATGCTTTTCTCCATGTGGGTTAGTGTGATTTCTACACAGGGGAAATTCTTCCATCCTTTTAATTTTCTTTTTCACCTCTGTCATTGGAAACTCAGGGCTATGTTCAAATACGTGAATCTCACACAGCCAGAATATTTTGATTTTTTTTCTGTATCTATAGTTCTTAGCAGCTACCTTTAAATTATACTGATTTTATTTAATCTGTCAACAATGATTTCTAGAAGTAATAAAAAACATGAGTCCTCTCAAACTCATGTTGTTTCTTTCAAAAGATTTTGTATTATATATGATTTTAATTGTCAACTTTCTTCCTAGCATATTTATGGATAGATAAATTCTGGAAGTCAATGGAACAGCATCCTTTGCTCCATGCAAGCCTCATCTTTGTCTCTACCACCTCCGTCTCCTTAGAGTGTAATAGGGAGCCAATGATGATATGTTTCATACCTTGCCTAGATAGTTGTGAAAATAATTCTCTGGCTGGTGAACAATTTGCATTATTATAGCAAAAATGTTTTTGAATAGCTGCTATGTTCCAGGGACAGTGATAAAACTACCTTATCTCCTTCTATTTGTTCCTAGAATTGTCTGTGAATAGTCACTAAAATTATAGTAAAGTATGATAAACTTTTACATTAACAGAACCTGTGGGTTGTTAGGAGAACAGAGAAATGCACTTTAATATTGATTTAAAATGCACATTGGGTACAAAACATTGAAATTTGTAGAAAAGGTCAGAAAAAGTTCTGAAAAACTGAGTTCTGAAAAATGGATCCAGCAGGTGAAATGTATGAGATTCCCTAGATCTCTATAGTACCTGGCAGACAACTGCAAGTACTCTTTTTTTTTTCTTATTTATGCTTATTTTTAAAATTGACAAATTCCAAACAAGAGTAGTTAAATATCACTCAATAATATTCAAAACTTCACAAAAGGAAGGCTCATTACTGATAACTCTTTTAATTTGTTTAAGCCATAACGTGTGTGTGTGTGTGTTTAATTCCTGTTTTATATAAGAGCAATCAAGATTAGAGAAACTAAATGTCTTTGCTAAAACTATGTATCTAGTAAAATGTAAAAATTATCCAGTACAGTGGCACACCTGTTATTCCAGCAACTCAGGAGGCTGAGACTGGAGAATTTCAAGTTCAAGGTCAGGCTAGGAAACCTATTGAGACCATGTAACAAAAATCTTAAAAAGAGCTAGGGGTGTGGCTGAGTAATAGAGGGCCCCTTGGTTCAGTCCCCAGTAACATAATTAAAAGAAGAAGAAGAAAAAAAAAAGGTAGAACTTGAACCCAGCTTCTTTCATTTGAAAAACAATTCTGTGTTTTATTGTCATCTATAATTCTTATTTTTGTTTCTGCTAATCTCAAGATTTTTTTCAGAAAATAATAATATAACATTTCTTTCCCTCTGAAAAATCAATTTTAGCTACAAATATCTGTATTATTCCTAATGTATATTTCTAGCTCTCACAGATTGCATTTCTTAAGCCTAATGCCAAATAAAGTTCTTAAACACATTTTTATGTATTTTTACAAAAAAAAATTAAGGAAGTGATTTTTACATAAGGGGAAATATTTTATTTTTTGGAAAGAGATCTTGAGAAGTGTGTTGCAATGGGTTGGATACACCTTATATATGATCATGTAGTTTATTCATCTGGATAAAATAAGCAAGTACAGTTACTCTTTCGGTTAAAAAATCTTTTTCTTGAATAATTTGATCTAGTTCTACCCATTCAAACTTACACACACTTGGAAGAATTCAATTCCACTTAAATGGAGGACTAGTGCAGAAGTGGTACAGTAAGCAATATTGCTGTATTTGTACTAAATAGATTTGGATGACATTTTGCAAATATCTGTTTATGAATACATTGATTAGAAAATACGAGTTTTGGTCACCCTGCTGGGTCCTCTGGTGAGACTGTAATTTCCTTGATGTTTCTTCTTTCTATTTTTATTTGAGGCTTATCACCTCTTTCCTCCTAGCTAAGAATATGTTCTATTTTACATACTAATTGTGAACCCCATATTCCTCTCCAGTCAGCTTATTTCTTTTATATCTTCCCTGACAGCAAAGAGGAAGACAGACAAGATGAAACCTTTCTACTGTCAGACACTGACAGAGCACAGAAATATAGACAGATGGATAACCGATAGTAGGGTTCTAAGTACCCTACAATTTATCGAGGCAAATAGAGGAGAGTTGAGTGGCAAATTGCCTACACTGTTCACAAACCAGCAGGCAGCCCTGTTTGCCAGCTATCCAAATTGTTTCTGGGTAATTTGGCACATTTCTACTTCGTTGTGCTATATCTAAAGGTATGACTTTGAGTTTTGAAAATTCCCTGTTGTGAAAGATCTGCCCAACAACAAGCAATATTTGGAAAGAAGTGTTCAGGGAAAGGCACATACCTTTATTTTATAGCACCGAACAAGAAGTTTTAAGGTGTTATCTTTTAAAGTTTTAAGAACAAGAAACAAATTTATGTTAATAAATATTTGTAGAGTTTTCTTTGTAAAACTTTACCACTTCTAATATCCACACTTTGGAAATTTGATATGATGGTGAAACTGATGGATCTCAGAAATGGAAGTTACTTTTCAAAAATCATATTTTTCACCAGCAGCAGATTTGGATGAGAATCATCTAGCAATGCTATAGGCTAGTGAATTACAAATTAGTGTTTCACAGAAATCATTTTTTCAGTATACTATGGGGGAAATAAAAATGAGAGATGTAAGTAAATGTACAGTTTAAATTGGTTTAGAAAAAATAATGTTAATCAGATGTTTATAATAAAGGATTTGATATAACTTATTATATTTTTTTACTATAAATATCTTTTAAAGGAACCATAGAGATAATTTTTCTTAGGACACTTAATTGTAACAGAAGTCATAGTCCATGGAACACTTTGAAATACATATCTCAGGCAATGATATAATTCAACCTTCTTAGTACCTTAAATAATACTAGTAATATTAATAACTATTATATATACACATATATACAAAAACACTTGTTCTTCAGAGTTTTTGTGTTCTTATTGCAAACCTTCATTCAAATATAAAAGATATTTTAAATTAGAAAATATGTTAGTAGTATAATAGGTATTTGAAGCTAGATCATTGCTAAAAATAATTTGGAATAGCTCATTCAAAACCAAGGAAACATTTTTTGGAGGCCTCATAGATATCAACTGGTATAATATCTACTGGGGATATCACATTGAACAATATCAATGAGGATATCTGCTTCACGGATCTTCCTGTGGTAGTCTTTTCTAATTAATAGACTGTGTTAGTTTTACCTGACATAGTCAAAAGCATTAGAATTTAAAATGCTCCAAGGTTAAGTAATCATCTTTCCCACTCATCTGCAAATCTACTACTTCCAGTTTGCCATATTTCAATAAATGGCATCATTTATTGAATTACTTAACTCAGAAAGCTTAAATAATATTGACTTTTCCAAGATTCTCATATCCCATAGTCAATCAGTAAGTATTGTCAGTTCTAATTCTTAAATATCTTTTATTTTTGGATACTCCCTTCTGTCACTACTTACTTAGCTCTAGTACATCATCATCATTCTATAGTCTATATGTTTCTTTCCGCATACTCACTTTCCCTTCTTCCCATTCAGCCACCTAATCACATCCAGGATTGTATTATATATTTTTTTTCTTTGTCTAGATAAAATTTAATCATTCTACATTTTTCATCTGAAACCCTCACTTTAACCCTTGAGTTGTAATATGTAATCACCAGATTGGTTTAGTTCTTCCCTTATCATATTCACACACTTCTTTGAAGATCTTTTCTTCTAGTAGGGATCATACTTCTCATAAACTCGTGAATTCCAGTCTGTCACTCTAAATTTAAAACTCCTTGGTAACAGGACTATGGTTGTCTTTGTTCAAAACTATAGAACCAGTACTTGGCTATTACTTATATATAAAAGTGTGTGGAAGTTTATTCATCCTATGCCATTACTTTTATCCCCACAGGATGAAATTGTTCATGTCTCTTTTCCACTCCATATTCTTTCTACTGCCCCAAATAAATGACTCTCATTCAAGTTTCAGATCAAAATATACATCCCTAGCAAAATCTTCCGTTATTGCTGATGCCCCTAACAAGTTCAGATTTAACCAATAGTAAAGTATTTTTTCCCTTCATGTAGCAATAGTAATAGCAATCTCCACACCTGCAATGGTGATCTTATCTGAAGCAGATGCCTTGAAGAGTACCTTGTGTAAAGAATCGTTTGCTGAAAATTAATTTTGCTGACTATGTTCTATTACATAGGCTCAGACACTTATGTGTTCCTGATGCACAGATCCAACTGTCAATTTTTTTTTTTTTTTTTGTACTGAGGATTGAACCTAGTGGTTCTTAACCAGTGAGCCATACCCCCAGCCCTTTTTTATATTTTATTTAAAGACAGAGTCTTGATGAATTCCTTTAGGACTTTGCTAAGTTTCTGAGTCTGGCTTTGAATTTGCAATCCTCCTGCTTCAGCCTCCTGAGCTGTTTGGATGTCAGGTGTGTGCCACCATGCCTGGCCAACAGCCAATTTTGATGCTCACACTTAAGCACCTTTTTTTTTTTTTTCCCCATCTGCAATGTTGCAGATTGGACTCAGGGCCTTGCACATGCACATGCAAGGCAAGTACTCTACGACTAAGCTATATCTCCAGCCCTAGGAGTCTCATACTTAAAATATCTGGATCTTACTTACCCCGTATTTGTGCTGTCTCACTCATCTAACTAAATAGTACCATAGCCTATTTTCTACTTGATTAGAAACTTGGCCTGGGCCTTGGATTCTCACTTTATTTCACTATCCCCCTATTCCTTCTACAACTTCAACAGCAAGACCTGAAAGAAATCTCTCCAATATTTTGCCCCAATGTTCTTCTCTTTTTATCTACTGTAGCCATCTTAGGCCACCATCTTTTATTTCCTGTTTTTTTTCAATTATGTGTTAAGTACTCCTGAGTTTGCTTCCATCCTTTACTAATTCACTCACTATATAGAGCAAATAAAATATTTTAAGAATATTTATGAGATCACACCACACAATTGCTCACAAACCCTTACTGAGAGAATGCAGCAATTGGACAAACTGGGCTATGTGAATCAAGAGAGGGAATTATGGGTAAAAATATATAAGAGAAAAAACAGATTAATTGTTATTAAAATTTGCTTTCAGATATAGTTGGGTAATGTATCTATGACAGTCTACTTTTAAGAACCTACGGGAAATTCAAATGAATTAAGTCAATTCTGCCCATCATTTTTTCTTTTTTCTTTATGGATATACATGATGGTAGAGTGTATTTTGTCATTATACATACAAAGACTAAGTATAACTTGTTCCAATTAGGATCCCATTACTCTGGTTGTACATAATGTAAAGTTACACTGATCATGTATTCCTATCTTGTAAGGTTAGAAAAGTTATGTCAAATTCAATCTACTGTCTTTCCTATTCCTATCTCCCCTCCCTTCCCTTCATTCCCTTTTGGATGCGCCAATCATTTCTAAAACATGAATTTTGATATGCTGAGAATGTATAGCTCTGTAACTCTATCAACTTCCCCACTTTAAATGTAATCAAAGCAGACCTGAACTGTATCTAGTGTACATTTCTGAAGATGTGATCTTTTTTGTGTGTATTAATTACATTTAGGATATTTCCTAGGCACTTACTAAAATGTTTCAACTACTTTTATCTCTGATATTCACTAAGGTTCTACAGCCCTATTTAGAGAAGGTTAAAAACTTTATTTCTCTTTTTAATAGTCATTTTCTCATTCTCTAACTAGCTTTTAACCTCTGTGCCATTTTGACACGGAGATTAAAAATACCCTGCACCAATCATAAGATGTTTGACCTTTTACATCCTAAAATAAAAAGATAGAAAAAGATGATATCATCTGTAGGGGGAGTATATTTGACTCCATAAAAATCTCTGCATGTCGCATTTTTATTATGTAGCTTTGTTCCCAGACCATTTCCCCCGTATGTATTTGTGTCACGAAGACGTTTGATTCAATTTTATGTATTTATATGTCTCTCTTTATTTCCAACAGGAAACATTAATAAGGAAGAAAGATTAGGAGTGAGTTTTAGAGTTCAGTAGATGAGAAAGAGAACATGTATGGCATGTATAGTTGAAATGAAAAAGGGTCAAAAGCATTAGATGGTTAGATAATTGAATTGTAGCAGGCTACACCCTGAATTAATATATTTTCAATGAAAAGAGAGCAATCACATTTCCTGTGAACTCTTTGTAGCTCATAACCAGTTTACATTGGCCTTTGCTAGTCAATTTATTTTTTCCAATTGTTTATTTATTTAGCCAATTACTGTCTGTCCCTTATGCTTTGCAGCAACTTTCCTGAACCCATATATTCTTTAATTCATGACCCAGAATCCTAAAATGTGTTTTCTCCATATTTCTTTCTCTAATAGGAAAAATAAACCGATTGGCTTAAACTTGTTCAGTTATTATATTTGAGGACAGTTTTCTGAATAGGGGTCATGTCAGGCTGAGACAACATGGGAATCAGTTCAATTTAGGATTAGTTTTGTTACCCAATTTAGTGATTATAAGTTACAGGCCTTGCTAAAATGTATATTAACCCCTGTGATCCTCTAGTCAGCCTTCTAAATCCTTATAGCTGCAAATGCCCTATAAACTGATGTGTTATGTGACTATTGTGAATCACACTGTGCTCTCTCTTAAGCTCTGCTTATCACTTTGTGACCATGCAATGACTTGTGAATGACTATAGTACACCTAATGTTAGAGACCATAAATTAGAGATTGAAATTAATATCCTTTCTTAGATTGGTTGCAATTCTTTATTGAGATACAGCATATCTCCCAAAATGATTTTAGTTTTTTAGTAGATTGAGCAAAAGTAATTTTAAAGTTTCAGTTGCCACATTCTCGTTATTATCACTGGAAATATTTTTCACCTGTTCTATTGCAGTATAATCAATTACCTGGAAACTCTGTAGTCAAACAGTGACCATATTTCTTTTATGATTTTTTGGGGGGGTGGTCTGGTATCTTGGGCAGATACATTGGGTGATTTTTCTGTTCTAAAGTTTGCTAATTGCTTTACTGGGTTGAGTTCAGTTGGCAAATGGTCTGTATCAAAAGTATCTATGCTCTATCATGCATATAAATAGTGATTTTGCAGTAAAGACTGAATCCTGGGTGCAGCTGGGAAAATTCCCAATACTTCTATACCTCTGTCTCTATTACAATAGTCTGGGGCATTCGAATTTCTTATGTGGCAACTCAGAGCTCTAGAGAAAGTGTTACAAGTGATCCTGGAGAGTTGCAAGACTTTTATGACCTAGACTTAAGATCCAAGAACTTCTGTTCTTCTATTGGTCAAGCTAGTGACTAGGCTAGTTCAAGAAAGTGGAGTTGAATTCTTCCACTCATGGGGAGGAACTTGTGGATTATTTAATCTTTCATATTGCCTAGTCCTCTGTTAGCCATAACATACATCGTAACACTTCCAGGATGATAACATGAGATGAATTAAAAATTTACATTCCTTGTTGTTTATTCTTTCCTCTTTTATGCATTTGCTTATTTTCTGAGCAACATTAAAGGAGGACTTTATCAGATGCAGGTAGTGGAGAAATGCAGTAGAATCATTCATAAAATTTCTATTTTAGAAGGGGTCAATGGAAATCCTTGCTTACAACTCAATTTCAAATAGTCAGGAACTTATTTTTGTAATCTTTACAATAGCTCTTTGAGATAGATGTTATCAAATATATGAGTTAAATTAGAAAAAAAAATTTCATAGAGTTAGTGTTGCTCAAATTCACATAGCTCAAAATACTGCCTCCACCAGATCTGTCTCTAGAACTTTCATTTACAAAATAGGAAGATTTATTAATTTAAAAGAATATCAAATAAATTTCATTTTCTTATTATAAAAGTATATATTATCTCTGGGATAATTTAGTATATAGTAAAGCAAAAACAAACAAAAAAGATATTCAAAGACTATATTTCCACTACTGAAATATAATAACTGTATTATTTGAACACATACTTTTTTTAATGTGCTTATTATTGCTATATAACAACCCCCAAACTTCATGGCATAAAATGCCAATCATCTACTTAATTGACTAGTGTGTAGGTTGTTAATTTAGGCTGAGCTCAGCTGAGCTATTCTGGTTTTTCAGACTTTCTCAGTTCTGTGCCAAGTGAGATACCTTTACTCTGGTACTATGCACTGAATGCTGGGAGACCATTGTTCCCTGAAGACATGGTCTTTCCTCCAAAGACTTTTCTAAGCTTGGTAGTGTTCCTTAATGCACCTGAAATGTTTGCGCATATCTGCTCATTTTGGTACCTGTGGCTCCTTTTCTTCAGTCAAGGATCCTGTCTTCCATGTTTCCATTTATATCCCCAAATTTCTGTCTGTCATCCAGGTAACCATCAAGGTGTTACTAGCTATAAACATGAAACAAAAGATAAAATGTTGAAAAAGACAAACGATGATTCAGTAGAAAATGTTGTTTATGAAATGCTGACATTGAATCAGAAGCAAAGAAGACCCATTGGATTCTGTAATCTTGCTGGAACAGTTGGTGACCTTTGAGGGATTAGTTTTAGGCAAGTGGATATGGAGGAAACCATGTTATAAAAGCTAAACACTGAGCTGGTAATGAAGAACTGTAGGATGCAGGTGTAGGATGCCCTTTCAAGAAAGTTGGCAAGGAAAAGAGGAAGAACAGTGAAGCAAAGCCTCAAATTTTCTTTGGGTCTATATCTAATTAACATAAGAGAAAAATGTTCTAAATGAAGGTAGGTTTGTTAATTGATGCTAGTAGCAAACTGTCAGGTTTCAAGAGAAAAATCCAATAGAATGAATGGAGAGGCCATTATGAGTTCAGGTCCTGAAGATGGTAGGAGAAACCAAAATAATTACTAATGTTAAAGAACTTCTTACTCAACAACAGGAACAAATCTAGATAATCATGAAAATACAGATAGCAATCATCACAGGGAGTCTCAGACCCAGTGGCTTTTACTTTGCTTTAATTTTGTACTTTTTAAAAATTTATTTCTCATCTCTTTTATTATATCATAAACATTTTTAAATCTAAGATTCCCTCTCTACCTACAAACAGCATAGAAAGAATATTTTAAGAGAGATTTTCTTGTCTTAAGCCATATATAGTTTGTATTTAGTAGTGAAGTTCTTGTTCTTAATTTAATTCCCAATTTTAAATCTGTCAATTACTTTACCCCCAGTGGGGGCTGAAAAAGTTATTTTCATTAAGTCATTTTATTGTTAAAAGAACAGCTTAAGAACACTGCTTATTCAGCAAACCGCCCCGCGGCTAGAGTCTGCAGCGCGCGCTGGGAAACGAGGAGATAGCGACGCAGGGATACAGCGCTGCAGTTTCTGCCAGCCGTGCAAGCACCATACTCAGGGCTGAATTCTGGGTTCGAGACGGGGGAAGGAAGCGGTCCATCTCGGTTCTCCACACCGGTCAGACCACAGAGGAGGCCAGCAGCCACCATGTTAGAAAGCTGACGTCACCATTCCTGTTTTCGACTGACCACAGCGCATTCAGCCATAGAACAGGTAATTTCAGGCTGCAATTCGCCTGCGGCTTGCAGACAGATTGCTAGGGTTCAGTGCCTGGGTGCTTCTTAGAACCTGATCTTATCGGAGCGAACACCGAGCGCGGGGTGGCCGAGTTCCGGCTCCCGGAACCGTCCCGGAACCGCTCTGGCCCAGGGCTGCGGAGCCTGCGGAGGCTGCTTCTTGGACCCTGCTCCTATCAGAGCATACACCAAGCACTAAGCGGCCGAATTCCGGCTCCTGGAACTGAGCCCGCGGGGACTGCTTCTTGGAGCCTACACTTATAGGAGCTTACACGGAGCACGGAGCGGCCGAGTTCCGGCTCCCGGAACTTCCCTGGCCCGGGGCTAGGAGCCCGCGGAAACTGCTTCTCGGTCCGGGTCCTGCTGAGGGCCGGTCAGGACTCACCCGTTGCTTTGGTTGCCCGGAAAGGGGAACAAAATGCTGCCATTCGCATAGGATACCAACATGGCAGAGATCTGATGTCATCAGAAAGCGGCGGAGGAGAGAACTTCATCAATACCAGCGGCGACATAAACAGTTGGTCTCCTGGTAGGGGGGGTGAGGCACAGACACCCGAGTCTCCTCAATTTGTCCTCGAGCCAGAGGGGAGGAGCCGGGCCGCCGCCAGCGCCCGGAGCAGGCCCAGCGGCTCGCCAGCGTGGTGACCGCGTGACCCCAATTGGAGAGGGGGCGGAGCGGAGCCGCCACCCGCACCCGCAAGGTGGGCAGACCCGCGACCCAGTGGTACATGGGCGTGGTAGGAGGGGCAGGGCAGAGCCGCCGTTCGCGCTTGCAAGGTAAACAGACCTGTGACAGCCTGGCGGGTCAGGCCCAGTGGCCTGCCAGTGTGGTACACACGTCACCCCAACTGGAGTAGGGGCAGAGCAGATCCTTCTCCCACGCCCGGATCAGGCCCTGCCGGTGTGGTGGTCACGTGACCCCAATTGGAGTGGGGGCGGAGCGGAACCGCCACCCGTGCCCGCAGGGTGAGCAGACCTGTGACCAACCTGCAGATCAGGCCCAGGGGTCCGCAGGCGTGGTAGGAGGGGCAGGGCAGATCCGCCGCCCGCGCCTCCAAGGTAGGCAGACCTGCGACAGACCGGCGGATCAGGCCCAGGAGCCTGCCGGCGTGGTACACACACCACCCTAATTGGAGTAGGGGCAGAGCAGAGTCGCCGCCCGTGCCAGGAACAGGCCCAGCGTCCTGCAGGCGGGGTAGTCACGACACCCCAATTGGAGTAGGGGCAGAGCAGAGCCTCCACCCGTGCCCGAAAGGTGGGCAGATCTGCGACCGACCAGCGGGACAGGCCCAGTGGCCTGCCGGTACGACAGACACGTCACCCCATTTGGAGTAGGGGCAGAGTAGAGCCGCCGCCCGCGCCTGCAGGGTAGGCAAACCTGCAACCGACCGGCGGATCAGGCCCGGTGGCCTGCCGGCGTGGTACACTCGTCACCCCAATTGGAGTAGGGGCAGAACAGAGCCGCCGCCAGCGCCCAGAACAGGCCCAGTGACCTGCCGGCGTGGTAGCCACGACACCCCAATTGGAATAAGGAGAGAGCAGAGCCGCCGCCCGCGCCTGCAGGAAAGATACGCAAGCAGTATGAAAAGACAAGGAAAGAAAGGACCACAAGCAATGCAGGTCAACGCAACTTTAGAAGAGGTAACAGCTGCAGCAGATGGAATGTCAGATAAAGAATTCAGGATATACATGCTTCAGATGATCTGGAGTATCAAGGAAGACATTAAACAGCAAAATCAGACAATGAAAGATCACTTCGACAATGAATTACGCAAACAAATCCAGGAAGCAAAGGATCAACTATACAGGGAGATAGAGGTTATAAAAAACAAACAAACAGAAATCCTAGAAATGCAGGAAGCAATAAACCAACTTAAAAACTCAATGGAGAATACTACCAGCAGAGTAGAACACTTAGAAGATAGAACATCAGACAATGAAGACAAAGTATTTCAACTGGAAAAGAACATAGACAGCTCAGCAAGACTGTTAAGAAACCATGAGCAGAACATCCAAGAAATATGGGATAACATTAAGAGACCAAACTTAAGAGTCATTGGGATACAGGAAGGTACAGAGCTCCAAACCAAAGGAATGAGCAGTCTATTCAATGAAATAATACGAGAAAACTTCCCAGACTTGAAGAATGAGACAGAATCCCAAATCCTAGAAGCCTACAGGACGCCGAATGTGCAAAATCATAAGAGATCCACACCTAGACACATTATAATGAAGATGCCCAACATACAGAATAAGGAGAGAATTTTAAAAGCTACAAGAGAAAGGAAGCAGATTACATTTAGGGGTAAGCCAATCAGGATAACAGCTGATCTTTCAACACAGACTCTGAAAGCTAGAAGATCCTGGAATAACATATTTCAAACACTGAAAGAAAATGGGTTCCAACCAAGAATTGTGTATCCAGCGAAATTAAGCTTCAGGATGGAAGATGAAATTAAAACCTTCCACGATAAACAAAAGTTTAAAGAATTCGCAGCTAGAAAACCATCTCTTCAAAACATCCTCGCCAAAGCATTACAGGAAGAGGAAATGGAAAATAACAATGAAAACCAACAGTGGGAGGTAGGACAGTAAAGGGGGGGAAAATAATCAAAGAGGAAAACAAACCATGTTTAGTAACAGAAATAAACAAATATGGCTGGAAGAACAACCCATATCTCAATAATAACCCTAAATGTTAATGGCTTAAACTCACCAATTAAGAGACACAGGCTAGTAGAATGGATCACAAAACAAGACCCAACAATATGCTGCCTACAGGAGACGCATTTGATAGGAAAAGACATACATAGGCTGAAGGTGAAAGGTTGGGAAAAATCATATCACTCATATGGACTTCGGAAACAAGCAGGAGTGTCCATACTCATATCAAATAAAATAGATTTCAAGCCAAAGTTAATCAAAAGGGATAAAGAGGGACACTACATACTGCTTAAGGGAACCATACACCAACAAGACATAACAATCATAAATATTTATGCCCCAAACAATGGTGCAGCTATGTTCGTCAAACAAACTCTTCTCAAGTTCAAGAGTCTAATAGACCACCATACCATAATCATGGGAGACTTCAACACACCTCTCTCGCCACTGGACAGATCTTCCAAACAAAAGTTGAATAAGGAAACTATAGAACTCAATAACACTATTAATAACCTAGACCTAATTGACATATATAGAGTATACCACCCAACATCAAGCAGTTACACTTTTTTCTCAGCAGCACATGGATCCTTCTCAAAAATAGATCATATATTATGTCACAGGGCAACTCTTAGACAATATAAAGGAGTAGAGATAATACCATGCATCTTATCTGATCATAATGGAATGAAACTGAAAATCAACGATAAAAGAAGGAAGGAAAAAGCATACATCACTTGGAGAATGAACAATAGGTTACTGAATGATCAATGGGTTATAGAAGACATCAAGGAGGAAATTAAAAAATTCTTAGAGATAAATGAAAACACAGACACAACATATCGGAATCTATGGGACACATTGAAAGCAGTTCTAAGAGGAAAATTCATTGCTTGGAGTTCATTCCTTAAAAAAAGAAAAAACCAACAAATAAATGATCTCATACTTCATCTCAAAATCCTTGAAAAAGAAGAGCAAAACAACAGCAAAAGAAGTAGAAGGCAAGAAATAATTAAAATCAGAGCTGAAATTAATGAAATCGAAACAAAAGAAACAATTGAAAAAATTGACAAAACTAAAAGTTGGTTCTTTGAAAAAATAAACAAAATCGACAGACCCTTAGCGATGCTAGCGAAGAGAAGAAGAGAGAGAACTCAAATTACTAGCATACGGGATGAAAAAGGCAATATCACAACAGACACTTCAGAAATACAGAAGATAATCAAAAACTATTTTGAATCCTTATACTCCAATAAATTAGAAGATAGTGAAGGCATAGATAAATTTCTTAAGTCATATGATCTGCCCAGATTGAGTCAGGAGGATATAGACAACCTAAACAGACCAATATCAATTGAGGAAATAGAAGAAACCATCAAAAGACTACCAACTAAGAAAAGCCCAGGACCGGATGGGTATACAGCAGAGTTTTACAAAACCTTTAAAGAGGAACTAATACCAATACTTTTCAAGCTACTTCAGGAAATAGAAAAAGAGGGAGAACTTCCAAATTCATTCTACGAGGCCAACATCACCCTGATACCTAAACCAGACAAAGACACTTCAAAGAAAGAAAACTACAGACCAATATCTCTAATGAACCTAGATGCAAAAATCCTCAATAAAATTCTGGCGAATCGGATACAAAAACATATCAAAAAAATTGTACACCATGATCAAGTAGGATTCATCCCTGGGATGCAAGGCTGGTTCAATATACGGAAATCAATAAATGTTATTCACCACATCAATAGACTTAAAAATAAGAACCATATGATCATCTCGATAGATGCGGAAAAAGCATTCGACAAAGTACAGCATCCCTTTATGTTCAAAACTCTAGAAAAACTAGGGATAACAGGAACATACCTCAATATTGTAAAAGCAATCTATGCTAAGCCTCAGGCTAGCATCATTCTGAATGGAGAAAAACTGAAGGCATTCCCTCTAAAATCTGGAACAAGACAGGGATGCCCTCTCTCTCCACTTCTGTTCAACATAGTTCTCGAAACACTGGCCAGAGCAATTAGACAGACGAAAGAAATTAAAGGCATCAAAATAGGAAAAGAAGAACTTAAATTATCACTATTTGCAGATGATATGATTCTATACCTAGCAGACCCAAAAGGCTCTACAAAGAAACTATTAGAGCTAATAAATGAATTCAGCAAAGTGGCAGGATATAAAATCAACACGCATAAATCAAAGGCATTCCTGTATATCAGCGACAAATCCTCTGAAATGGAAATGAGGACAACCACTCCATTCACAATATCTTCAAAAAAAATAAAATACTTGGGAATCAACCTAACAAAAGAGGTGAAAGACTTATACAATGAAAACTACAGAACCCTAAAGAGAGAAATAGAAGAAGATCTTAGAAGATGGAAAAATATACCCTGTTCATGGATAGGCAGAACTAACATCATCAAAATGGCGATATTACCAAAAGTTCTCTATAGGTTTAATGCAATGCCAATCAAAATCCCAACGGCATTTCTTGTAGAAATAGAGAAAGCAATCATGAAATTCATATGGAAAAATAAAAGACCCAGAATAGCAAAAACAATGCTAAGCAGGAAGTGTGAATCAGGCGGTATAGCGATACCAGACTTCAAACTATACTACAGAGCAATAGTAACAAAAACAGCATGGTACTGGTACCAAAACAGGCGGGTGGACCAATGGTACAGAATAGAGGACACAGAAACCAATCCACAAAACTACAACTATCTTATATTTGATAAAGGGGCTAAAAGCATGCAATGGAGGAAGGATAGCATCTTCAACAAATGGTGCTGGGAAAACTGGAAATCCATATGCAACAAAATGAAACTGAATCCCTTTCTCTCGCCATGCACAAAAGTTAATTCAAAATGGATCAAGGAGCTTGATATCAAATCAGAGACACGCCGTCTGATAGAAGAAAAAGTTGGCTACGATCTACATACTGTGGGGTCGGGCTCCAAATTCCTCAATAGGACACCCATAGCACAAAAGTTAATAACTAGAATCAACAAATGGGACTTACTCAAACTAAAAAGTTTTTTCTCAGCAAAAGAAACAATAAGAGAGGTAAATAGGGAGCCTACACCCTGGGAACAAATCTTTACTCCTCACACTTCAGATAGAGCCCTAATATCCAGAGTATACAAAGAACTCAAAAAATTAGACAATAAGAGAACAAACAACCCAATCAACAAATGGGCCAAGGACCTGAACAGACACTTCTCAGAGGAGGACATACAGTCAATCAACAAGTACATGAAAAAATGCTCACCATCTCTAGCTGTCAGAGAAATGCAAATCAAAACCACCCTAAGATACCATCTCACTCCAGTAAGATTGGCAGCCATTATGAAGTCAAACAACAACAAGTGCTGGCGAGGATGTGGGGAAAAGGGTACACTTGTACATTGCTGGTGGGACTGCAAATTGGTGCAGCCAATTTGGAAAGCAGTATGGAGATTTCTTGGAAAGCTGGGAATGGAGCCACCATTTGACCCAGCTATTCCCCTTCTTGGTCTATTCCCTAAAGACCTAAAAAGAGCATGCTACAGGGACACTGCTACATCGATGTTCATAGCAGCACAGTTCACAATAGCAAGACTGTGGAACCAACCTAGATGCCCTTCAATAGACGAATGGATAAAAAAAATGTGGCATTTATACACAATGGAGTATTACTCTGCATTAAAAAATGACAAAATCATAGAATTTACAGGGAAATGGATGGCATTAGAGCAGATTATGCTAAGTGAAGCTAGCCAATCCCTAAAAAACAAATGCCAAATGTCTTCTTTGATATAAGGAGAGTAACTAAGAACAGAGTAGGGACGAAGAGCAGGAGAAGAAGATTAACATTTAACAGGGATGAGAGGTGGGAGGGAAAGGGAGAGAGAAGGGAAATTGCATGGTAATGGAAGGAGACCCTCAGGGTTATACAGTGGAGGGGGTAGAGAGAGAGGAGGGGAGGGGAGGGGAGAGGTGGGGAGGGGGGAGGGTGGAGGATGGGAAAGGCAGCGGAGCACAACAGACACTAGTATGGCAATATGTAAATCAATGGATGTGTAACTGATGTGATTCTGCAATCTGTGTATGGGGTGAAGGTGGGAGTTCATAACCCACTTGAATCAAAGTGTGGAATATGATATGTCAAGAAATTTGTAATGTTTTGAACAACCCACAATAAAAAATTAAAAAAAAAATAATAAATAAATAAAATACAGTATTGGCAAAAAAAGAAAAAAAAAAAAAGAACAGCTTAAGTTAATTGCATGTCAGGCTTTGTGCTGAGACTTTAAATGTTTTTTTATATCATTTTTCCTTTGAAATTACATGAAGATATATATGCATTTTGTCTCTATGTATAGAAGGGGAACTGAGATTTAGAACAGTTACTGTCCAAAGCCATCCAATGAGGTTGCAGAAATTACATGTCTGTTTTCAGAGCCCCAGGAGTAACCCTTTGCATTATTGCAAGGAGATACAAAACAGTTATCCAAACTAAAATTCAAGTTTATATTAAGTTCTAGTTTTCAAATTTTATTTTTTATTAAAAAAAACTTTTTTTTACCATAAAATCAGTAATAAGCCATGTCTCTTACCAGCTCTCAACCATGTTGATGATTTGCTTGATAGTTTATCTTACAGCTATACTAGCTATACTCCTGACAATTTCCTATTTCACTGATATTTTTAAAATAATGAAACAAAAATTTATTATCAATAAAAAATGATTGGCAAAAGATAATCTGAGCAATAAAATCTTCAATTTCCTTGTTTCTGGTGTTGCTTCCAAAGAGGTGCTTTGCAATAGTGAATTTCCTTTAAATAAATATTGATGTTTCCATTTGGAAACTAATAAAATCTAATGCCTTCCATGGTTGGTAGCAATAAAATGAAGTATGTATTGTTCAAGGTGGCCTTAATAGCTGGCACTAAGGCTTAGTCAGATTTTATAAGTATTTTAAATTATATTACTCAGCAATTATTGTTAGCATAGACATTGCTATGTGCAATTATCTAACACTTTAAATTATCTAAAATCAATATGTAGGTACTAAAAGCTTAGACATGTAACTCTGAAATGGCTCACATGAACCCATTTGACACTATGTTAATGAGACTGTCCTATTTAGCCTATATTTACACCTTGTAAACCAGGCTAATTTAAAAGTTTAACATGCAGACTTCAATAACATTATCAAATGCATGAATGTTACTATTATGAGGAAAACAATGTTATGGGCAATAAAATATCTAAGATTGTCTCATGCTTGCCCTTGCTGTACCTAATATTGTTTTCCACTCCAAAACTGAATTTCATTCAACTCTGATTGCATAGAATATTTGCTCAGTCATTTAGATTGATATTTCACTTGTTCATTCAAACTCCAACCTTGACCATTTCTATTCCTTACAGTTTCCAGTAGGCATGTGTAGATTTTTACACTTAATGTAAATCATTTCCTTATTCCAATTTTAAGGAATATTCTTTGGATGAGTTATAGTAGTACATTGAGAAAGAAATTATTGGGATTATAAATGTATCAGATAGCAACAAGAGAATATTCTTTTTAATAGTTAAGTAGTAATAATAGTCAGGTTTAGACTGTAGGCAGATAGAAATCCTGTTATACTTGACTAAATAAAATGAATTGAGTAAGAAATAATTCTTGGCTTAGATAGTATACACTGAAATCTTAATATGCATGTAGTACCTAAAAAGAGAATTCCAGCATGGCTTCATATCTTCCATATGTGAAACTCCCTTAATAATCAATAGGAGTTCCAGGTTTATTTACAGTGACAGCTGACCTAGAGAGGGTAAATGGCTTTGCAAAGCACTTCTGCCCTGGGAAGGACACCAAGAGGTTATCTTGACTGTCTCTGCTTTTCCACAACAACACACTTAAATCATCCAAACAGCTTGGACATCCTGTTATTAAAACTGGTCAGGGAGGGTCCTCCTTAGTCGACCATATATTATTTAACAACACTCTTCATTGCTTTATTCTTTTTTATTCACTCATCTACCTCTTCAGTTTTATTCTGTTATAAAGTTCATTTTCTGCCTTTTTCTTTTCACAGGAGAATATACCCATTTTCTACACTTTTTTTTCCCTAATATATCCTTCAACAGAACCAGAAGCCTACAGATATTAGAATTTTAAAAAATATATATTTTTTGATTTGACATATGCAACATCCTTTCTGACAAACTGATAAACTTTACATTCTTTAATAGTAATTCATGAATAATTTTCACCCTGAGTTGATACCATCAATTGTAAATGATTGTGTAAAAAAAAATACTCTTGAAATATAAACATCAATTGGAAGAACTAAAGGGAAAATTAGTTCAACATTATTTTAAAAACACAACTGTGGTCTATGACAGGGTAAATTTACGTAGACTCAACAGAAAGAACAGGTTGTTCTTTCTGTAATGTTTCTCATATTCTTCTGGATTTTCAGAAATGTTTTCCTAGCTGTCAAACCTTCTTTCTTTATTTCCTTTCTAACAAACTTAGATGTGATAGTCTACCACTCCAAGTATTATTGTGCCAATAACTTGAATTATTTTCCCTCTTTGCCTACTCTAGCCTATACATGGGGAAAAACTCTCACTCTGAACTAACACTTCTTGACCTTCTTCAGGCATATTATTAGACTGTTGATTGCAGCTGTGGAAAAATTTTTGGGTTCCAAAATTTAACTGGCTCTCACTTGGCTGCGAAATCCTGTCACTCCTCTAGAAAGGGCTCTCCTGCCTCACGAGGTGATTGTTTCCATCCTTGTCCACTGTTTTCAAATCTCTTTGCCTAGCACCCACCTCACTACTATTAGGAAATGACTTTACTGCTTCTCAGAGAAAATCAAATCTTTTTGTTCTGAAAATCAAATCTTAAGGAACTCTCTGAACTTCTATCCTCACTCAATGCCCACCCCCATGCCCTAAATTTGGTTAACCTTTGCATCCGTCATATCTTCCTGTTAACTAGTTGTTCCTCCAGTGTAAGGCTTATTTCTCCATGTCAATATCTCATTGCCTCCTGCAAGATAAATTATCTCCAAATTGTGCTAATTTCAATGTTTATTGGTGACTTCTTGTCACTCTTTATTCGTGTTCATTTTGTATTTTCATCAAAACATAGAAGTAAAGTAACCTGCCAATCTTGTGTCTACAGCTCTATTTCCTTTTCTTTCTTACACATGTCAGTCAAATATTTACAAAAGCCAGACTTGGCACATGCCTGTAATCCCAGTGCCTTGGGAGGCTGAGGCAGGAGCATGCTGAGTTCAAAGCCAGCCTCAGCAAAAGTGAGGTGCTAGACAACTCAGTGAGACCCTGTATCTAAATAAAATACAAAATAGGGCTGGGGATGGGGCTCAGTGGTCAATCCCCAGGACCAAAAAAAAAAAAAAAAATTACAAGAGCTGCTCTACGTTGTTTCTGTTTTTTGTCTTTACTTTGTAGGCTAATTGACATCTCCTATTGGACTACTCCAACTGGCACGAATAATCTGCTCATTTGTACATACAATGAAAAAGTTCATTGTTACTTTGATTTCTTAGTAGCATTTGATCTGAGGGCCATTTTCTCACTGAGTCACTTCTTCATTGTCTTCTGTGGTTCTATCTCCTGATTTGTGACAGCTCCACTGAGAGCTTCTTTGGAGGTGTTTCTCAACCCGTCAGTTAAATGTTACTGGATGAATTCTGCTCTAGACTTTTATTTGGGATTGCCCTTATCTGCTCTCATGGCTCTGGATAGTCTTTCAATTTCACTTTCATTTATGTTTCTGCTTTTTAACCCACAATTTTAGTGTGCTACCAGATATTTTATTTGAATATTCCTCAGACAGCTGAAATTTGGGGTGTACATATTTAACTGTTTACTTGTAACTATTTTTTTTTTTTTTGGCTTGGTGCTCATTCTTTCAGAGAATGGTATCACCATCTCTACTTTTCTAAGCCAGAAACTTGGCCATGTTGTAAATTCCTGTCAACAAGGCCTGTTGAGTCTACCTAAATTTACCCTGTCATAGACCACAGTTGTGTTTTTAAAATAATGTTGAACTAATTTTCCCTTTAGTTCTTCCAATTGATGTTTATATTTCAAGAGTATTTTTTTTTACACAATCATTTATAATTGATAGTATCAACTCAGGGTGAAAATTATTCATGAATTACTATTAAAGAATGTAAAGTTTATCAGTTTGTCAGTTAAATGTATTTTAAACTATCATAACATGTGAAATCCCTCCTTACAAATTTATTATGAAGTATAGAGCTGACCTTGTCTACTGCATAACTTTGGTCATATTATTAGTCATGTGACTTTTTAAAATTTGTTTGATACCATGGACAGAACTTACATCATATTGCTGATGAACTGTGTGTGTTCTATTTATAAGTTCTATTTATAGAACTGAGACTGTTCTATACAACCCTAAGAAGAACAGGCAATCAACAATATTTTTCAAATAAGGAAACTGAGTTCCAGGCAATTTAACCTAATCGTCCAAGTTAACATAGCCACTAAGCAGAACAAGGATCTGCACTTAGATCTTTCTGACTACTGTGTTCATTCCTTTTCTGCTATGCAGTACTACTTTCTGAGGCTATTTCAATTAAAGATGCTAATTTAGAGATTGAACCTGGTGATACAACTTCAATTCTGAATTTATTTTAGTATTATGTTGTGGTTCTTCTTTCAGAGAAAGTTTAGCATTTTCCTTTTTATTGTTATTATTTCTGGTTTGCTTAAAGAACACTTCTAATTTTATTACTGCTTAGTACTTTGTGTATGTGTATTTATGAGTGCTCGTGCACAAATTTAATGGAAGACAACAAACCACTCAGAAGTCTTATTGTTTGCATGGTCAGTGAGAACATATGTTTTTTAAGCTTCTAGGAAACTATTCATCAAGAAAGAAATCGGCAACTTAGTACCATAAGGAATATGAATCTAATACATGACTTTGCTGTGATTTTTTTTAAAAAAGATTGATGCTTAATTATCAAGCTAGCTAATCAAAAAGAGGACTAGTTCATTCATATTTGTATTGAACCTATTATTGATGTTTTATTTTATTTTATTTATTTACCCATGTTTACATTTGCGAATATTTTGGTAATCTGCCTTAATTTCATTGAAGAACAATGTTTGAATTTGGTAAATACTTTAATCTTTAATGCATTATTGTTGAAAATGCCCCCTGACTTAATGCTTTTAAAATGTGAAAAGTTCTAAGTTTTTGTTTTGTTTTATAGATAAAAAAATATTAAGAGATAGAGTTAGATTAAAGGGTTAGGGACAAAGCTTAATGGTAGAGCGTGTTCTTAGCCTGCAGAAAGCTTGATCCCCAGGACCAAAACAAACAAACAAACAAAAAATTAGGTTACAGCTAAAGATTATTGGTGCAGATTACAAACATAGTTTAAGCACTATAAAATATTATATATCATATGGTAACAGTGCACATACTATATATTAAAAATACTTTGTATTTTGAATAAGACATGCTCCTTAACAGGAGGTGCTTATGGATTACCTGACACATTAAAAATCTTTGCACAACAATGTCACTCATGAAATTGTATTAGGCTCAATCAAAAATATTATCCTATAGATAAAAGAAGTAGACATTGGTAATTCCACAGAAATAAATCAAATAAATGGAGAATATATTGTACAGTAGTGATTAAAGGAGAATGTGATTGATTTTGTCCAATTAGATCAGCATGGACTTTAGGGAAAATGCTTACATGAATGTTGCAAGGGAAACCCTCCGGAGTTTAGCAAGCAAATAAGTATGAGGAATGTGATGGGGGGCATCCATATGAAATATGGAGACATAAAGACTTTTGTCTTCTCCAGGAAGGTTGTGATGTCTGTAACACAGTGTTAGGGTGCAAGGGACCACTATATATGCATACAGAGTGTTACTTTGCATTTTGTACAAGTATGTGAGATTTAAAGAGGCACCCACTCATACCTTAAACATATTCTAACATTAATGATGTTACAAAGGCAGCCTCATGGATTATGGACCTAGAACAGCCAGGAAGGTGCCCTGCCCACATTAAACCACCCCAGTGCAGAAGGACATGCCTCTAAGGAATATGCACTCACTCGCAGACAGGCATCTTGGGGCAGCAGTAACCTCTCCTGCCCTCACTCTGCGATCCCCTGAGATTGCCTCTGTTTCTCACTTGTTTGGATGATCCAATTCTCATCCCTGACTGTTTGAAGCTGAATATCTAAAAAACTTCAAACAGAATAAATAGTTGTTGATTATGAAAACTATGATAAGGAAGATGATACCAATTGCTGATGAGATTGTCTAACAGCCATCGAATGCTTTATATTTACCCATCACTATGTTAAGGATTTTAGGCTTTTTGTCTTATATACTCTACTATTCACCACAACATGAAAATAGGGATTACTATTATTACCAGTGTAGATTTACCTCTATGTGTAGTCATTTTCTTTTGAGATCAAGATATGTATATATTTCTCAAAAATTGCCACATGAACATTTTTGTTTGGACTGCTTATAGTTGTTTGTCCTTCATGACTAGGCATCAGAATCTCATGAGGCCAGTCTAAGAAATTAAAAATGAAGAAGCATATTCCAAATAACATTTTTTTCCTAATACTCATGTTTCTAATCTGATTTTTCTTGAGGGTAAATTATAATTCAGTTAATTTCATATTCCTCCTTTTTGCATGAAAAACAATAAATGATATAAGGAAAAATTGCAGAATTTAGGCATGTTTTGAAAACTAGAGATAATAGAATTACATAGGACATGTAGAATCAATTCCATTTATCCTCATTCTGCTTATTTTTTAAGGGTCATGAAACCAGAAACCACCATTCTGAATAAATTGATATGTGATATTAATAGCCAATTGCAGGAAACAATTTCCTTCACTATAAATACTAACTAGATATTAAATAAACAAATAATCTGCTGTGAATTGAAGCAGTCTCTATGGTATGCATCTAATTTAGTGTGAATAAGTGATAGCTTGCAGTTGAGTGATGCCAATATTTTAAACATGATTTAGATGCTTCTGGTGCAAATTGAAATGTGACCTCAGCCAGTTGTTAAGTTGATGATTATACCAACATCTGAGTTGAGTGACAACATGACCTTTATCCTTTCTTGGAATGAGGATTCACTGAATTAAACAATCTCTCTAGAGATTTCCAACTGGAACTATATATAACAAATTTTAAGTATGAAAGAAATCACCACTGTTGTCAATATTTTGCATTTTTTCAAAGTAGTGAAAATCCACTTTTACATTTGATGCTTACAATACATGTGAAAACTATGATGATCTCCATTCTACTTGTGAGAAAAGATTAGTGAAAATAATTGGCCAAGGCCATTAAGCTAATGAATGGTGGAAACAGAAATTGAATTAATCTTTAATTCTGAAGTGTATAGCTTTTGAAACCAACTTTGTGTTCATACACACACACACACACACACACAGAGTTGGTATAGGAGTTTGTATAGGGTGAGAAAACATCTTAAATCCTTAGCAGGACAATATAAGCATCATTGTTTTCATCTATAAAGGTCATTGAATTTTGCTTTCTTCTAGTCTTAGCACTTTGGGTTCCAGCAGTTCCACCACCTCCTAATTCCTAAATCCTGCTCTCATATGTCTCCAAGCTTTTTCTTCTGCCTAAAATGACCTCCCACCCTGCCACCACAGTATTCACACTCCATACCCAGTTATCTGATAAACTCACAGTCCTCCACATGTGCGTTAGTATCACAAGGCTGCCAGTACCTTGCCAGGGTAATTTCTCCTGTCCAGGAGGGAATAAATTAGAGTCTGAAATAATTAGTGAATAAATAAAAGACATAGTCAAAGAATAGGTTTTAAAGCAGAATGCCTGATTGGTCTAACCTACACAGGAGTTGGAGTCTAACAATTAAAAAATTTCTCTGGTGGTTTATTTAAGGGGGTACATCAAATGCAGGGAAAAGGTTTCAGGGGCAGAGTCTTGCTTCATGTCTTATAATCAACAGGTTTACTGGCATCTTGGCAGGCTACACCTATCTCAGAGAGGCTGTGTGGCTAAAGCAGATCATCTCCATCTCTGGTGCTGTGTGGGATCATTTTGGTAGAGCTGAATAGAAATTCACATGTATCTGGGTGGTCTTAACCAGTGGGATTGCCACTACAACTTTCCAAATACCAGATTTTCCTATTCAATGGGCTTCCATGCTGATTTGGTCCATACATAGTCCATGGATGGCTCTTGACACATCTTGTTGGTATTATAGAAGCTTAAACAATAGATATAGAGGAAACGGACCAAGATCCTACAAATGTGGCAACCTCTGGAAGCAAAGGTTATTCTTAGCATATAGCCATCTAGAAAATGAGTACTATAACTCTACAAGCTCAAAAAACTTGATTCTGCTAAAAAAAAAAAAAGAGCAGAAAATGGATTCTTCCTTAGAGCTCTAGGAAGGAATGTATCCCACTCATAGATTGATCCTAAATCCTGTGAGACATTTAGACAACTTCCAACCTATAGAACTATTACAAACTCCCTTTGTGTTGTTGAAAATGCTAAATTTATGGTGATATTGTAAGAGACTGAGCATGTAAAGTGACAATGGCCAGATCATATATAAAAATAGAAATCTGATCTATAGCCCAGCAAAAACTAGTTCAGGAAGCCAACCCACAACCTGTGTGGCATTGGGCCCTAAAACCTAGAGTGTATGATAACAGTCAGCTTCTCTAGGTTGTGTACCCACTTCCACCTGAGGACCAACCAGAGGAAGCCAAATCTGTAGACCCAATCCTAAACAGAAGATGCTCTGCTTCTAGTTAGCCCATCTTGACTTCTCCATGCCACAACCTCTGATCTGGGCACATGTATGCCTTTCCTAGTTTCCACTATAAAGCTTCTGTACTTACCAGTTGCTTTTTTGTATCAGCTAAACACAGTGATGGTGGATGATCCTAGCTATGACAAGAGCTGTGAATATACAGCCTTCACTGTTCTCCTATAGTTGGCCTACTTTAATTTCACTGTTGGAAAGGGAGGAGCAAGTACTCTTCCTTTACTTGCCTCAAGTTCTCCAGCTAGAACCTTGTAAACTAAACTGGCAAAAACAAAACAAAACAAAACAAAAAAACAGTCAACAAGAAAAAAAAAATACACATTAAGTTTATCAATAGGTACATCCCATACACATATGAAAATACTCAGCTGAGGAAATCAAGGGGTAATTAAAAACTTGGGCTTTTATGCAATCTTAGACTAAACAAAGTAAAAATGAGTTTTAGGTTGGTGGGGAGGCAAGGTGACCAGGAGAAATACAGAAACCAAGGTTGTTTAGCAACATTGGTGATGCAGGTTTAAGTCAGTGTTTTCTCCATTAATGAGAATTTTATGAGTCCACATTTTCCTAGTATAGGAGAATAGTAATGGAAATTTCCTTTACAGATAAAATTTACATCATGAAAGGAAAAAGGAAAATGCATGTTCTATTTTTAGAACGTCTCCTAAATTTGCTGATTCTCAAAGGCCTTTAGAGTAAAATAACTCATATGTGAAAAGGTAGGTTGGGGTATTTGTAGAATGTTCTGGTACTGCTCAGATTTTTCATGACAGCAATAGAATAGGAATTCATCCAGTGTAGGAATAAACCTGGAAAGCTCAGTGGTGGGGATCTGGGGACTAAGGTAGTGTCTGTTAACAAGGACTACAGCTGACCATGCAGAAACACATACCGCTGAGAATTTTCCAGTGAAAACTGGCCCTTTGATGATGTGAAGGAAACCAAATTTCAACAGTGGCACTGTGTATTGGATGAGGCATTGCAGAATTATACTGGGTTCAGACTCACGTCCTTTCCATACCTCCTGGACTGGACCCACTGGGGCTACTTAGTCCCTAAGAATTGTGGGCAGCTTGGCGCCAGCTCAGTGCGGTAGATATTGGACTCCTTACAAAACTGGCATGTGGTTCTCAAGTCATTAATTGAAAAAAAATAAAAGAGATTTATTGATGTTTGTTCCTCAAGTTTGTGGAGCATGAAATCATGGTTTCCTTCCACTTTCCACTGTGAGCACTCTGTATGTTTTGAATTATTTATATTGAGCAGGCATTACTTTTATGATCAGAAAAAGAAAACAACACATAGACATGCTAATTTTGCAAAAACAAAATAAACAAAACCTTGAGGTCTATAAATGGTTTTATTATTTTCCTGAATGAGCCTTCCTGTAACCAGAGTCTTCTCTATTTGTGAATATTATAGGGAATAGTTTCTGAAAAATCCATAATGTGTCATGAATTTCCTCTCCACATCCCAGTTTTAAACTTAACTTTATGCCAGAGCTTGTAACGAACTTTAATTTCTCATTTAAAACATTGCCATTACCAGACTCAAAGGCATCTTTTTTTATTTCCCTCTAGATTATCCTATGTTGAAACACATTTCATTATATCTTAATTATTTAGCCCCCACATTGGGAGGAAGAAGATTCACCTTAAGATGAAGTTTTAAAAATCATCAGGAGATACTCTATATCCAAACTCTCCCTGAACAAAAACAAAGAATGTCACTAATGGACCATCATTGTTTGACTGTGTCCCTGTGGCCATCGTAAACAATTACCAGCAAAATGGCACTATGTTAATTCAAAGGTTGCAGTCACCCTCTTCAGAGCTGAGGTTATAGCTCTTTCCCATCTGTTAATTTTGTATTATTATAATTTAGATTTCTTGGGGAAGCAGATGGCCATAAACTTTAACAGGTGTTTATGGTGCACTGCCTTAACTTTAAATGCCGAACAGGTACAGCTTGAAGTTTGCTGGGCTGCACAGGGAATTAGTAGTTTAAATGATGTGTGGGTAGAGAATTAATTTGTTTTGAACTACCTGAAGAAAATCCAATATACTGTGCACAGTGGTTCATGCTTACTTGACATGGTGCAATACAATAAGAAATGTCAAAAAAAAAAAAAAAGAAAAAAGATTTAAAGAAACCGTGAACTATATTCTTCAACCAGCCTAGTACTTCTTGTCCTGCTAATAAAATGCCAAACAAGAACATGATCCAAGGGTACTGCAGTGGATAAAAGTGGAACAAATAAGGAAGCATTCATGCATCAGTGACTGCTTCAATAGTTATCTGCGTAACATAGCTCAACTGGAGTCTCTGGAAATAAAAATAAAATGCAAATCTGCATTCCTCTTCTGTACATCTTCACAATATTTTCCGCATATATCATGTTATGCTTCAGTTAGCAATGTTCTATCTTAGTTGAATGGAGCACTGTCTACTGTTTTATAATTCATACACAGTGGGGGAAAATATAAAGAGCAATGTGATGCCTTGGCTTGTAGGTATTTTCGGAAAAAAATGAAATTCTTTAAAAGCAAAAACCATTTCATTCTATGTAGGAAAAACAAATATAAAACTGTATGGAAAACTACTGATCAATAAGCAAGATACAGATTATTGAATCACCTATCCAATAATACATTATCCCTAAATCATGTACATTTCCTTTGAGTTACCTGGTATTTTAATGGCAGCAGCAAAAAATATTCACACTGACTTATATGCCCTGTTTATATCAGATTTTACTTTAGTGCTTTATCTCAACACATAGAATATTGTTTGGCACAGGTAATAACTTGATAAATATTGGTTTAATTTGTTAAATGTGTTAAGAGTTGCACAGGCACTACAGAGGACCAAATAGTTATATTTTATCAATAAGATTGAGATAGTTGTACAAAAAAAAAAATGTTTCAGCTGGGCATGGGAGTGCAAGACTGTAATCCCAGCAACTCAGGAGGTTGAGACAGAAGGATCACGAGTTCAAAGCCAGCATCAGCAAAGTGAGGTGCTAAGCAATTCAGTGAGATCCTGTCTCTAAATAAAATTTAAAAATAGGGCTGGGGATGTGGCTCAGTGGTCGAGTGCTCCTGAGTTCAGTACCCAGTATTAAAAAAAAAAAAATGTTGTTTTAATGTTGTAAGCATCTAAATGATGATTCTGATTTCTGTACAACACTGGGATGCATGTTTGCTCAATAAAATAAATAACATGTAAAGAATGGAATTAATGGTGAGATTTTAGAAATCACTTCTACTTGTTCTGGAGTTGGTTGATATTCTGGAGTTGTTTAATGTCCCATACCATGTGTTCCACCTAAAAATCTGTCAGATGACTTTCTGATCTACCTTGTCAAATCTACTGTAAGATCTTTTGACAGTCAAGTTTACACTGTTTTCAGCTGTCTGAGACAGTTGAAAACTATTTATGATTACAAAGTGGATTATGCCATTCCCTGGTAAAATATAACCTTATTAGAGAATGGTCATTAGAAATTGCAATTCCTGACTTAAATGTGTGTTCTTTCAGAACAAAAATCTGCAATGAGAAAAAGTTGAAAGAATGTTCCTTTGGGTATCTTCCACATTGCCCTGCAGATCTACTCTACCACCCTTTTTCTTTTCTTTTTTTAAATATATATATTTTAGTTGTTGATGGGCCTTTATTTTACTTATTTGTATGTGGTGCTGAGGATTTGAACCCACTGCCTCAGGCATGCTAGGCAAGTGCATTATCACTGAACCACAACCCCAGCCCCTCTACCACCCATTTTCAATCTGCTTCATAATCAATGAGGTTAACTGACATGGACCTGAAGGTTGGGCCTCCAGCTGATTTGGCCAATGGGGAGTCACAGACAAGAAGCTAGGGTATCTATTTTCCGCATGCCAACATTGTAAGGCTGAGGCTTAAAGGAATCCTCCCAGTCTAAGTGCTTCACTCAAAGATCACAGGTCTTGTTTCCAGTAACCTGATGCCTTTGTTTGCTCTTTAGACCTAAAAGCAGTAAGATGTTTCACAATTACCAACCCCTGGTATTACACTATTCATTGTAGTTTTCATACACAATAGCCCCTACTTTTATAAATAATGGCTTTATTAAATTCTCCTCACATTACCTAAGTTGACTATATGCCATCTGCTTCTTGCCTGGACCTTGACTGATAGTCTCGAAGTGAGAACTAAAACATTTTAAAGTATCCAAAGTTTTAAATTGCACCCATTTGTTACTTTAAATTTCTTAAGTGATAGCAGATTGGAAGAAAGTGGATGAGAAAAATCCTTTTACACACCTTTTTATTTTTTTCAGTAGAGAAATTCCTGTTTACTTGCAACTATTTTAAATTTACGTAACTACTTAGAATTGAGAAGAAAATAATATAGCTGTTCTTTTGAGAAATGGAAGCTGTCAAGGCTTTATTACCAAAAGGAATCACCAAAAGTAATCAAGGCTCTTTTGCAAAATGTGATGTGTACCTTCCTGTCAAACTCCATTAACTTACAGGTTTGAATTATAGTTCTATTTCACAAAATAGCGTGATGGAATCAGACATAATAGTAGAAGCTGAGATTTGTGTTTAAAATTGCATTTTCCTTGTTCTGGAGAGAAATAGAACATTTTGCAACATATAGTTCTAATCAACTGTTAATAGTTAATTCAATGGCCACCTGCACCAAATTCTGCTGTTCACAGAATAGAACATCTTGGTATCCCAGAGAGAACATCTTTACTCTCCTATTTGTGTGTGAGCTACAAGGTGAACTTCTTGTGAACCAATGGGGAAAGTGAAATCTTTATGTGTCCCGCAAATTGAGCATTTTGTCCCCTATTGGCTACATATCACAATCTCGGAGTTCATTCCACAGATATCCAGCTATTTGCCACAGAATCATATGTGGGCAGGAGAATATAAAAAGTCTGAAAGATGATTTATAAAAACTGTGTATATTATTATGGGTTTGTTTTCTGTAGGCCTTTTGTAAAAGACTAGAAAGGTAGACAATCTATCCATCAGTTTAGTGAGAAGTGTATTAGATCAGCTAGAAAATTTTTGCAAAGTATGAAAGAGACTTTAAAAATGTTTTTTTTTTTTTTTTGGAAATCTTGCTGATAGGAATTTAGTCTCAGATTTCTTTGATAAAAGCTTGGACAATAGTATATTTGGTTTGTAAAAGCTCTCTCTTTATGCACTCATACAATGGAGATGATCCTAGCATTTTTTCTCTATTTCTCTGAGACTGTGTTGAGGATTAAAGTCTTATACAGCTCATAGCACGGTGTCTGGCATAGAACAAAGAGCTATTATTGTTACTTTGTATGCCTGTGTTCAACAAAAGCACTTTTTATTTTTTATTTTGAGACAGGGCCTGACTAAATTGGCAAAGCTGGCTTTGAACTTGTGATCCTCCTGCCTCAGCCTCCTGAGCTGCTGGGATTACAGGCATGCACCATCACACCTGATTGATTTTACTTTCTTAATTGTGAAGGAGGCATAGTAGATTTTGATAAGAGAGAATAAGGCTGGGCTGGAGATAGGGAAAGGCTGGTATGTGCCCCTGGAGAAGAAAAAGATCTAGTAAGCCAGTAGGGCCACAGGTAGGGACTTCCTAGATCAAGAAGCAAACTCCTGCTCTTGACAGGCAACAAAAGAATATTATAGACCTCATTCCAGGCTCATGTTGGTTACTACTCATCTGTACACTAACATTCTTTAGGTCTACTAAGATTCCATATTCTCTACTCTCTAGTTTCTTACCATTTAATTATTTTTTAATACCAAAAATGTAATTTGACATACATAAGCTTCCTCAGGTTAAAATAGCCCATCTCTCCGCACTGCCTTTCATGAGTACCAAGTGTTAACAGCTTGGCTTCCACAAAGGTCTGAGGATCCCACCATGAGAGCAGCCCTTCATTAAATTCTCATCAAGTCCCTCCACTGGAGGCTACCATCTGAATTCTCATCAACGGTACAAAAAAGAATCTAAAAAAGGGGGCATTCCTGAACCTCGACACACAAGTGCAACTCACAAATTTGTAGTCATGAACTGAGAGTTGTGCCTGAATGTATTTTAACCTTTGGGGATCAAGTCCCTCTTGATATCTTTCAGATACTTCACTGCCACTTATCTCCAAATAAAAATGTAGTCTCCCATTCTTGGGGGCCTCTATGGCCTTCACCTTGCTGCAGTGCAATACTTCACCTTTTCAATGCTTCTTACTTGGCCTGACTACCCCAACGCTTCACAGGAGAAGTCTTCACTTGTTGGATCACTGCCTTAAATTAGCGTCTGACTCTGTAGCTGTCTATACTTACTATATTTTCTCTAAATACTTTAATAACTCATCATTTTCCTACTTTTAATTTTAACTTATTTCCATTTCTGCTTTTTTGGGGTGTTTATTTGCCATTTGGGGGCTGATTTGAAGATTCCCATTTCTAATTAAAGCGGGATTTATCATCAGCTGTTTCTCAAATTTGACTATGAAAACCAAAGAGGTACTTTGTCCTCATCAAGTACTCTGGACTCCTAGATGAAGATATCCCTACCCCAGGTTAAATATTCTCAGCTGCTCCCTCCTTCTTTACTTGAGTGAAGTACCAAGTACCAATCTGGGGCTTTCTCTTGGTTTAGCATTGACTATCTCTTTCACTTGAGAAGGTTTACTTGATCTGTCCGAGGCTAATCTTTCTCTTTTATAGAACATTGTCTAATATTTTCCCACAAGATGATTATAAAAATAAAATGTACTAATGTACAAAACAACTCAACGATGGTACATACTAGGCATAACACTAATGGTAGTCAACCCTGTTAAACACCAGTTTTAATTTGTAAGGTCAGTCCATACTCTTAGCCTGAGAGCAGGATAATCCCAATGCTCATGATAAAGACCATATATTTTTTTCTCTCCTGAGTGCTTAGTTCAATATTTTGTTTTCCCTGAGAACACAGTTTAATGCAGAATTTGAATATAAGAACTAGAGCCATTAATATGCAAGATAACTCATCATAATAATTCCCTTAATAATTAACTTTAGCACACAAATCCTACCAGATGCTGAGTTTGAGCAGAGAATAAACAATTATACAAGGCTTTGAACCAGTTTGTTTTATGTAAGGGATTTTTCACTTAAGTGATAAGAGAAAAAGCTGCTAATAAAAATTCTATATAGAAAATATTTTTATCTTCTATTATTATGATTATGCTTTAAAATCTTAAATGCTATTTTGCAAATTCAGTTGTATTTTATTATTGCATTCATTTATATATTTGTATGAAATATAGTCTGAATAAAATATAGGAATTAGTTTATCAAAAGATGTATTCATAGAAAGACGATCTTAATAGTAGGTCCATATAGATCATCAATTTATGCTGTTAATATTGGTATTTTCTCTATTATGTATCATTGCTGTAAGTTCATTTGATATATTAAACCCCTTATTCAAAAATAGAAGAAGCAGCTCCATTGTTTAAAGACAAATTTTTCTATCTTCTGAATCATTTTCTCTATTTGGATATTCACCAATACTTCTGAAAATCATTTGTGCAACAACTAAATGAGATACAGGGCAAAAGATGGACTAGCCACAGTGCCTGTCCTCAAGGAGCTTGCATCTAAAATTGTGTAATAGACAAACAGTAAATAAGAGGGTTCAATGTGATTTGTGCTATAAAGAAGTAACTCACCAAGGAGGAAGGGATTCTCTCTCTCTTTTTCATTTAAGAGCTTAGGTTTTATTAAGAAGATGATGCTGGGGTTAGAGTTTGAAAAGGAATAATGATTTTGAGTGATCTGGATTAGAATGAATTCCTAAGGAATTCACCATTGCAATAGAAATCTCTAATTGTCTGCCTTATGTTAGCTTTAGAAGTAAACATGGTCCATTAGAAAGAAATTCATTAATTGCTTTTTGTGATTAGAATATATGCTTGAGCAAATTAAGCTTTTAGTCTCTTCAAAAGTACTCCATTCTTTGATATATCCCCAACTAAGGAAATTAGAGTTCTCTTAGGCAGAGTAGGCACTGTGTATCTTAGACACAAGAGCTCTTAGCCACCAAATTTTCTATTGTTGTACTTTGTTTACTTAACACAGACTTTGGTGTAAAATATAAATTATGTTTAGAGATTTTTTTTTCATTCCCCTCAGGAAAAGTTGTGAAGTTCTTGAAAATGGTCAGAGAAAAACACTATGTTCCTGGAAGGCTGTGCATTCTTCCAGATTATTCCCAACTGTCACTGTTTTTGAACTATTTTCAACACTTCAAGTTGTTAGTGGCTAGGCACAAGATCTTATTTATAAACAAACAAATGGTGTAACAGTTGATGCCCCTCCTTCCAGTGGAAAAAAAGCAGTTTAATAACTATTTGTAAATTCAGTTTTTCTTTTCTGAAAGAACTAAATACATGTGAAACTGAATTTTCCTTTCAATCAATTGTAATATTTTACTGGTTCTTTCATTAATAAACAACATAAATAAAGTATCTTATCTGTTAATTTAATATTTGCATGAGAATTTTGATTTTAACTATGAAGAATCCTGTCTATCTGTAGTAAGTTTCCCTTTAGCCCTGATAGTTTTAGCAAACACATACTTGGTACAGGTATCAGACATTTTCTTTATGAGGTATAGGAAAGTTGAAAAGGAAAATATTATATACACATGCAGACATGCCACTATGATTGTGGTTTACAAAAAAGAATCATGGTTCCTGAGGAACTTAGGTCAGGGGTAATTCATATGAGAGATGGCATTTGTGTTGAGTTTGAAGAGGTTGAGACAAAATAATATTCTAAGCACAGGAAATTATTCTTGTATAAAGAGGTGGTTAATAGGGAAATTGTTGAAAGAAAAAAGGCATGGCATGCTTTGGAATTAGATCATAAGGGAGCATGGGGAAGTAAAGTGATCAGCAATGAGTCCAGGACAGAAGCCTGGTAACAGCATAAAGACCTTTCTATTGGAGAATTTTGAGTTTATCCCCCATGCAACACAGAGCAATTCAAGGGGCAACTTGATCAAGTTATATTTCTATATAACTTGATAATGTAATATTATATCCAAAAAGTACCATTGGGCCTAGAGCTCCATTAGTCGAATTGATGGGTCACTAAGTGGTCTAGGCCAGTATCATTAGGAACAGAGTAGGAAAAAATATATATAGGATACTCCAGTAGAATGAAAAATAAGGATATTTGTAAGCTATAGCACTAACAAATATTGTATAATTTACTACATGTAAATTTGGTGTATTGTCATTATCACCCAAAATAAAAACAGTAATATTTACCTTCTCTGTATTTATTTCAGTGGATTAAACAATAGTGAATTTCTTTTTGTGTTCACCTTGATGCTTTCAATCAGGAAAAAAATCTATTTTTAAACTTGCTGAATTAAAAAAAAAATATTTGAAAACACGGATTTCTAGGAATTGTGTATTTCACCCCTTTCCAAGTGTATTTCTTCGCTACTAATCTGACTGAACTCCTAAGGCACTCCTGAAGGAAAACTCAAACATCAATGCATTCTTTTGCCTTCCAAAAAATGATATTATGCATACAATATCTTTACATTATTGAGTTAGTTTTTATATTTTTGTCTACTAAGCACAAATCAACTTTCAGGAAATTCTTACCCATAGTGGCTTAAGGAAACTAAAAACTAGATTATGTTGTGCCCTTGATTGCTAAGTGTAAGAAAATGAGTGATTCAATCAATACCAAAATTATTTTTAGCCTCATTAAGAATTTCATTCTGTGTTCTATTTTTAAGCACAGTTAACAAATATAAATACATTTATGACTTAAAAATTCTTCCTATATTGTAATACCTACTTTTTTCATTCAAAATGGAAAGAAGGGCAAACAAAAAATTTTGCTTTATTTTCAGTATGCAATGTGATTAATGTCATAATCAAGGGCATAGAAAGTGCTTAATTATGAATACTGCACAAAGAACATCTGAACTTGTTCTCTTTTCTCTAGGTAGCTTTAAAGATTCTTATTTATAGTCAATCAGGTTTAGCTCTAGACAACTATCACAGTTATCATGTCTTATATTTGTGTATAATTTAAAGTTTTACAGTACATTTCTTGTACCTTTTGAATTATTTCTGTGTTAGAGCATTTATTGATGAAGAAAATAACTTGGAAAGGTTAGTCTTTTTCCCAACCTCACATAATGATAATGTCTCCTGATATTGAATGTGCCCTCTCTTCTAATTCTCCATCCAAAGTTGTCTACTTGGAACTCTCTACAAACTCTTGCCAAATGCTGACACCAATCTAAGTCAAGAAGTTTTGCCCTTTTATATGGTACCTCATAGGCCATAATTAATTCTGCAGTGTAGAACCTCCCATGAAAGTTGTCATTTCCTTTGCAAGGATGACTTGAGTTTGCATTTGTATGCTTAGAAGATTTTACTCGTAGATAAATATATAAAGGGCTGGCTAACAGTCTTTAAAATAAATCTCTTTAGAAGAAGGTGCTTTCATTTTAAGTTAAAGAATAATCTTGTTCAGATAAAATAACCCTGGAATTTTAGATAGAAGAATTTCAGATACCATATGATGGTGTTTTATGAAAAAACAAAACAAAAAACCTTTGTTCTAGGGTTGTGATCTACTATTTTTCTTTCTTTTTAAAAAAATATTTATTTTAATTTGTTATACAGGACAGAAGAATGCATTTAATTCATAGCACACATAGAGCACAATTTTTCATGTCTCTGGTTATACACAAAGTAGAGTCACACCATTTGTGTCTTCATACATGTACTTAGGGTAAGATATCCATCTCATTTCACCATCTTTCCTACCCCCATGCCCCATCCCTTCCCCTCTCTACCCTTTGCCTTATCTAAAGTTCCTCCATTCCTCCCATGCTCCTCCCCGCATCCCTATTATGGATCAGCATCCTCATATCAGAGAAAACATTCAGCGTTTGGGTTTTGGGGATAGACTTACTTTACTTAGCATAATATTTTCCAACTCCATCCATTTACCTTCAAATGCCATGATTTTAGTCTTTTAATGCTGAGTAGTATCCCATTGTGTATATATACCACATTTCCTTTATTCATTTATCAACTGAAGGCCATCTAGGTTGATTCCACAGTTGAGCTATAGTGAATTCTGCTGCTATAAACATTGATGTGAATGTGTCACTATGATATGCCGTTTTTAAGTCCTTTGATTATAAAACAATCCTTTGATTATAAAACAAGTAGTGGGATATAAAACTGAGTCAAATGATGGTTCCATTTCCAAGTTTTCCAAGGAATCTCCATACTGCTTTCCATATTGGTTACACCAATTTGCATTCCCACCAGCAATGTATGAGTGTGCCTTTTCCCCCACATCCTAGCCAATACTTATTGTTGTTTGTATTCTTTTTATAAAATATTTTATTTTTTAGTTATAGTTATACTCAATACCTTTATTTATTTATTTATTTATTTATTTATTTATTTATTTATTTTTACATGGTGCTGAGGATTGAACCCAGGGCCTCGCACATGCTAGGCAAGTGCTTTACCACTGAGCCACAATCCCAACCCCTGTTTGTATTCTTGATAGCTGCCATTCTGACTGGAGTGAGAGGAAATCTTAGAGTAGTTTTGATTTGCATTTCTCTACTTGCTAGAGATGTTGAATGTTTTTTCATATCTTTGTTGATTTATTGTATATCATCTTCTGAAAAATATCTGTTCAGTTCATTGGCCCATTTATTGATGGTGTTATTTGTTTTATTGGTGTTAAGATTTTTTAGTTATTTATATATCCTAGAGATTAGTGCTCTATGTCTGATGTGTGCATGGTAAAAAAATGTTCTCATTCTGTAGGCTCTGTATTCACTTCACTGATTATTTCTTTTGCTGAAAAGAAGCTTTTTAGTTTGAATCCATCCCATTTGTTGATTCTTGATTCTATTTCTTGCACTATAGGAGTCTTATTCAGGAAGATCAGACCTAATCTGACATGATAAAGATTTGGGCTTATTTTTTATTCTATTAAGCACAAGGTCTCTGGTTTAATTCCTAGGTCCTTGATCCACTTTGAGTTTTGTACATGGTGAGAGATAGGGGCTTAATTTCATTTGCTGCATACAGATTTCCCATTTTTCCAGCATCATTTGTTGAAGAGGCTATCTTTTCTCCAATGAATGCTTTTGGCACCTTTGCATAATATTAGATAACTATATTTATGTGGATTTGTCTCTGTGTCCTCTATTCTGTACCATTGGTCTGAAAGTCTATTTTAGTGCCAATACCATGCCATTTTTGTTACTATTGCTCTGTAGTATAGTTTAAGGTCTGATATAGTGATGCCACCTGTTTCACTCTTCTTGCTAAGGATTGCTTTAGCTATTCTGGGTCTCTTATTTTTCCAGATGAATTTTATGATTATTTTTTCTATTTCTATGAGGAATGTCATTGGGATTTGATTGGTATTGCATTAAATCTGTATAGTGCTTTTGGTAGCATGATCATTTTGACAGTATTAATTCTGCCTATCCAAGAACAAGCTAGATCTTTCCATCTTTTAAATTTCTTTCTTTAGCATTCTGTAGCTTTCACTGTAGAGGTCCCTTATCTCTTTTGTTAAGTTGATTCACAAGTTTTTTGGTTTTTTTTGAGACTATTGTAAATGTCTTTGGTCATTATGAGACCCTGAGTTAGTTCTTATGAGAGTGTTATTATCAAAAGAGCAAGTCCTGGCTCAACACAGCTCTCAGGCTTTCTGTCTGATGAAACAACTGCATTTCCACTCACATGCACTCCTGCCATTGTGAAGTCATCCTTACCAGACTCCATACAATGACAGCAAACCAGCACCTGACCCTTGATCTCCAGAACTGTAAGTTACATTTTTTTTTCTTTCTAAAATTACCTGCCCTCAGGTATTTCATCATAGTGATAAAAAATGGGACTAAGAACATAGACTAGTTTATTGGATGAAAGAAATTTCAAACCAACAAAAACATTCAAGCTGTAGCATGAGAATTATTGTCTGCTTTTAGCCAGACTTTAGTGACACTTTACTCCAAAAAGGAAAAGAGAAAACAGATTTAGAAAATGTTTGGCCTTGTCAGGGAAGGAGTGAATAAAATGTATATAACACATTTGACTTAGAAACCACTTTCTGAGGAGATTAATACATGAAAAAAAAGGAAGCCAATCCTAACAACTGGTAAAAGGCCCCAGGGCATGTCAAAAATCTTTGAGGCTGCTCTTCCCATCTCTGGCCCAGAGAACTGCCATGGTGAATATTTTCAGGAGGCCCTGTTGTACCCTCTGTGACTTGCCACCTTAGACTCCCTTGGGCTTTATTTACCTGGTTTTAGTTGATGAAGAATTTTTTGGCCATAGCTGTAATTCAGATAGACCCAGATGTGGTCTGTGCCCATGGCATACTTTAGCATGCAGTTGAGTTTGCAGAAGCATAGAATGCAGGAGTTACTGGGTAATTGAGGCTTCCATTGAAGTTTCAAATAAAAGCCTGAGAGGCCAGGCAGAAGTTCATCACAGGCTCAGGGGCCCTGACTAGTAGAACTGTGGGAAAGGAGTTGCAGGGGACATTCCCGAAAGGCCTCACTACCAACAAAATGGAGTGCCTGTGGTCTCATTTTCCTCTTTCCTGACCAGGAATGTCAAGATATTAATTTCTAGCAGTCTTATTTGAGTCAATAATACACTGAAGCCAATCAAATTTGAAAGATGTTATAAACTTCAAGTTCCATTCTACTTTGTAATTTTCTCATCTCCAGCAGAAAATAACTATAACTCTTAATACACCCATCTGCTTAAATATGATATCAAGCATATATAAATATTTACTTCATGTCTCTTTAAGTGGTTAATGGAAAATTAGCATAGTACCATTAATTTAAGAAATTCTAAGATCTGTAACAAAAACGGTGGGGGTTGTAAACTCTATTAGGACAAAAATAAATAAATTTAATTCAGAATTTAAACTGATCTCTCAAAACTTTAATATATTTGAAAGCAAAAGTGGATTCTGTACCAAAGCTAATATGTTATAGCCCATGTCCAAAAAAATAAATTTTGTAATATCACTTTCCTAACAAATATAATTAAATTATGTTCCTACCTTCCTATTTTTATTTTTTACATTTTAAGTTGAATTTGGACTTATTTCAGAAGTCTCTGAATATCAAATATTTTTTTCAAACTTATAATTGCAAGTAGTCAGCTAAATATTATAAGATGTATGAATGCTAAGTTTTTTCCCCAATTTTAAAATTATATGATTATATCAAATACAAATCAACTGCAAATGACATATATGTTTTAAACTTTGAATGTGTTCAAAATTGTGCAAATGTACAGTTAAAATTTTTCTCCCAAATAATTATGTTTTGATTTCAAACCCCTAGGGTGAATAGCTCACCCTGAGCATGAAAGTTTTGAAAACAAATTCAGCAAACCCTGATATTCTTAAAAATAAAAGGACTATGATACTAAGAAATTAAATGAAGTTAAAATAGCCTTAATTTTCTTCCTGCTTATACAATGTTTATACCTACCAGTATAATTTCAAAGGTGGCAAATAAACCCGAAAACATTAAGAATATATTTGGAGCAAAATTTAGAGATGATGAAGATTCCTTATAAGTAATACATTAATTGTAAGCAATAATAAAAAAAAATTGCATGGCAGAATTTTTTAGATTCCAAGATTGCATGTGGATATAAGCAGATATATGACCTGGGTTTTGAGGGTAGTGGTGAAGAGATGGGAGTTGTGGTCAGAATTGTCACATATTTCTAATTTTTTTTTTTAATTAGAAAACTGAGGTAAGTGACCTACAGGTTCTCTAAAGTTTTGTAACATTTCTATGCAAAGTTTGGACCAGTTTTTGAAAAATCAGCTGCAGTATATGCATTTTCTTAATTTTCCTGTTTTATTATGAATCCCAGCTCAGCCTAGGCAATGCGAAGACTGTCCGTTTAATAATTTCTAATAGATTTATTTTGATTTTGCCTCCTTTACTTTTAGCTATTTTTTATTTGGTCATTTTTCTCTCTCTCTAGAGGTGAGCAAACTATTTGCCCTAGGCTGTGATAACTTTGAAAAGTAATCTGAGAGAAAAGGCCCAGTGGCCCGCGGCGGGACAGAGCTTCCAATCACTCCTGCAAGGTAGGCGGGCCTG
>NW_025999968.1:36542515-36561870 GCF_001458135.2 Marmota marmota marmota | reverse complement strand
ATGAATGTCAGTAGAGGGGGCAGAGAGAGAAGAGGGGAGGGGAGGGGAGGGGAGGGGGGATAGTAGAGGATAGGAAAGGCAGCAGAACACAACAGACACTAGTATGGCAATATGTAAATCAATGGATGTGTAACTGATGTAATTCTGCAATCTGTATATGGGGTAAAAATGGGAGCTCATAACCCACTTGAATCAAAGTGTGAAATGTGATATATCAAGAACTATGTAATGTTTTGAACAGCCAACAATAAAAAATTAAAAAAAAAAAAGAAAAGTAATCTGAGCTTGAAAATCAATTTAATGGCATGTTCCTTTAGCATTAGGATCCTCTCTTGCCTACATTCCGCAAAGTTAAATGAGAAGGTGATCTGTTATGACTCCTATAAAAATAAATATACTCACAGCAGGAAAAGCCTGTGAAAGTCCAGAGGCATTACTATCTGTCCAGGGTCTGAATATCTATGTATCTTCGCAAGACCCCAGAAATAGCAAGAGATGAAGGAGGCCTGATAGTCCTTGTTCATCATTTCCGTTTTCTTCCAAAATTGGTGTTTAGTAATTTAGCTGAGTAGCTCACCAGATGAATTTAGAATGCTTTTGGGACTTTATTCCATGAAATGTAATAATCTTTTTTGCTACTTTTAGAAAATTCTTTGGTGAATAAAAGTAATTCAGAGATGTTTTGAGAATTCTAAGCCCATGATGCTGTCAACATACCACTGGGTTTGATATGATTGGCTTGGTACTCCTTACTGACTTGGCATTATTGTGGAGTGTTCTGAACATAAAAGCGCAAATATAAGATAATTGTATTACTTTTGTCAAAATTATGACCCTCACGTCACTCTATCACTTTTTTTTTAATAAGACAAAATGTTTGGGTTTTTGTATAAAAGTAGGTGCACTTAATTTTTATTAGGATTCTGTTTTATATGTTCTGTGTACCTCAAACATATTTCATAGTGGTCAATAAGATATTCCATAAGCATAGGATTTTCTTTTATGTAAGTATCAGACTGTCCTTATAGTTTTTGATAACACCATTATTATGTTTCAATTTTTAAATTGCACTGATTTTTGAATAATTGAAAACAAATATTTTCAAGAAATGCACATACCTTGCTCCAAGAGTAAAAGAAATCTCTACTATTTTGGATCTAATGTGTGCTCTCAGACCAGCAGATTTAGCTTCATTTTAGAGCTTGGTAGACATTTAGAGTTTCAGGCTTCACTTCAGACCTCTGATTTAACACATCCCCAGGTGATTTTGCAGCACATGAATATTTGAGAAGCATGGCTTTAACAATCTTTTGAATACACACATAATAACTCTTTTGATGCCAAACTTCCATTTTTTTGCCTCTAAACCTTAGACTAGGTGCTTTTTAAAATTTTGTTTAAAGATATAATCTAACCTTTTGATAATATTTTTAATACATAACTATGGAAAAAAAGTCTAAGAATTTTTGTTTGTTTCTAAAGAAGCTTTATATTTCTTTAAAATACTAAGAATCTTGCATAATGTCAAGACTATTTATATAGCAATTTTTCTGTGGTTAAAAGGATGTATAGTTGAACTAAAAATCTCTAGTATATCCCAAGTTTTGTTTTAACTGTGGGTGGATATAAATTGTGAAATATCAAGTGGTTATTTTGTGAAAGACTTCACAATTCTACCAAAAGATTCTCTATAATATTTTTGTTTTATTTATAATAATTTGGTTTATAAAGTTTCAATTTAAATGCAATAATAGAAGCACATATAACACAGCAAATGGGTTACTTCTGCATCAATTATCTAGGGTTAGCATACCAGAATGAGTCTATAAATAGACTCCCGAGTGGGGGTGCCATATATTCTTCCAATGTCAACATGGAGCTTGAAGCATTTCTCAGTTTAGATCAATAAATTATAGATACTTTTATTTTAACTTCTTTAAAACAGATCCATAATATTTTTAAATGGTAAGTTAAATATGATTTTAGGGGAAATCTATAATATGTGAAGAAAAGTATAAGCTACACACCTTTAATATTAAGTTACTAGAAAAGAAATGATTTTATCCACATTAAATATTGCTGATTCTTTCACCTTTCTCTTAGTATTACAAACCAGAATTTTTATTTGCTCTTGATGTTATTTGGAATATTTTACTTTAGTTAAACTAGTACTTAGAAAATCTGAAGTCTCCATCCATTAAAACTTTACCAGTATACTAGTCATGAAACTTGAGAACTTACATATTCTAATGCTTAGTAAAATAAATCACATATAAATGCATAAATGAACGTTGGATTCATTTTTGAAATTCAAAAATGTTTATTTTTAAATCTTCTAGATTTATTTTCCTGAAATGAAATTCTAATATGACTTATTTATCTGACTTTTATTAATACCTATCACCTATAAAAAAAACACAAGTAATACATAATATTTTACATATATACTTATGTCAACTTTGTATCTCTGTGATTCACTTCACAAGAATAACTTAAAGGAAAAAAGCCTGTGGGCTGATGTTTTCAGAGGTGTAGTCCATGGTCAGTTGACTGCATTGCTCCAGACCCAAGATGAGGCTGAACATCATGGTAGAAGGGTTTGACAGAATAAAGCTTCTCAACTCATGGCAGCCTGAAGAGGTGTGGGGAGGGAAGGGAAAAGGGAAGGAGAGGGAGAGGAGGAAGAATCAGGGACAAGATATAGTTCCCAAGGGCACACACCCCAGGAAACTTCTTCCTCCAGCCACATCCCACCTCCTTATGTTACCACCTGATAATCTACTCAAATTATTATTCCACCAAACGGATTAATCCATTAATGAGGTCGAAACTCTCATGGCCCAGTCATTTTACCTCTGAACATTTTTACATCACTTAACACTTGAGCTCTTTAGGGAACATTTTTAGATCTAAATCACAATAATATATTTTATACTTTAAATTCTTTTATGGAAGGACAAGTATGAAAATATACCTTTGTTATTTTTTTCAGCCTATTCTACTTTCTTTGCTATTAATCTAAATCAAATGTAAGAATTATATAAAAGATTACAAATAACAATGACATGGATTAAAATGAAATAGATACAGATATGGCTGATATAAAGCCATTCACTTGCCCTACATTCATATCAATTAGCAGGTTTTTTTTTAATTCCTAGTTTCTTTCCAATTATGAAAGAAGTTTAATATAAGTTTCTAGGAGATTTATTTATGAAATCATGTTTATAGAAGAAAAAACTAGGAACATCAAGAAAAGATATTTCTATGTTATAAATTTAACATACACAAATTAATGGTAGATTCTCTGAGAGCAAGAGAAAATGTCCCAGCAGCACTGTGTCCCCTGTCTGTTGGCACCACAGGAGGCTCTGGGTTAAGTCGCAGTTGGGCATGGAGACCCTGGGAGATGATACCCATCCATTACCATTCCCTACTCTAGTATTTCCTAAATTATGTTATCAGGGATCATCATAAAACTTTTTTCCCTTTCCCTAATAATTAATATATCTTGATATCCAAACAGTCTTATGTTTTAGCCCCAGACAATGAAAATGAGGCTCTATTTTCTGATGGAATGAAGGATACTTCATTTTCTCTATTCCTGACTCAGTCTACCATTCTACAGTTTCAAGTGTTCTCTCTTTCTAAAATTTTATAATATCTCATATTTCTTATCATGAAAAATGCCTTTCTTTCCATAGTACCCCTTTTCTAAGAGTGTTAGTTCACTTTTCATTACTATAACACATGACTGAGATAATAAACTTATTAGGAGGAAAGGTTTATTTTGGCTCATGGTTCATAGGTTTTGGCTCATGATCACCTGGCTCCATTGCCTTTGGGCTCCTGGTGATGCAGCACATCATGGCACCGTGAATGTAATGGAGCAAACTACTTACCTCATGGTGGCCAGGAATCAGAGGGCATAGGACCAGGCCCCATGAGCATGTATGTTTATGATTGCCATGCCCCCAATGACCTGAAACCTCTACTTGGTCACAACCTTCTTAAGATTCCACCACTGCCCACTGCCGATAGTGCCATAGGCTGGGCAATAGCCTTTAACACACGGGCCTTTTCAGAGACACTTATACAAAACAGAATACCAGATTACTACTAAATTGGTCTTTCAAAAGACCATGAATGATGCATTAATTGTTAAATTAATAACTCTGTTTTAGTCTTGTTACACTAATTCTCTCTGTACTAATTTGAGTTGACCAGTATCATCATCTCTCCACTTAAGATGCTTTGTGTCTCTTTGCCCCATTATCTTTTTCTATATTCTCCTAAACCTGTGAACAATCTTTCTCGGGTCTCATCACTTGTCATTTTATAATTTTTTGAGTTCTATATTTCTATCTGTAACTACCTAACACAATTTGCAATTCAAATGATCATCAAGACCTAATATACTTCTCTTCCAAATCCTCCCTTTCATTCTTTTTACATTGTTGTGGGTGGATTTTGTTTCCCCAAAAGATGTATTGAAATCCTAACCTACAGTATCTGTCACTGTGACCTTATTTGGAAATAAGTTTTTGCATATTTGACAAATTAAATGAGATCATTATGATGGCCTCTAATTCAATAAAACTAGTACCTTTATATAAAGCAGAATTTTGAACATTGACATATAGGGAGAACACCATGAGAACATGAAACTGAAGATAGAGATAATGCTTCTGTAAGCCAAGGAATGCTAGCATTGTCATCAAGCCATTAGAAGCCAAGAGAGAGGCATGAAACACATATCCCTCTGAGACCTCAGAAGGACTCAGCACCTGACAACACCCAGATTTCAGATATAGAATCTTCTAGAACCACAAGCCAATAATATCTATTGTTTGAGGCCACCCAGTTGATGGTACTTGTTAGAACAGTCCTAAAACAATAACACTCACACCTTATCCTTATGTGCTAGTCAGTTTTCCAAAATTGTGCCAAGATACCTGAAATGAATACCTTAAAATAAGTAAAGATTTATTTTGGGTCATGTTTTCAGAGATGAGAGTTGGTAATCCATGGCTTTGTCATTCTAGGCCTGCTGTGAAGCAGAAAAATATGGCAGGAAGCATGTGGTAGAATAAAGCTCTTCAGCAGAACATCATGTCAGGGAGTACATGGTGGAGCAAAGCTATGTACCTAATGGTGGACAGGAAGCAAAAAAAAAAAAAAAAAAAAAAAAACAAGAGAGAAGAAAGTGTTAGGTCCCTTCAGGGACACACCTCCAATATACCCCTCAGGAACACACTTCCAATGAACTGACCTCATCCCACTCAGTGCAAACTCTTATTAAAGGTTCCACCATCTTCCAATAGAGCTAGAGGCTGGAAACCAAAACTTTAGTGTGTGAGCCTTAAGAATTCAGGATCCTCTCTTGATATATACCACAACCTTCTCAGAATCATACATGAAGGGCACTAATAACCATTTCTTGCTTGTTTTTCACTTATATTTACCTTACCCTACTTTATGTAACAGATATAAAGTCCTATTAATCTTTCCCCCAGTACCTCCTTGTCCTGTAGCTTTCCATATTCTGTCCTTTGCCCCACACTCTACCTCTGTATGCTTTGTCTATAAGGCCCACTATCTCTTGCTTCATAGGCCCAATATATTTCATTCTATAAAGCCAGTTCAGATTTAATTTCTTGTTTGGTGACTTCTTTGACCCCTCTTTTGAAATTGTCCATTCTTCTATAGTTTCATTTACTACCTGCTATGAGTGCCTACTACAAGATTGAGATGGGAAGGTGCTTATTTATCTCCACATTCCTCACTTCTAACACAGTGGCTGGCTTATAGCAATGAGTGACTTTATTAGTTGATAATCATCTGTGTACTTACTACCTTAAGTATGTTCATGTAATCTGATTTCATGTCTGAAATATGAGGATGAGGTGAGTTTCTGTACAGGGGTTTGGTGTTTAATAGCAGGGAAAGGCTTGCTATAATGTATAAACAATCTATACTATAATGTGATGTGTATTATTCAAATGGCACAAGTGGGGAAACAGATTAATTTTAATTTTAAAATTAATTTTAATTTTCTAATAAAATATACTATGTCCATGGGGCTGGGGTTGTGGCTAAGTGGTAGAGTGCTTGCCTAGCATTTGTGAGGCACTGGGTATGATTTTCAGCACTGCATATAAATAAATAAAATAAAGGTCCATTGACAACTAAAAAAGTATTTCAAAAAGTACTATATCCTTATAAAATTAAAATTTAAGTAATAAAATTTGTATAATCAATAAAAAAAACTTAGCAGTTTTAACGTTTTATTCTGCATACAGGATGAAAAAAATCCCTGAAAGTCTTCATTAATAAAATAAACTTACAGATTCAAGTGTTAACTTGCTCAAAATAGACAGCTTAACATCATAAATATTTCATTGCACATCGATCCTGGTGGTGCCAAGAATCAGTCAGGTTGTGATCTGAACTTTAGCATAAAGTGATCAGCTACAGATGTAGCACACTCAGAAGCATCACTAAGAAAAAAAATGTAGGGTAGATTTTAAAAGCAGTAAAGTCCTCAATATTTACTACATTTTTAACATCCTCAGTACATATGACTTCACAAAGAATGGACCTGAGAATAAGAAAATGTAAAGAGCAAATCTAAGAATACTTTGGGTGTATCTTAGCCTATTTGTTCAGACTCTGGAAATTTCACTTGAAGTTGGCAAACTTATTACAAATCAACCAATTGACTCTCTGCACCTGCTTCTGCAACAGCAACAATAGAGTTATATCTCTAATCATTTCCAAAGGAACAAGACATTTGAAATTTCCTTCCTGGAAAGAGGATTATATTGAAATATAATTATTTGGATAAGTACTATTTGATGCTGAGTTGCAAATAGTTCAAGGATTACAAATATAAACTATGGTCACATATCAAAAGCAATAGTGTCTGAGTTGTTTTTATTAAATGATCACATGCAGATCACTTAAACTCCATCTTAATTGTGGGTATTGTTAACAATATGTCAATGCTGTTTAATCCTTCTTACATATTTCATGATCATAGATCACAGCCAAACTTTCCAATACATCCTGCCAATCCTGCGACATCCCTCTTGAGAATTTTCTTTTCCAGCTCTTTAATAACTATTTCAAACCATGTACTTCCTCCCCTTCCCTTCCTTCCACCACCACTCTCATTGTATACCTTTTTTTAAAAAAACAGAGAACATGGATTATAATGTTTTCAGTTACCCAATTGGCTAATCTACTAATATATTCACTTCACAGATCTTTCTAAAGTACTCTCCTTTGCCATTTCTAAACCTTCTTGAAAAACTCATGTCATTGATTAATAGCCTCCAGAGAATTTAACTTTACCTGCTTGACTGAACTCATTCATTTGTTCTTTCATGCTTCTATTCAGAATTCGTGGCCAGGTGTTATTCTAACTGCTAATAGCATACGTAGTAAATTGCAGGCAAGCCAGGAGGATGTGCTGGAATACAATATCTTCTGGACTCTTCCTGCTATCTTGTACACATGCTTTAGTACATATTTGAAAACAGAACAAACACAATGTACACATCACCTGTTCATTTCTTTCAGTTATATCTTCCCTCTCTCCTCTAGTTCAAAAGTGAAATTTATGCATTTCATTTCCTCATTTCCCTACTAATCCTTTACTCTAATTTCATTGTGATGTTTTATGTCCAGCACATTACCCAACGACCTTTCAATAAGCATAAAAAGTTCCTACTTATAAACACATTCTTTTTTAAACAACAACAACAAAAAAAAAATCTATGTTTCTGGCTACTCTAAGTTCATTTTTATCTGCTTCCTCTCTGAGCAATAGCTGAGGTTTGACCTTCCTTGGGACAAATGGTGTATTTTTATGAGCCAGTTTTCCTTCTTGGAATGAAAATGTCTATCCTTTGCTGTCTCACCATTTTATTTTGTAGTTTCAATCCACACATAAGGGGTTTTTTCCCCCAGAGAGATCATACTCATAGTCTCTTACCTGATTTAGATTTTTTCCTTTTTTTTTTATTTATACATGTTGGTAGAGTATCTTTTGACATACTTCAAACATGGAGTACATCTTATTCTTATTATGATACCAATCTTGTGGTTGTACATGATGTGGAGATTCACTGTGGTGTATTCATATATGTACATGCAAAAGTCTAATTTTGGACATGTAGTTATTGTGGAAATCAATTAAGACTTTTAGCAATACTAAGATGGAATGTCATGAAAGCATTTTCTACCAGAGAAGAACATGAATTGGGGGCATTGAGGGATGGGTAAAATATGGCAGTTTAAATTGTGGAACCACAAGTTATGTTCAAGTCCTAGCTCCCAGCACCAGTGAATATGATTTGTTTGGAAATAAAGTATTAGCAGAAGGCATTAAGTTGGGACATGCTGTATTGGGGGTGGGCCCTAATATAGTGGCTTATGTCTTTATAAGAGAAAATAATTGGAAAGTTGGACACATTTATCCACCTGAAAGAAGGGCCTGGGACAATGTAAACAGAAATTGGAGTGAGGTAAGCCAAAAGATGCCCAGGATTGCCAGCCACCAGCAGGGGCTAAGAAAAGTGAGTAAGCATTCTTCCCCCAGAGATTTCAGGAGGATGATCTTGCTGGCCTTTGATTTAAGATTTATATGTCCCACAATATTGAGACAATAAACTTGTTTTAATTCACTTGGTAAACAGTAATTTTTTATGACAGTGTTGGGAAACTAATACAGATTTTGGAAATTGAGACAAAATAGTTCATTCAAACCTACTACTAAGCAAACAGACCTTTTAAAAAGTTGACTTAAAGAGACATAAAACTTTAAAGCAACCCTCGGGATATCTTTCTAAATTTAGAGTATATGAACTTGTAACCTCTTCTGTGTTTATAACTTGTCACATTTGCTTACAGACAAAATTCAGAAAATGGCTATAACACTTTTTAACATCAAGTCACATATGAGCTGTTTTATTGAATGTCTTAGTGTGCTTGTTGGGGTTGTATTTAGAATTAATTGTATCATAGATATCAAAAATGGGAAGCATGGTGGAATTTTGGTGCCTTCTGGAGGCACAAGAGTAATATAAGTTGAATAGCAAGTGAAAACTTTCATGTGCTGGAATTGGAGGATTAAAATGTGGAACCAAGGAGGTAAGGCTGAAGAAAGCAGGGAAGGGAACACATTTATGAGAAATAGTGTAGAATGAGACAGACATCATTACCCTAGGTGCATGTATGTTTGCACAAATGGTGTGACTCCACTTTGTGTACAACCAGAGAAGTGAAAAATTCTCCATTTGTGTACATGAATTGAAGAGCTTTCTATTATCAGGTATAACTGATTAGGACTAATAAAAATTTAATAATACTATAAGTAAATAAGAGTGGATGGGCATTTCATATAATTTCAGTATACATTGGGGAAATCAGACTAGTATATTGATTTTGGTTTATTTGATAGTTAATTACCAATTCAGATAATTTAGATTCTAATTACACATTTGTCCTAATGGATTGGTATTCAGAAAGAAATACATTATTTCTTTGCCTATATTTAATATTTTATATGTATGTAATACCTTATACTTCATATGGATAAATTCAGTTTTCAATTATAAATACGTTTATGGACACTTCTTTGTTTGAAAAATATATGGTTTTATGAATATTTGTAAACATGTTCATTTTTTTTTACCAGACTTGAGTTTTCTTACATCATCTTCTTTCCCCTGTAAAAATATTATTAATGTAGAGTAAAAGGGATCTTGTAGATTTATGACTACATACTATTATATATAAAGATAATATTTTAGCAAGGTGGGTGTTTTCCAAGATAGTAGATTTGAAAGAATGTAAAAGGTTCTTGCAAAAGTAATTGGAGGCATTTAGACTAAATACTTTTCATCTTTCCTTATGCTGAGTAAATTATTAGTAATACTTTTGCATATCTTAATACCTGTATAAACCTTGCAAATTAAAACACTAAGGAACTGTAAATACTTTATTTGTGAATATTGGAGTGGACATTTTTTCGTCCATATTATGAAGACAATTGTTATAGTTCTTTTAAAGGAGAAATCATAATGTTGAGGTTGCTAATACATGTTTGCTAAGTTAATAATGAGTATTAACTATTTAAATAGTTGAGAGTTGTATAAAAATGGCAAATGAATAGATACTGTAAAAATATACCCACAGTGTATGTAATGTTGTGTATTTCCTTTCTATATATCTTATGATTTTTAAATTATCAAACATTAGTTTCTTAGTTTTCACACAGATTTGTTAATATGGCAGCACTTCAGTTGTTTGAAATTAAACATGCTATGTTCTTTTAAGGTTTATCTAATTGATAATTGGTAAGCCGTAACATATATAGCATTTAAAATCGTTAACTAGGTGATAGTGAAATTTAATTAATCTCTCTAATTACAGGAGGCATTAACTGTGCTTCCTCACAGTGAATGAATTAAATCTTCCACATATAAAAAATATAAAAAGGTGAGGAAATTTAAAATCACTTTGATCCTGAAATTATGGGGGAACATATACATTACCTAAATATAATCACTGGAACCTATCATTGGGCCACTAAGTTTTTTTTTTTTTTCATTGCATGCTTTGTCTAAACATTACATGTAAAATAATTACATATAAAATAAATACCTAAACAACAAATTCAAAACAAAACATATTCAAGCATCCCTCCCTTTAAAGATACATCTAAATAATTTAATGTGAATCCTGAATGAATAGGAAGTTTGTCATGGCAAATAGAAAGGTGACATCTTCCTACATACCCTCAATACTTCCTTACCACCATTGTATGTGTGACTTTAAAAGGAAGCTTGTGATTGGTCATCTAATAAATAATATAACTATGAAGCCTCTTTTTCATGCTAGAATGGTTCTGGAAGGATACAAAATAAATAAATGAGAAAACAATACTGATGTATGTAGAGGAGTCAGGTAAAGAAAGGTTGCAAGCAATGGAATAAAAATAATCTATATTTTCAAAAATTATCATTTTCTACTTTTAAAGAGTAAATTGTAGCAGAGTAAAGAGGTGAAAGCAGGGAGAAAAATGAGAAACTTTGCAGTTGTCTATTTTAGGGCATTTTAAAGAGAGGTATGAAGACCAGCAACAGCAGTGTCACCTGAAAACTTGCTAAAAATGCAAATTTTCAGCCCTAAATCCTCCCTCAGATTTTCATTAGTCTATGTATTAACAAGACCAACCATGTGATTCTGATGTTCAGTAAATTCTAGAAGCCACTGTTCTAATATAGGAAAGATATCTCACACAGAATGGTAGCAATGGGAATAGAGATAATTAAATAGATTTGGTGTTTATTTAAAATGAGACCAGTAATAAATACTGCTGCAATATCAAATAACAAAAACAACAATGTCCAGATTCCAATGGATACAGCTAAATCATTTATTGAACAAATTTAAAATTATCTGGCATGACTGTACATAATATACATGTATATATTTATATGCAATAGATGATGCCTATGATTCTATGGGTAATATGTACTTATAGGTACATGTATAGTATCAGACCGTACAATGTCCATTATAGCATTGTAGGTGCATATATACATTCCTCCTCCTCCTCCTCCTTCTTCTTCTCCTTTTTTTTTTTTTTTTTTTGTGTGTGTGAGTGTGTGTGTGTGTGTGGTAGTGGATATTGAACCAAGGGGCACTTATCACCAGACCTTTTTTGCATTTTATTTTGAGACAGGATCTCACTGAGTTTCTTAAGGCCTGGCTAAGTTGCTGAGGCTGGCTTTGAATTCAAAATCCTCCTGCCTTAGCCTCCCAAGCTGCTGGGAATACAGTTGTGTACCACCAAGCCTGGCTCCGACACAATTTCTTCAAGAGAATTTTGATGAATTTGTTTGTGTCTAGGCCCAAATCAAGAAATTACTTCATGAAATCTGTTCTATTTTATATAGATAGATAGATAATGGAAGCCATCACTAAAATTTTCTTAATCATAGTCACCTGTATGTTTCATAAGTATGTGATTTGGTTTCATGTGAATATTCATGGGAGCATGTGAATTGGTTCTTGGGGAGAGTCATGATCTCTACTTGATCAAGAATACAAATTCTTTAGTTTTCAGAACAAATCTTGAATTTTGGCACTTACTTAAAGCCTCTTAATAACAAATGCTGTGTGTAAAGTAGATGTCTACAGTGAGGCTAACTGGATCCTTTGTACAATGAGAAATGAGTGTCCATGTAATATATGTTGCAAAGTCTTAAAATAATGGCAGTTTGGCTTCAGACCATCAGAGAGGGCATCTTGATTGTGAGAAGTAGGAATGGGGCTTTGAAGGAAAATGGAAATGGAATAGGCAGGGGGAAGCCATGGTACACCATGAAGAGGGGTGGAGCCTGTGATCACAGTGCATTCAGGCAGAGCGCAGGTGCTCTTCCAGACTGGACAAGTGTGTTTCTGGTGGGGAGAGGTAGGAAAAAGATTTTACTGTTAATTTGGAGCTATAATTCCAAAGGCAGTGAGTGTGGGGTGATAGAGATAACTAGGGGAAACTTTTAAACCTTTTCAGTGGAAATTTTCATGGTAAAACTATTGCATTGAGTTCATTATTTTATGATTGAATTACGGGGATATACTGAAGAGTGCTTTGAAGAAATCTAAAACAAGCCAGGTTTGTTATGTTTACAGTAAAATGAAAAATTGATAGATGCTATCAGTATCTATTCTCTGCTGCTATACCATCATTTTACTCACTGGGTAAATTATAAACAATGGAAGTTAACTTGGCTCACAGTTCTAGAAACTAAAAAGTCCAAGCATGGTGCTGGCATCTGGTGAGGGCCTTTATGTTGCATCATAACATGAGAGAAGAGGAGGTGATCATCTAAAAGACAGAGAAGGGATGGGGATGAACACAACCATTTTATCAGAAACCATTCCTGTGATAACAAACCCACCCCCTAACAATAGTGTTAGTTCATTCCTGAAGACATAGGAATGGCCTGGTTATTCCCCCTGTATTTGAACTCAGAGGCACTTAACCACTAAGCCACAACCCCATCCCTTTTTATTTTTTATTTTGAGAAAGAGTGTTGCTAAGTTGCTTAGGGCCTTGCTAAGTTGTTGAAGCTGGCTTTAAACTTGTGATCCTCCTGCCTTAGCCTCCTCATGGCTGGAATTACAGGCATGCAATACCATGCCTGCCTCCCTAGTGACCTCTTAAAAACTCTGCCTCTTAATACTGTTAGAGTGGCAATTAAATTTCCACAGGAGTTTTGGAGGTGACAGTGAAACCCTAGCAGATGTCAGCGTTTGCAGTTCAATAGACAGAGAACAACAAATTTCAGGGCATGGTGATGTCTTCCTTTTCTAATATCCTACATCTAAATGAGTATTAGAGACATGTATAAGAGATAATTAGTATTTTAGTTCTGAAATTATAAATTTACTTGTACAACCATAAACATTAATGTTTCTGCACTGCCTGATAGAAACTATATAATTCTATGGTCCTTTCCAATTCTAAAATATCCTGATTAAGTTAAATGGGAAAGATATTTCCAAAATGTAAGAAAAGACATTTTAATATTTAAATATTACTTCTAATTTGTAATAAAAATATAATTATATGGAAGCATTTGATTTGGGAAGATATTTCCAGACAAAGACAAATCTTTCATAATCCAACCAACTTTACTTTAGAATATTTTATGGAAGAAACCTACCAGTAGCATCTAGTTTACATTTCTTTTAACTGGTCATCTCATGGTCATGTGGCTACAAGTGATGACAGCATATTTTTTGTCTGGACTCATAAGTATTCCTAGCTTACTGGGCTTTCTATAAATTTTACTTTCTTATTGAAGAACTTTTTTTTTTTTAACTGAAGCCATGAATTCTCTGAATATGGAGAATATGTGCTAAGTAAAAAAAAAAAACAATATAGAAAAACTAATCAACAAGGAAAGATTAACAATGTGTTCAAACAGAAGATAATGTTGAAAACCTTTAATAAACATATATTCATTCATTGAACATGTCTTTTTTTTTTTTTTGAGCATCTACAGTGTGCTAGGTACTGCTTCAGTGTACAAGATATAACAGAAAACAAAAAGAGGAAAATTTCTGTTCTCATGAAGCATATATACCTGAATTTTAGAAGTTTTAGAAAATAAGCTTCAAGGCTCAAAATTTGATTCAGAAAAGACTTTTGCTTTAAGTTCATGCTCAATTATATTCCTAAGTGAATAGAGTTTTCATACCTTAGCCTTAAAATCCTAGGAGGCGATGAAAAATATGTTTCTACATAAAACGTTCAAATGTATTCCTGAAACAAATGGTGTGTGATAAAAAAGCTCATTTGCAGATTGTTGCTAATTGTGTCTCTTACATACAATTTTGCTTCTTTCTGTATGAATTACAGTGGTAAAAAAATGATTATACATTCCAAAAAGGAAAAAATTTACTGTCTGGATGCTATAAAATTTAATGGTCTTTCCTTGTGTAATATTTTATCATTGTCTCCAATGGATTAGGACAACTTTCATGGTGGAATTATGAATAATTAAATACTCACACGTGGAGCAAAGTGAGAGGAGATTAGAAGCCTATTTAAGGGGTACTAGAACTGCCAGGCATTATAATGAGTAGAAAGCAACAAAAGTGCTGATTACCACTCTGAAATATTATCATAGTAGTCCCTAAAATGGTATGTTTTTCCTAAATGTCTCTGAAAACTTTGAGATATTTCTTTTTTCTTCTGTCTTAAGTGGTTAGGAAATGGACCTTGGTTGATGCATATACTTATTGCCAAATATAGCAATCATCTTATGATGGGTGCTGCAAAAACTAATGCCCACCATGTTTTAGTCCATCCCATTATAGGTCCATGTACCCACAGCTCAGATGATGTGAATTTTGGCTACTGAAACTCATTTATCCCTTACTTCAGGTACCATCTTCGGCCAAAGGTGACTGGGAGACTTGCAGAATACCCTGCCTGCTGCAGGGGAGCAGCCTCAGGCATAAGCTACAGGTATAGAAAACAGAAGGCCAGCCTCCAACAGGACAGACTTGATGGTACAACTTAGGGTCCAGAGCTTCCTAGTGGAAGTAGGGAGAATCTAGTCTTTGGCTAAGGGCCACTGTTTTGTTTAGCATCTGTTTCTCCACCCTGACTGTGCTGCATCCTTCATGCCTCTTTTCCTGAGAGCACTCCCTCAAATAAGTCTCTGGTTCAAGAAAGCCCATTTGGAGCCATTCCCTTATAACACACCTTTAGTTAGGCATGATACATTTAAAGGAGGGATGGCATTATTGCATGTAAGGGCTATAGAGCTTGTAAGCCTTTACTGGTTCTTTAAATCTGTAGATATACCTGACCCCTAAAACAACTCTAAAGAGAAGGCAGTTGCTGGGGCTTCTCATTCCCTTAATTTCCAATTACTCCTGAGTCACTTGATTAAACTTATTTACTTGGGCCACTAAGGCTAGATTACAAAATTGACTTTAGTATCCCCTTCTGGCCCTTTAAGTCACTGCTTGTCCCTTCTTGTGTATTGAACTTGGCACTGCAGCTTTCCAGCTTCTTAAGTCCCATCAGGTCTTGCAGTTTTCTTTCTGTTCTGTGGAGGATGCACCTGGTTCCACAAAGTCTTGCTTTAGCTCTCCAGGAATGTAGGGGGACAGTAAGATTAAACAGTGTTTTGTACTGGTAAAAATGTAAGAAAAGAGAACACACCACACACACAAAACATATCTTCCATGATCACGTCACAGAAAACTTTTCTTCAAGGAACCCTACTTATAATTAATTCATAGAAACAGAATAACTCCATGAAAGAAACAGTAGACTGGGTATCATGAGATTGGAAAGCTGAATATTGTATTCCAACAAAAAAACAGTATAAAGTAGACAAATTGTGAAATTAAGGATAGAATGAGCTAATTAGAATAGACATTACTGCAGTTCTCTTCAAATTGCAAAATACTTAAAAAATTACCCAAAATATGAATATAAATAACTACTTATAGAATATCACTTAATAGATTTTGGACTTCAGTGGATTGTGCCTTCTCTATCTCATGTTACATATGAACCTAACATTATTTTTTAGCTTATTTTCACAAAATTGTTCTATGAAGTTGATTTGTGAATAATTTCAAATTTTCTTTCAACTTCACCAATAAATTAAATATGCTCTATAAAAACCACCATTCATATTGAAGCATTTTCTTTAAAAGCTCAATTTTTAATTTATCACTTTAAAAATAGAAAACTGAATCCATTACTAGAATACTATTCAAATATTACTCATAGAATTTATTCTAAATCTTAAATATTTTCTCTATACTGAAAAATATAGATATTGATATAACATTTTGAATATGTGGATTTATTCTCTAGAACATACACTCCCTGAGAGCAGGACCCAATGTCTACTTTAGTAGGCTTCATTCTCTAAGCACAACTATGTTGGTGGCCTTTTGTAGGTGTTGCATGTGTATCTGTTGAATGAGCATAACTACTTCACTTCATTAACTGTTGTTGAAGTCAACTAACAATGAAAATTTGGGGGGAAGATGATCCTAAAATATAATATTAATTTCATTAAAAGAGTTTCCATTTAGTCATTAAAAATGCATTCATTTGAAAAATAAATGCTAGGTATATTTTTCTCTTGTTCATTGATTATTTACTTTCATACAATCAGCAATCTTTAATCTTAATATTCTATTTTCATTTTGGATCATTTTTAATTTATAATTTTTCTCTGGTCAGAAAGACTTGGGAATTCATGCTAGGCCCTGTATCTTCTGCCCAATTTATGTAAGTTTTCTAAATTATTCTTTTTTCTTTAGCTATCATACAAAAAAAAGAAGCCCAAATATTTACCTGCTGTGCAGAAGAATTCTTGCACTTGAGGGCTCACAATCATGAGCCCTCAAGTCAGCATTTTCAGTGCTGTGACCTGACCGGCAAACTTAACAAGGAGGAAATTTATTTGAGGGCTAACAGTTTCAGAGTTCTTAGTCCATAGAAGGCTGGCTCCATATCTCGGGGCTCGAGATGAGGCTGAACATCATGGTGGATTGTGGCGGAGGGAAGGAGCTCACATCATGGTGATCAAGAAGGAGAGAGAAGAGAAGAGAAGAGAAGAGAAGAGAAGAGAAGAGAAGAGAAGAGAAGAGAAGAGAAGAGAGGAGAAGAGAGAGATATTCCACTTGCCAGATACAAGTGTATACACCAAAGCCACGCCCTAATCCCCACCTTCTCCAGCCACACCCTGATTCAGTTCATCCCATCAGGGATTAACTCACTGATTAGGCTAAAGCTGCACCCCAATCATTTCTCCTCCAAACCTTCTTGCATTGTCTCACATGTGAGCTTTCAGGAGACAATGCATAAACCATAACATGAGCCTAATACTAATGTTGGTTCAGTTCTATTGCAGCAGCTATACTAAACTCTAGTAATCTAGGGAGTTCCCACCTTCTAAAGAAGAGAATTAACATGGTCTTGAGAGCATCTAGCATCCAGGCCAAGTAAAGAGAAAGAGCTGGATTTCATTGAAAGTTTTTTTTTTTTTTTTCATGTGTTGTAATTACACATCTTGTGTAACATGGAGAACCAACTTAAAAAACAAACATGCTTTCTATACACTCTGCGTATTTTGTTAATGAAAAAGTTTTTTCTAAGCTAGAATATTTTCCTTTTTTTAATGCTTAGGAAATGGTGAGATGGACTTGTATTTCCTGCATATCAGCTCACAAGAGTAACTCTTTTCAACAGCTGTGAAGCAGTAAATGAAATATTGACTGAGTTACTTGTCATTTAATTTGTAGTGATTTCCGTGCTTTTCAAAGGCACAGGGTATAATTCAATTGTATAGTTCCTTGTCATTTGAGGATGTAAGACTACGATTCATAAGTTATCTATAATACAGAAAGGTTAATGCAGCTTTTGAAAATTAATTAGTAAATAAATATTGTGCTATGTCTAATTAGTTACTCTTTTTTTTGCTTACCATTCCCCCCTATAGTTTTGTTAAAAATAAATATTAAATGTTATATGAGTTTTCATTTCATTTTGGTTCATAATTCTTGAATGGATGCTTTGTAAAATTAGTGGATTTATGCATTTTTCTGGTTCCAGTCATATTTAGAGAGTAATCTACTTTAACATCATTCCCTGAAAGCTTTTCCATCCTCTGTTGTGTATAATATTTTCACAGCCAATTAAGAAAAGTTTGTTTTGAGCAAAACCTTAGGGATACTAAATTATAGACGAAAGCATCAGTCTTCTATGTGAATATTCAAATGGTCCCTATATTATCTCTGTTTTCTTAGAAAGATGAACTGTATAAATTTATTGAAATTGACCTGACTTACTAGCCAAATCCTTAATTTGATTTCACTTTATTCCAACTTTTGAGTTACGAATACAGATGGAATTGATGGTCCTGAAATTTCTTATTGTTTCCATCTTAGATGCATTAACTAGGCCTGGGCCACAACTGTCATGCTCAAAAGTTGCTACAAAATATGAGAGGGTACTCAGATTCTAGTTTCCAGTGGGCTGTCATGTTAGTTATTCAAAGAGGAATGTTTATTTCCATACATCCATATACTCAGTCATTCACCAAGAGATCTGGAAGAATTTTTTTCCTTTCATACTTCTTGCACACATCAATTGTTATATTCTGTTGGTTTTAACAGTAAAATATACTAGTAATCAGTGTTTCACTTCACCACGTCTTTAGGGCTGTGGCACCAATCAAAGCTGCCATTATTTCTCTCTACAACAATTGCATTAGTCTCTTAGCTTTCCACATGTACTTCTGAAATTCTGAAATACGTTATCCACCCAAGTGCTAGATTTTGCTATTGAAAACATAAATATCATGTTAACCTCCTGTTACATGTCACCAAAATTTTATCATTACTTATACAATAAATAAATTTAAATAAATATAAGTAATGATAAATTTCTTATCATTCTAATCCATCTCTTCTAACTGTGTATTGTCCTGTCTATATGTTATGACTGGATACCTTAATTTTCTGTTTGTTTCCTTAAACATACCAAGATATTGCTGTTTGTTTTTTTATGCAGGAGTAAAGTTTGTTTGTTTGTTTAGTTTTTTTTTTCTTTTTTTTAAGCAGCACTCCGACTGCTTTATTTGCTGTGGTATTTTTCTAACCTTGATATAGCTCTTAGTCATTCTTCAACTTTTTGTTTGTTTATTTTCAGTACCAGGGATCCAACACAGGGGCACTTTACTACGGTTCTACATCCTTAGTCCTATTCTTTTTTTTTTTTTTTTTTTTTTTTTTTT
>NW_025999968.1:36532721-36542503 GCF_001458135.2 Marmota marmota marmota | reverse complement strand
TTATATATATATATATATATATATATATATATATATATATATATATATATATATAAAATAGCATGTGTCCTAAGCACAGTGTGCACACCAGCAGTCCTAGGTACTCATAAAGGTGAAGTAGGAGGAACTCAAGTTTGAAACCAGCCTGAATAAATTAGAGAAATCACATATCATAATAGAAAAGGGGCTAGGGACGTAGTTTAGTGCCCCTGTATTCAATTCCTGGTTTAAACAAAGTAGTTTCTTATAAAAATTTTGCAATGGAGTGAATATGTAGGCCACAAAATGCATAGATGAGGCTCTTAATTGTTAATGAATAGCATCTTAAGTGAGTGGTCAGTAAAAACTTTTTCTTGTTTTTTTGTCTATATGATTAATAAGTTATATCAATAATTTTTGTTCACATTTTGTATTTTAGTAATGTGCAGAATTTTTCCAGTGTGTAAATTCAGAGTGAGTTGAGGACTTGGGGAATATCAGATTTGCATGTTATGGATGCAGTATAAAATGCAGTTTTAAGGGGCTAGAATCCTTGAGTCAGAAATGTTGCAAAAAAAAAGCTATTTCAATACAAAAGGTGAGATGTTATAGAGAATACTTTGCTTCTATTAATGCAACCATTTGATAATATCTTTAAGAAGACACATGAGCCTTATGTGTTACAGTGGTATAGACCTAACACACACAGGCATGTGAATGTGAACACACATACAGAGAAAATTGAGGTAATAAAATCCATACATATTATCAATAACCTGGTTGCAATATTATAAAATATTTTTTAAATTTTGAAATTTTTTAAAAATTATTGAGAGCCACTAGCTAAAGTATATACAAAAGCTCATTGTATTTTTTCTTACAATTACATGAGAATCTGTAATTTTCTCAATGAATTTTGCAACTGAAAACCAGGATTTGGTTTGCTGCAAAAATTACAGTGATATTCTTATGACCCCCAAACAAAACAAAACACAAACAAAAAACAAACCCCCAAACCTGGTTTTGGTCTTTGGTCAGCTATTTGCAGCAACAGTGATGGAAAGACCAAGCTGACTTGCAGATGTTGGAAGATTCTGGTGAAATGGACATGCTATTTACAGGGACAGGAAGATGAGGAGAGGACCAGATTTGAGAAAAGGTTTGGTACCTGTGGGGTTTGTCCACTGGTATAGAGTAAATTGAGTAAATTGGCCTAGAGCTAAAGGGAGAAATTTTAACTGTTTAAAATCATCATAAAAAAGCATTTTCAACCATGAGACTGTGTAAGATTGTCTGCTTCTTCTTCAGGCTACATTTTTGTGGTTCCATCTCTGTGCGGGGGAAAAAATGAAAATATAATCCATGAAGACTCAAAAAGTCATAAAAATGGCATAAAATATTCCTTTAGTATTCTCATCAAATCACCCATTGTCTGTAATAAAATTGCCTGTGATATAGATGGCATTTTTTTTCTTCTGCTCCACTCAAGAGTCTCTTGGAATGAGTTCCTTCCGCAAAATTCAATTCTCTAGGACCAGTCTCCAAAATTTAGGAGGGATGCAGAATTTAAACTTTGTCATTGATCCTCAGTGTCTAAATTTTAAACAATTCTCCAGTCTATATTTTGCAATAGAAAAAAATGATCTGAATGTATAAAGATCAAGAATAGCTATTGGCTTAAAAATTAATCATATTTTTTAAGTGGGAAAGGTTTATAGATTTAAATTTAACTGTTCAAATAAAAATTACAGAGAATCCTATTTAACCATCTCTGATGAATAAGGCATTTAAAATGTCTTTTGCATAGTAAATCCTCATTCAATTAAAAGCAACTTCCTGGAATAATAGTGTTAATCACTTTCCCACATTTATGAATTTAAGATTGAGATCAACAATAGTAAAATGCACCAATAGTAGATATAATTAAAGGACATAAATACAAAAACATTATAGACCATTTAGGGCAATGCTATTGATCAGCAAATAATGCAGACCTTTCTTTACAAATATTTGTATCATGATGAGTTTATAATTAGTGCATTCACACTAAAGCATGCTTGGATCCTTAAGGATTCAATTATAGTAGTTAATATATTTATTTTAGTAATGAAAATATGCAATTAACTAGACACCTTTAAGTCATTCTTAAATCGACGGTGTATATGCATGTGTGTGTTTGTGTGTATGTGATTGTGTATACTGTAATGTTTCAAGAGAATACATATAATCTTTTTATTTTCTTTTTGGTGCATAAGAATTGGCATTTATTTTGCCACTGAGTTATAACCCAAGTCCCGGTACATATTCTTATGATTGTCATTTCATTAGTTTTATTTTCTGATATCCATTTAGCTTTAAGCCTTTGTCTCAGAGAGGTAGAGAGAGAGGTGAGGGAGGGAGGGAGAGAGGGGGGAGAAGGAGAGAGGGAGAGATGGGGGAGAGAGAGAGAGAATGAACATGAACTAAATAGAGAATAAGAGTAAGAGAATGGTAGAAACATCATGAGACAATGCTTATCCAAATGATTCTCTTAAACTGTAGTTTCCAAAGAAACAGCCACCAAATTTATTCAGTTATTTCTGTACCGTTGATATTATGTGTTATAATCACTACTGTGTAGTGTATTTAAACATGAACATCAGTTTCTATCTCTTACTTACATACTAATGAATACTCTTCAAGTTCCTGTCATGAAATGAATTCTGAATTGAGAGAAAGATAAAAAAATGTATTTGAAAGAACTGTGTAATTTTTAATTTATGCCTGTATCTTAGCAAAACAGATTAAGATATTTTTTAATATCTTAACTCTCGGTATATTGTATTGTCCCTCATAATAGTTTTCTGGAAAGACTATTTTCTCATTCTTTCAAAGTTGTTAATATGTTGGACTACAGACACTCAAAATTTTACTCTTTCATTTTTTTTACCTTAACATATAATATTTAACAAAAAGTCATATTTTTTTTTCTTTTTTAAGCTTCTTATCAAAATTAAACACTTTTTTCTTCAATGTAAATACTTTTACATTTTATGGTGTCTTCGTAAAGTATTGACATATTTTGAGTTGAGTCAATTTTAATATTCTTAAGCTGTATATTTAATATTTTATCATACGTTAATGTTTATTATAGATCCTTTTATTCTGTTACCACTAATCTTCAAAATGCAATAAATTTTATCCAACCATATATTAAAAGGAAACTGTTTTTTAAAAGTTTCAGTTTTATATAGCAAAGTGTTCTTATTCCTTTATCCCATTTTTAATCAATATTAATCTGAAATTTACTCTGTGAATTCTTGCCAAAATAATTTAAGCTTTCCTCTAACTTATAATATTCTTAAGTTGACTTAAGTAAAAACAACAGTCCACTAAAAATTACAAATGTGACATACAGTGATCTGTGGTTATTCAAAATATTATTTGAAAATATGCTTTTTCTTTCATGGTTTATTGTTATTGTGTCCAATTTTATTCTGCTTATTGACCATTGTATCCTTCTTCTTGCTTTTAATGTTTAGATCTTTTCCAAAATTTGTAGTTTACTTTAGCTTTCTTGCTTACTCCTCTCTTTTTAGAATTCTTCAACACATTTAATTAATATATTCTCTTTTTAAAATGACTTTTATAATCACCTTTAATCCAGATAACCTACTTTTATAGTTTTTCTCCCTTATTTCTCCTACTAATAAAATATTCACTTTAATTAAACTTAAAATATAAGTTTGGAATTTTAATTGATAATCACAGCATTCCTTTATTTTGGAGAGCAGAGTTGTCACATTTTACTAAGTTTTCTGCTTTCCTAATGATCATTATCCAGCCAAGGGGTGCTGGGAACATCTACTTTCAGGCACATGCTCTATCAACTGAGAGACAGCATGGTTTCTGTAAAAATTGAAACATTATTTTATTTTGAAGTACAATACTCTAATCTCCTATTTTTCTTAGTTTTTGTCTTTCATTTTCTAGGGCTGTTTGTGATTTGTTTTTGAAATTTCTTCTCCTTTCAAAAAAAAAAAAAACTTCAAAGTCTGTGTCATGAAATCCAACTTTAAGCAGATGGGATCACAACTATCATGAATTAATTCTAATTTCCATCTCTTCACAAATGTGATAGTCATTAATAATTTATTTGATTCTCCACAGTTAGTTCCTTACCTATGAAGTGCAAAGTTTATTCACTGTGTGCTCTGAGGCAGATACAGTGCTAAAGAAATAAGGTGGAGAAAAGTTTCAGAATGCTCACAAATGCTGATGCAAGGATATTGTTTGAGAGTCAGTCTACTTAGAAATCTCACATGACTACTTATCTTTTGAGGAGAGAGTTTGATGACATTTATTTGGAATATATTTTCAAGATTGCAGACAGTTAGAGATGGTGTCTCTCTGCTGAACAGAAGGTAAATTTGTTTACTGTTAGACTTAGTGAAGATTATGTTTCCCTCTAGGACGAAGGTTGGGCATGTTTATTTTCAGCCCCTTATAAAATATTTGATATTCTTAAGCTTTATCTTCTTTAACTGTGATGCAGACCTACTGTGTGCTCATATTCATTTGGTTTTGCTTCCATGTTTCCTTCCCTGTGACTTGGCAAGCAAGGAGGACCCATGAACAGCTGGTTTATGCTGCCTGTCATACCATGAGCCATAAAGTCCTTTGTTTCAGACACAGAAATATTATATCTTCTGGCAAGATCCATACATCTATGTTATCCTAGCTTGTCAACTTGCAAACAGAATAGAATCTAGCCTTTCACAGTTGATGACAATCTGGTATGAATCATAAGCAATCGAAAAACAGAGATCTTCATTGATGAAAATAAATGTCCATATTTTTTGAGATTTTGAAAAAAGGTCAGAGCTAAAATATATTTGACAGTTTTCTGTGTATAGTTGAAACACTAGAAAAAAGCCCTGCAGACAAATGTATGCTGGTCTAGATAAGGAATAAACTGGATACATGTGACCTTGGAGATGGAGGTGGATATGTATGGTAGGTTTTGTAAATACTAAAAGTGATCTGAAATATTAATTTCTAAAAAATCACATAGGACTGACAGTACTGAATATGATAATTAGTGACCATGGATGTAGAAAATGCAAACAGTAAATATGTTCTATTAGTCACAGGAAGAGTCTTTAAAATGATCAGTAATGATATCAAAATCCACAGAGGTCAAACTAAAGAAAGACTAATAATGAATCTTTGCATCAATTAAGGGAAGATAATGAGAAGTATGTAAAAATCAATTTCCATCAAGAGGTAAGAGTAGAAGGCTGGGATGGAACAGACTGAAGATTAGAGTCAGAGTATTTTTGTAAAAAAGATAAAATCACAATTCATGTAAATATAAAACAGACACATATCAAAGTTTTATTTAATACATTAACTGAAGAAGGAAACCCTAAGAAGATACAGCTGTTTCAAAGGAAATTTCAAAGGACCACAGAGAAGTGCTGAAATTAATTTACAAAAGGATATAAAGCTAGTCAATATCCACAGCACAACAATCAAGAACATTTCCACTAGACAATTTTCACATTTATATAAGTATTCTAAAATTTGCAGGGTTACAAAATATCTAAAAATGATAAATGCAGAGATGAACCTGAGTGGTCCATTAGAAAATACTCACAGTAATTTTTTTCCATTTAATATTTTCCCCACAATTTTAGGATAGAATGTAAAGAAAAAATAAAAATCAGTATAGAAAGATGATAAAATTCTAGGCTAATTTAACAATGTATAATAAAATGAGAATCAGGAAAGAAAATTAAGTATAGTCAGCCCTCTGTATACACAGATTCCACATTGGCACATCCAGTCAACTGTAGATTATATTTGTGAAAAAAATTACATCTATGCTTAACATATACAAATATTTCTTTCTTGTAATTATTCTCTAAAAGATATACTATAAACTATAGCAACTATTTATACAGTATAGACATTGTATTAGATAGTATAAGTAATCTAGAAATGGATTTTATATATTTACTTGGTATATTACCAGACAGTAAAGGTTATGTAAAAATACAATGCTATTTAATATAAGGGATTTGAGAAGCTTTGGATTTTGATATCCTTAGGGGTCCTGAAATGAACGCATCATGGATACCAAGGGACAACTGTAGGATCTCAGAATTTAATTAATCTTTCATTTTGAAATTCTCATCAAAAAAGGGAGTTTGTATTGAAGCTTAGTTGTGCTCAAAACTTTTCTTTTAAACTCAGAATGTCTTCCTTTTTCATTTCTTTGCAAATGAAAACTTCCTATGAATTCTGACATAGAATATAAAGATAGCTTTTCTGTTTGAAGCAGTGATGAAGTCACTAGGGTACCCCTCCTTGACCTCCTTTACCTGCAGGGCCCTGAGGCAATTTTCAGAACCAAGATTTTAATTCATTATATAATTTTAAGGTTGGCAAAAATTTGTTTTATCTGTTAATACCATGTACAGTTTTTCCTAAACTCTACTTGCTCACAGAATTTAAAGTTATATTTGAAATTTGGATTTATTATATTATTATTTTCTTACACAACCTCCCTGTTCATATGCAACAAGTTGGCTCCAATATAAGAAGGGATTAAATATAGTATAAAATATAGTTCATACTTCAAACTTAAAGTCACAAAAATCTTTTAAAATGAATCCATAAAATCATAAGGAGAATAAAGAGATTTTAATTATTCTGCTTGGCACTATATTAAATATCTTCACCTTGTAATAGAAAAGTATTATGTATATGATTCTTCAGTTGATTTTTTGCACAGTCATATGTCACTTAATGATGGGAATATGTTGTCATAAATACATTATTAATTTCATCTTTGCAAGAATATCATAAGCAGCAACACAAAGCTATATGGTATAGCCAACTGCATTCCTAATTATGTAATTTATTCCCCCTAGGCTGCAAACCTGTACAGCATGTTACTGTACTGAATGCTCTAGGCATTTATAACACAATAGCAAGTATTTGTTATCTAAAAATAGAAAAGGGACAGGAAAAATACTAGGAGTTAGGAATTATTTGATTCTGTTTTAAACTTGTGGGACCACCATCATATATAAAGTCCATTACTGACTGAAACAAAGTCACGTGGCACATGACTGTATTAGGGTATATTTTTCAAATAGGACTGAATTGGTATGTTCTATTTAAAAGTGCAATTCCTAGTATACTGCTTCATTTATGTTTTATAAACATAGAAGGTAGTGGTAGAGAAAGGCTATTATAGAATTGGTGAAGAAATGGATACAAAAATATTTCATAGAGAAAGTAACTTTCTTTTGGAACCATTTTAACTGCTATTATTGGAGGAAATCCATAGAATGGTTTTCTGAAATCCAAAGGTAATTTTAGACATCATTTTTATTCAATTGGATTTATGCAGAGCATGCATGTAGGCACATTTGGAAGCCTGTCACATGGAGGACGAGTCATTATGCTGTTTTACTCACCAGAGCTGTGACAAATGGGATCCCTATCGTTTTCTGCTGGAGGCTTTAGTCTACCCTCCCTTTGCATCTATGACTTCTACGCTGTCTTGCATTTCAAACTGCAGTGAACTAGATGAGTGTATTTAAAAGTTATATCTGAATGCTTAATACTTATTAAATGTTGTTACTTAGTATGTGTGACAGAATGAATATTTGATGTTTATTTAAATAAAATTTAACTATTTACCCTTCAATTCAGCAATAAGAAGTGACTTACTCTGAAATATCTCATGTGAAAAAATTTTAACTTCAGTAGCTTCCAGTACCACTTTTTTCTTAAGCACAAATGTCAGCCTTATGAACAATAAAAATAGTAAAAGGACATAAAATGGAAAAGAGTTTTTTCACTGACTTTAACATGTTTGAGTGGTGTATGGTTTTGATGGGAAGCTGGATTTATTTTTCTAACTTTACATTCCATTTTGAAACCATTTCTCTCTTTACTTACAAACTTGGGGCTGCACCTAAGCTGGATGTTAACTCTTCTAATCTTCTCCCACATGTAATATTTTTGAAAACTTATCATAGGAAAAGGATTTTTAAAAAATATACCAAATCTTTGAAAGTCTGAGACACTAAAAACATCTTGAAAACTCAGATGTCCCCAGGTGACCGAAATCTATGATCAAGTTTAAGAAACAGTAGGGAGCTTTGAGCAAACTGAGAGCTATTATTGGTAGGACATGGCTATTGCCTACTTATAGAAAAAGTAGTTCCAGGTCTTTTGGAAATGTAAAAAGTCTGAAATTCAAACTTATATATTAAATCTCTCAGATATTAAATATTGGCCACTAATTTAGAGTAGTAGTGGGTATACCACCCAAGCTAAATCTCTGCATGCCAAACTCAACAGACCATGAGTTACTGGGACAATTAGAGACTAACAAACTGAGAAACTCTTGAATTTTCTCTTTCAGTCATCCATGGAACTCTATGGTCCCTACTCACTTTAAGCACTTTTAATTTATTTATTTAAGCACTTTTATTATTTCATTATCTCTTTATTACCACACAACTATAATAAAGGGAAGTTCAAATTTTCCTTCTGATGTTTCACTACTTGAGTTGGTTGAACTAATATGTGTATAGGAGAAAAGGCACATAAAATTATTTGATCATAATTTTACATGACATGGGAACCTTCAGATTAAAGACTCAAAAGACTCAGAGTAAAGTACACAGCATAGACAGCTGTATAGAGACACGACTGGACAAAAGGGTATCATCTAATAGGAACAGACTGAGCGTTGAGTGGTGGCTCTGTTCTCCTGTCTGTCCAGATCCTTCTTGACCTAGGTCAGCATTACTTCTGGTTATGGGGTTTTTATGACCTACGATGAAACAAGGTAGGTCAGAGGACTTTTTTGTTGTTAGTTCTTACACAGAAAGGCAGGGGAACATTAGGGTAATGTTTTTCAGTTTTATTGCTAGATTTTGGAGTAAAGTGAGCCACTTTGAGGAAGAGATGTTCTAGTTTACATGCCTTCCTTCCCTTGAGGAATCATGAGAGAGGAAGGAGAGCAGGAGATAGAGACAGAGTCAGGAGCCTTTTCTTCTTAGGCCTTCAAATTGGGGTATCATTTTCTGGGTCCCAATATAAACTGCCCTGTCCTCCTCATTCTAAAGCCACTTCACATTGCTGCAGAAGCCACTGACTAATACTGTTCAGTCATTAATACTGCTCAGTCACTGCAAAATTTTTTCATCCTACAGTGGCTGCTGATTGTATTTGAGAAGGGCTACTGGATTGAAATTCTGGAAATCTAGGTCTTGTGAATCCGAACAAACACTGAAAACTTTAACTGAGTAAGTTTTGTCTGATAAGCTTATTGTGATGACAGAGTAGGATAATACAGGATAAAGTACTTCATAGATTAGAAAGAAAGAAAATATAATAGCCACAGTCATAATTCCAGATTAATATTACATGACAATGGCCTAAGCCTGCACATAGAATCTATTCACATTTTCTTCCTTGCTGATTTTTTTAAATTATTAACAAAGAATATATATATAATTATTACAGGCTAATATATCCCTATATTCTTTTATGTTGTTCCATCTCTCACTTTATAATGATTTTTCTTTTTTTTTTTTTTTAAATTTTTTATTGTGGGTTGTTCAAAACATTACAAATTTCTTGACATATCATATTCCACACTTTGATTCAAGTGGGTTATGAACTCCCACCTTCACCCCATACACAGATTGCAGAATCACATCAGTTACACATCCATTGATTTACAAATTGCCATCCTAGTGTCTGTTGTGCTCCGCTGCCTTTCCCATCCTCCA
>NW_025999968.1:36484766-36528311 GCF_001458135.2 Marmota marmota marmota | reverse complement strand
TCTGCCCCTCAGCAGGCCGCTGGGCCTGCTCTGTGGATGGTCACAGTTCCCTCTACCTTGCCAGCGCTGGGGGAGGGGGCCTATAATGATTTTTCCTTGCCTGAAAAAGTTAACATGGACTCATTAAAATTTATAACCCTTGATTTCTCAAATATCATAAGAATTAAAATATCTGATGCCCTTTCTTATGAAATGGATACAGTCAGCATTTTGGTTTCAGGCTCTTTTCTGCTTTCTTTTCTTGTCTCGACTACATGAACTAGATTTACAGTAGTAGAAGATACTAGAAAAAATCACTCAATTCAATTTCTCTAACTTCCAGAGGTAAAATTGGAAACCTAAAGATGGTATATTACTAGATTTTTATGTTCCTCTTCCTTTCCAGTCCTTTCTGTAATTTAAGTGTCTCATGAATGATTTCAGTGGCCCTTGTCTTGAGAACTCTGATCTTCAGATTAATAATCCAGAATTGTGACTATATTTGTTATTATTTCACTTGCTCTACAAAATAATATTTTAGTATGTTTTATATGTATTTTTATTCCCATTCAAATTCTTTGCATAAAATTATTTACTCTGGAGTAGCAGATATTATTTGGGGAATATTATATATATATTAATTGTGTGTGTATCTTTTTTCCGGGGATCAAACTCCAGTTCTTGTGCAGGACAAGCATGTTCTCTATCACTGAGCTACACCCCTAAGCCCAAAGATGTATTTTACATCAAGACATTTTGGCCCCACATCTAAACCCCTTTGCTGTTGCTACACAACCTCAGTTCTCCAAGTGAAGTATTGAGGCAAGCAAGCCCTGTGGCACTTTTTTCTGCTTTTGGGCCTTTGCTTGATGAGTTCCCCTCAGTCCTCTTCATCGACAGTATACTAGTGGAAGGCTAGATGTTCCCTCAGGGTCTATACAAAACACTCTGTTGTCATTTAGGTTTCTTCAGTTTATGTCCATCAGAATTTAATATTAAGTTGTAACCAAATATTTATTTGTGCTTCACTATAATGTTTGATATTGCATATATGTATTCCTTATCTTTGTCTAAAGTTTCTCAATGTTCTGGAATATTTATTAATCTTAGCAAACAATGATAACAATATTAGCTACTATTTTTTGTGCATATATTAGCTCATTCAAGACTCAAAGGCATCACAGGAGGTAGATACTATTCTGAGTCCTATTATATAGAAGAGAAGATGGAGATACTGAGTCAACAGGCACCTAGTAAAAAATAAAACAAAAATAACAACAACAAAATCACAAAAAACTAGAGCTAAAAATTTGAGCCAGCTTGTGGGGGGGGGAATCAAGCTTTTGTTTGTTTTGTTTTGTTTTTGCTTAAAATAATTAATTCTTAACAGAAGCAGTTGACAGGTTTGCCTGTTCAAGTTTTTTACTCTATGGGTGTTTCATCACTTACAAAAATGATTTTCAAAAGCCTTATAAAGGCTATATAAATTTATGGAGTGACCAAAAGTAAAGACAAATACATTTTTCAACAAGAAATTCTTCAAGAATGCAGTTTTGTTTTTCATTTAAAAATGAATATAAAATGTTGGAAATTGATAATTTTTGAAGCAAGTTTTTAAAGTTTCTTCTTTTTTCCTCCATGTCAGGGTTTGGCAAACAGTGGTACACTGAACAAATCATGTTCACTGCTTATTTTTACACATAGTTTCCTTAGACATCAGCCATGTCCAGTCATTTCAATATTGTCCACAGCTGTTTTCACTTATAGTCATAGAGTCAAATATCTGCTCAGAAGAAGTTTTATAATTTGCTTGTTCTCTTTCTATATAGCATTATACACAGGATAAAATGTGAAAATACATAAAATTGAAATGTTCCTAAAGCTGCAAGATTGTGTTTGTATTTTCAAGGGGTATGCAGTGTAACACTGTAAATAAATATTCATGAATATTCTGTGAAAAAAAAAAACATAAAAAGTCTAAGGGCCTTGCTCTATCTCATTTTGACAGCTGGGTCTTATTTAACTCTTATACTATCACTTGTTTATTTTAAATAGTGTATAGCTGATGCTTTCCAAGCTTCCACTAAGTTTAGCTGATATTTAGGGGAATAGTTGTATAAGTTTTCATTTCTGACTATCTGTAGAACCCTATGTATTAAAGAACATTTTCTTCCCTTAGGTTCCTCAAATACATAAATGACTTCCAATCCATAGGAAATAGATTTGCATTCAATTAGGTATTTTGAAAATCCACATGTTCTTTTAGAACTCAAAATGAAGTATTTTTAATTGTTTCTGAAAATGGAACACTTGAATACAATTTTCTCTGTGTGCACTTTTCTTAGGTTGCTGGTTAACAATATTGATTTGTATTTCAGGTAATGTAGCAACATTTCCTGCTGTTCATTCACAGCATAGAACTGTGTTGAGTGATGTTCCATTGTCACAGCACCCTATACATTGCTCAATATATTTCTTATATGCTTTATTAGTCAAGCTATCATCTCTTTGTCCATATATTCAAATGAACTGCAGAGGTTATTAACTTGCCCTTGGCAAATAGATTTATTTTTCTAAGACAAATGCTTTTATAAATTTAATGTGTGACAGTTTTATTACGAATTGTAAATAGAATGTCCTGCTGGATTTTTATGATAGCTATCACTAACTCATTTGGACCCTTATTACATTTCAAGCCTTCATGTTCATGGATATTTTCTTTTTAATCACTAGCGAGTCCATTTTGGGATGTTGTAGCTTTAAATTTTAGTGTCGGGTTCATATAATTGGTCCTTTAAATAGTAACAAAATCTTTTGCAATTTGATTATGCTATTAAACATTAAACTTAATGCCTGTATTTGTAATAGTCTTTATCCTGTGTCTGTTCTGTTTCACATTTCTTTCCAGATAGAGAATTATAGCAAGCGATAAATTTTGTAAATTCACCTTTATCAAGATTCATTTTAAATTTCATTGGATTACTATTTTCCTTGGCTGATAGTATGATAAATATGGGTTACAGTGTTATATTAAAATATTTTAAGATTCTTAATGTTAAATAAAAATATGCTTAATATTGGAAACTTTATTAATGTTGGCTATTTTACAATATGTATCCTAAGAGTAATTTTTTATTTACTAATCTTTGTCAGAAATAACCATCTCCTCTCCTTAAACTAGTTCAAGGATTCAGTTAGGTTATAATCATAAACTTCTAAATGCATGACCAATTTTAGCAAGGACAACCTGGACTGACATAACAAAATATCATGGGCTGGTGGCTTAGACAACAGAAATTTATTTTCTCACATTTCGGGAGGATTGAAGTTCAAAATCAAGGTACTAGCAAGGTGAGTTTCTGGTGAGAACTCTCTTCCTGGCTTATAGACTACTCTCTCATTGCAACCTCACATGGCCATTCCTCAATTAATGCATGCAAAGAGAAAGATCCCGTCACTTCTTTCTTTTATCAGGACACCAGTCTCATTGTATTAGATCCCTAACTCTGGACATCATTTAAATCTAATTACCTTCCTAAAGACCCTATCATCAAAAACAGCCACATTGGGGTTAGGACTATAATATATAAATTTGAAATAAATAATTCAGTCCACAACACAAAGTATTGTTATTTATTATAATTTTCTTCTCTCTTCAATCAAATTCAATGGACATTTTAAATACAAATGTTAAAATAGGCATTTTAAGCAAATGCCTATTTATTTTATAAACTGGTAAGGCAACCTCTAACCCCAAATTTACATCTAAGTCAGAAAAAACTGAAATATTATAGTTAATGTACACATACCTACAATTTTCCCAAATATACATATGTTCTTCTCAAAGAATACAATGTAAATCTATCTGAAATTTGTTCACAGGAATTCATATTTAAAAGTGGCTTAATATTACTAGATTCATGAAATCATTGAGATAAGTATTTTTCCATTTGTAAAGTGACATTTTGTTTGCCAACACTTCCTGAAACTCTTTATGCCCTTGTTTCCATAATATTCTCTTTAAATGCTCACTTGTCTCTGAAAGTTTTGATCTAATACATATATGGATGGACTCACATCACCCACAACACAGTGAGCCTCTGAAGGGATGGCCATGGTGTGTCCATTTTTTAATGGGTCACTGACATAACAGTACTTTTTCTAGCACATATCTACATTCAGAAAGTTATGGTTGAATTAAAAAATTAACTTGAGTAATGGAATGAAATAATTAATTAATCTCTAAGTGTAACAAGCATATTTATCTTTCACATGACCTAAAAATCCAATGTTTATAATTTCCCTTTTAGGAAAGTTCAGTGCTTCAAGTTTTTAATGCAGTAGTAGGAACTATTTAGTAACTTTGTTATATATTTTACATTTGCCTGTATTCAAAATATCTACCAGTTCTTTCCATATTTGTAAGTTGACACAGAATATTAACCTAAATATGATTGTCCAACTTTTTTAGAAATGTATTGATCTTCCATTCTCTACTCACACTGAGATTACAAGGAAAGAAATCAGACTCTGGGTGAAGATAGTAATGAGAAGGTTTGAAGAAATTTTCTGAACAGTTGGAGAAGGCGACTATTGGATATCACACAATCCCTTTCCCCATATGTGCTTAAAAAATGAGATGGACTGTCAAATTGCTGAAGGAGTAATAGTGTAATAAGTCAGTGCTTATTGAAGTCAGGATGTATCCTAGGTGATTCCTCAAAGGTCATTTCCACTTGCATAATATTGAAGTAGTGATTCAAGGGAACCCCAGTGGCACAAAGCGCTTCACTTCTGTTGACTGCTGATAGGAAGATTTATGACAATGTCACTCTTTATGCATTTCTCCTCTGCCTAGAATTGTGGATCTCATCATTTTTGTTTTCATTGCCCCAGATACATTCAATACCCAAGAAGCATGAAATATTTCCATACATACCTTGTTCATATGCTATAGCAAAGATAAAGAATGTCATACAAGTTCCTATAGCGCCCTATATATACTCTATGAGACCATGAACTCAAAAAGGACTGTGATGTAACAAGGTGGCATTCCACCACATTGTCCTCTAAGGTATCACCTTCCTCTCTTCCCCTAGTTTATCTTGAAAAATTTCTACTCATTGTTCTGCATAAACCTTTAGAGTTATGTTATATTCACATTTGACTTGAGTTCCTTAGGAACTCCCTGATATATAAGAAATGTTGAATAAGTTAGGTAGTAAATTAAATTGTGAATTAATGATACCAACTTTATCCTTTAAAAATCTGAAAAGAGTGAAAGGGAGGGAGGAAGAACAATTACATTAGCTTCATTACTAGTTTCTTTAGGTAATGTTAAATAAAGAATACTGAACTTTGAGTATAGAAATTTGGATTCTAATCCCAGATATACTACTTGAAAGCTTAGAGAAATTTGTTCTATGTAGCTAGACGCTTCAGTTGAATAAATAGTGAGATGGAATTAATAGTAACTCACCTGATTGCTTGCAAGGGTTTTTGATGCTGAATTGGAAATGTACTCTGAAACACTTGTTAGATTTTCCACCTATGTAATGTGTTGCAAAAGTATTTTCATTATCTTGAGTAGCCACTGCAACTGGTAGGTGTCCATCAGTCTGAATGATGTTCATGTAGATTATTTGAAATAAATTTACTTTTATTGATATTAATATGGGAACCAAACATTTCATAGCAAAAAGAAGAAACAAAACTGAGCATAATGGATTTGGTGGCAGTAAAGAGCATTATTTGAATTGTGCTCTTCTTTGACTCCAAGAGTTGTTGCTTAAAACAAAGATGGCCATTATTAATTAGACTGTGTTTGATTTTCACTGTTGTCCCTAGCCAACTGCTACCTCTCCATAGTGTAGTGTGGATATATGAAATGTTGGAAGTATAGGAAACGTTACCAAGGACTGACATATTCTCAGAACTAGGGAATGCATTTAGTCCCTGAAAATCACTTTTCCCTTTCTGGTAGGGCTCTCGCCTCTGTAATGGATTTACATGTTTAGTAAAGCATCTGTTATGTTGAAGTTAATAAATAGTGTCTGTCTCTACAGAATGTATACAACCTAATCAATGTAAACTCAAAGAATGAATTGATTTGTTTTACTTAATGTGACAGAACCTCATATCTGCTTTTCTAATCTGTCCAAAACAACTGTGTAACTGTGCATATATATGCATGTGTCAAAATAGGTAACTTCATAGTATACTGAACAGGGTGCACACCCAACACTCCTTCTTCCCCTCTGCTTTCTGGCCTTCTTTCTCTCTTCCCCTTTCTTTCTCTCCTTCTCTCCCTTATATGCACATGTACACATGTACACACAATGGTATGCTCATGCAAACATATACATATAGTCTTTATTCCATTGGGATGAGACTACTTTACATTTGTAATTTAAAGATAAAAACAGACTCCAAATATTGGCTTTAAAAATATTTCTGAAGTAACTAAGTTGCTTGTCTCCAGATACAACTCTGTGTATAAAAATCAACAGGACTTCTTTTTTCTAATCCACTCTACTGTTGTCTCTTTTTTGATATGTGTCACTTAAAATTAGAATGTACTTCATACATCCATATTCCTAATTGTTATGTTCAGTTTTTTAAAGTTCTATTCATGATCTATAAAAATACCCTTTCCAATAAAAACACATAAATATAAGATATTTACTGTAAAACCTGAGAAGCAAGGTGATACTCAAGGATAAAAATTTTCAAATTATATGTTTGATGTCCAGACACTCAAGTAAACTGACACAGTAGACATTATGACTCGATCCATAATCTCTATAATTTTTACCTTGGTTAAAACTATGTGTTTACCTCAACTCAGTAGCCCATATGATTAACATATGTGAAGAAATAAGAGTTAAATTTATGGACTACCAGAGATTATTAAGGCAATCAATATTTAAAAATTCTATTTTAAATTCAACTGATCCCATACCTTGGGATTGAACCTATGAGACCTGTACCATTATTGAACTACTTTCCTAGCCCTTTAATTTTTTTTTAAATTTTGAAACATGGTCTTCCTATGTTTCCCAGCAGTCCTTGAATTTGAAATCCTCCTACCTTGGCCTCTTTGCCTCAAGACTTTAGGATTACAAGTGTATACCACCACACATGAAAAAAACAACAACAACAACAACAAAAAAAACCCCTCAACTTTAAAAAAAATTCTATGGAAAAAAGCCTTAGAATTTTCTATCAGTCTAAGGATCACCCCCACATTGGGACTTACTCCATACAATTTGTATATTTTTTAGTTTTTTAATTTGTTTAAATTAGTTATATATGACATCTGAATGCATTTATGCACTTTGATACATAGATGGGGCATAATTTCTCATTTTTCTGATTGTACATGTTGTATAATCACTTTGGTCATGAATATATATATATATATATATATATATATATATATAGTCTGTTTCATTCTCTTATCCTTCCTAACACATTTACCCTCCACTCTCCTCTCTTCACTCCCCTCTCCATAATCTAAGGTAACTCTATTATTCCCTAGTGCGCCCTCTCACACAGCTTATTGTGAATTAACATCCACATATTAGAGAAAACATTGGGCCTTTGGTTTTTTTCAGGATTGGTGTATTTCTCTTAGCATGATATTTACCAACTCCATCCATTTGCCAGCAAATACCATGATTTCATTCTTCTTTAAAGCTGAATAATATTCCATTGAATAGATATACCAGATTTTCTTTATCTATTCATCTGTTGAAGGACACCTAGGTTGTTTCCATTGTTTAGCTATTGTGAAATGAGCTTCTATGAACATTGATGTGGCTGTGTCTCTGTAGAATGCTGGTTGTAAGTCCTTTGTGTATAAACCAAGGATTCTGACATTCCACTTAGGTAGCAATGATGGGTAAGAGGTGTTTTTATCTTTATTTATTATTTTATTTATTTTTGGTTTTTTTGAGGCAACTGTTTAGAGTAAGGAACACATTAATTCTCAGAGGTATACCATTTTATTTCTACTTCAATCAGTGCCTTTATGTAGTTTGTGCTGTGAAGATAGAATACCACAGAAAGGTCATTTGTAATGAGCAGAAAATTATTTTTCATAGTTCTGGGTGCTAAGAAGTCTGAAATCAAGAAATCAAAGTTCAGGCATCTGGCAAAGTCTTTCTTGGTGCATTGTGATCTGGTGGAAGGCCTCACATTGTGTGGAAGGCCTCACATGGTGTGGAAGGGCAAAGACAAGACAGAGAGGAAGAAAGGAGAGAGAGAGCTCATGAGAGGGGACAGCACACACCCTTTTATAAGGGCACCATTCCCACTCATGCATATGGCCCCCTCTTGGCCTAATAACTACTTAAAGCTCCTACCTGTTAATACAACTATAATGGAAATTAAATATTAACATGAGTTTTGAAAGAGAAAAATTCAAGCCATACAAGATGTGTCAAGGATTACCTAATTGTCCCTGTAACCATATATGTAAATTCAAACAGATTTTTTTCTTTGTGGACTTTGACCTAATAATGAAAGTAAAAGAATTTGCAAAATTAGATCTTAAATTTTAAAAATATATTTACTTATATCTGTAAAATGAACAGTTTTTGACAGTTTGACTATATGTTGTAGATTTCTCAACAAAATAGTGAGTGATTTTTATAATACGATTTCCTATGATTTGTCCTAAAGTATACTTCCCAAGTTCAAGAAGTCTATCAATATTATTTATCTCTATACTCAGGTACCATTTTGTTTACTTAGTTCACTTGCATCCATTCAGTGTAATATATACAAAGAACTGTGCCACTGAAACTTGAAAAAGTATCCTAACACCCCCTTCTCTTTTCATATAGATGTTGACTAAATTACTTAATATAATAAATGCCTAAACTTATCTCATTTTAGAGGAAAACAATAATTGCATGTCAGAAAATGCAACAACAATAATGCTTCTGAAAGTGCAAAGGCTATTTGAGAGTTTTTATGTTAAGTACTGTACTTACTTTAATATGAGAGAATTCAAACAGTGTTTCCATTTTGCAGTTGAGCAAGTACCCTGAAAAACTCCAGTTACTTATCAGAGCAAATGCTAGAAGCAAAATTCAAGGCCAGATCACTCTTAGTTCTCAAACACTGACTCACTTTTCTAAATTTTTATCCAGAAAAATATAGAAGAACATTCAAAATTCTTACTCAATTGCAAATATACTTCATGTCCTTTGATTATTTCTACTCATTGTTTTTTTTTTACCAAAAAATAATCCAAATATCAAATTATTTGAAACTCATGTGTTTTTTCTCCCATGCACATCTTATTAAAACTAAATTAAAATATTTTTAGAAATATCTTCATATATCAGATCTTTATTTGACAGGTGCAATTAGAAAGGTCATTTCTTCCATCAGATATCAGTTATTTGGAAACAGACTAAATTTTATCTCAATTTAAAGCTAGCAGCAAAGCAAAATAAAATTTAATTTGTTTGATAAAAGATAATTTTAGAAATCTAAGTAGGTTAAGTCAGTATTAAAACCCTTCAAATTTTACTAGGAGAAAGAAATATAAAGCTTTAAAAGAGATGGCTCAAATTTTGTGTATTTGAAAACAAATATTTTTCATACGTATTTTTTATTTTTATTTATTCATTTTTAAACATTTTTTTTCTTGTTTTTTTATATCTTTATTTTATTTATTTATTTTTATGTGATGCTGAGGATTGAACCCAGGGCCTCACATGTGCTAGGCGAGTGCTCTACCACTGAGCCACAATCCCAGCCCAACATGTTTTTTAAAAAGTAATGTTAGCTCTCCCTTTTCTGCTACTCTGAATAAAAGAAAAATTACAGACTACATGTTTTTGAAAATAATCTGATATGAAAAAAGGCATCAACTTCATGACTAGAACAATGTGAATTCTTACATAAAGGAATGCAGATGTGTTAAATAAACACTAAATGTGAAATGATAAAAATTTAAAAGACAATAATAATTGGACCACGCCCTAAAAATCAGGTATTCAACATATCTGTCTCTCTATGAAGTAACTATAACTTTCATGGAGTTGTTTGTTTCTGTGATGAATATTTCTATTATACAGAGTGAAAACTTTGGGTAAGTATCTTACCACCTCTGAGATTCTGATTTTAATACTCCCTAGATGAAAACCACAGGCAGAAATGTTATCTATTCAATCAGATATTAACTCATAATTAAAGTACATAAAACTGAATGTTAATTACCTCTAGTTCTTTAAAGACCAATTTTCTGGACATTCTGCAAGAGGCAAATCAAAAAAAAATGAGCTTTAGCATTTTAAATTCATGATTCATTTTGCATATTTCCAAATCAGAAATTGCTTTTACACAATAAAGCCTTCCTATAAATCACTTCCTGAGGCTTAGGTTATCCTGAGTTAACCACTGACAAAGAAAATCAAAAGCAGTGTGCTTATAAAATGAAAAATAAACAATAAAGAACTTCAGGGGGGACACATTTTTAATTGTTTTTTAATGGATGTCCTTATTTTAATTAAAAATCAAACATGTATATTTTTACTTCATGTAGGGATGCTGGTATCAGATAATTAATATATGAATAGATCTTGCTGGCAACTTAAATATGCTTATCTTTATTTCATAAGAAAACACTCTTGAACACTCAACAGGTAGGGTTTCTCTAAGTGTTCAAGCTATTTTAAATTTGTTAAATATTGTGATTTATTTGCTCATGTTTGAGATAAGATAGAAATATTTTCAACATGTAATTTCAAATTTAGTGAACTTGAAATTCAATATTGCTAGCTATGGGAGGAAATTACCTTTCTGTCTGGAGGTACAATGTCAAAATGATAAATATCAGCTACATGTGGCTATTTAAACAACTTAAAATTAAGAATTCATTTCATTAGTCACATTAACCTTATTTCAAATGCTCAAACAGCCTCTTGTGCTTATTTGCTACCCTATTGAATCTGAATCATTCCCATACAGAATATATCCACCATTCCAGAATGTTCTATTGGCCTATGCAGGCCCAGAGTTATTTTTCTTTTATACAATCTCTAAAATGAGAATATCTTATTAATATTTTCACATTGGAATAGTTGTAGTGTTAATACATTGGTTCTAAACTTACATTTATATAATTTGCATATCATTCAAATAATCAATTGTCTAAAGACAATGTACTCAAATGAAGGAAAACTTACTAAAGAGAAATTAAATATGACTGGTTTCTAATGTCATTGATGATAGGACAATGCTTTAACAGTAAATGACACAGAGGCAATAATATTGGGATGATGACATCCTTTTGTTTAGAAGCTGTGTGACTTACACTAGTGCTGTCCAATATAAATAGAACACAAGTCATGTATGTCAGCCACACATTTAAAAGAAAAATAAGAACAGGTGATATTAATTTTATTCAATCCAGTGTATCCAAAATATTACCTTTTCAACATATGCTCCCTTTAAAATTATTAAGATATTTTACTGTTTTTTTCCATCTTATGTAATCAAGTTCTGGTGTGTATTTTATACTTCAATATATTTAACTTTGGACAAGTCATATGTCAAGTACTTAATAGATAACATGTGGCTCATAGATACCACTTTAGAAAATATATATTTATACAGTTGAAATCTACAGACATCCACTTGTTTACTTATTCATCAATATTTATTGAACACATATGAGGTGCTGAGTAGTGCACCAGATGATGGGGTACAGTGGTAAACAACACTGTGTTTACTCTTAGAGAGCTTTCAATCTGGTGGGGGACATGACACAAACAAATAGGAAAGTATAATATTCACTGAAATACTTCTGCAAGTAGAACTTCTGCAAATCCCATGAAGGTAACTTGGCAAATACTGAGAGGGAGAGTGCCAGTGAAGGCTTCCAGAGGAAACATCAAGATTAATGCTTTAATAATGTGTATAATCTGACCAGAAATTTTAGTGTGAACACAAAGAAAGGAGAGTAAAGAATGTTCTAGGAGCAAAAGTCATCTAGAAAGAAGGTGTTTGTGAGTGTGTGTTTTGTTAGAGTCTGTATTTAATAACCTGGGGGTGACAAGCAACTTGTGTACTTTGATACAGCAGGAGTGGGAGCCGTTTATTGTAGGACAGGAGGAGTATTTATACATTCCACACAGCTTATCTTAATTAGCATAAACTAGATACAGCAGTCAACCAATAAGGAATCTCCACACTTAATGGCTCCCTGGCCTTACTTCACAAACCACTCCCTCTGGCAAAATGCCAGGCGCCATCCAGACTTGTTTACAGACTCTAACAGTGTTTGTGTGTGTGTGTGTGTGTGCATGTGTGCTTTATAACAAACAGCCAGTGTGAGAGTAAGAGTTGGGTGAGAAACTTAAAGTAGTGTTCCCTAAAGTTGTTCCTTTAGGTGCTTGCAAAGACTGATGCCAATGAAGCAAGGTAGTCCTGTGTCTTTACTGATTTGCTTATATTAATTTCTATCCACAAATGGGTTGGTAAGAAGTGGAAACAGGGTCAGTAGTATAAATGAGGGAAACAGAGAGGGAGCCAGATTATTGTTAATTGAAAAATTATTAGAGGGACTACAAAGTCTTTAAACAACTGCCCTTGAATACTCACTACCAAAGTCAGTGTGCATTCATTTATACTAAAATCATGAAAAATTAGCAATGTTATTACTATTCAGAATTATACTCCTTATGCTAGAAACAAATAATCTTTGTAGTCAAGTAATGAAAGCGTAAGTGAAGAAATGGTTTTGTTCTCATATATAAACTTATGATAAACTACATAACAGCTAACACGAGATTCCCTGGGATGAATGTTCTATGTCCAGAAATAATAAGTTCAAATCATTTGACACTTTTTCTAGTTTAAAGTTGCAATTACGTTTAACAGGAAACTCACTGGTTCCCATTGATTGACACTCAAAGGCTTAATTTTTGTGTGGTCATTTCTTCATACTGTACAGAGAATAATGGATCAAAACATAGCTCATCTTAATTGTCATTAAGAGGTAAAGTGAAAATGCAATAGTCTGGATTTCCATTGTAATTAATGGTAAAGTTAAATTTTTATGGTTTAATAAAATCTGCCACAGAGCAAGAGTAATTGGGTGAAGAAAGTAGAAATTGAAGTCAAATAGAATTGAGCTTTAAATTGAGGAAAAAACATTATGAATGACTTAAAATATATGTAAAAATCAAGTTCCAAAGTTCTCCATTTATAAGGAAGTGTGGATTCTAATGTTTCAGTGGTTATATTCATAACCTTATAGACATATTGGAAAATTGCAGTTTTTGTATTCTAATGAGCTGGAAAACACAGGTACATTTTTATCTAATACAAGTACATTGCTAATATTGTACATGATAATAATTATATTTATATAATCCATTTTTTTCTGAAACATAATTTCAGCAATTTTACCCCAAATAAATATTCTCAGTTTCTTCTAAACTTGCCGCTGTCCGGCTGCAGCAAAATAACCGGGGGGTGACGAACAACTTGTGAACGTTGATACAGCAGGAGTAGGAGCCGTTTATTGCAGGACAGGAGCAGTATTTATACATTCCACACAGCTTATCTAATTAGCATAAACTAGATACATCAGTCAAACAATAAGGAATCTCCACACTTAATGGCTCGCTTTTGTTACTTCTCAAACCACTCCCTCTGGCATTTTGCCAGGCACCATCCAGACTTGTTTATGAACTCTAACATTCCCCTGGCAAAATGCCAGGTGTTATTTTGACTTGTTTACAGACTCTAACATAAACTGGTAAATTTTTGTCTCATAATCTCTTGTCCACTGACATGGGGACAGAAGATTTTGAGAAGCCAATAAAAATAAGAACAGTGAGAGAAAAAATGTAAGTTTGTCCTGGTACTTATTTTTAAAAGATTTTCCCCAAAGTAAAATTTAGAAAGCATCTGGAACCTGTCATTTTTGAGATGATGGATCTGAACAAGGAGACACATGTTCATGTCAGAAGCAGAAATAGTTTTGTGTTCACGATCTGGCTGTCATCAGATATTTTTGGGTGGGGTGAGAAGGAGAGGTATGAGGTTGGAAAAGTAGAAGGGAAATCCACCAATTTATTTTGGAGAGAATGTGAATGCCACTAATCCTCCTTTATACGTTTACTGATTGAGCTGCTAGCCTTATAACCTCTTCCTCACTCTAAGCTGCTATCCCATTCCAGCCCAAAGACTGGGAGATAAAGACGATAGCCAGGAGTATCAGTGGGCTCTGGGCTTCGTGAAAATGAGGTGCAGAGACGTTTTCCCATTCTTTTTCAAAAATATACAAATGTTAAATGTTAAAGTTATTGCACACAATACTTGTCTATACAAGGTATAAATATACATATTAATTGTGTGCACATGCACACATGTAAAATATATAGATGTGTATACACCCAGTGTGTGTGGTGTGTGTGTGTGTGTGTGTGTGTGTGTGTGTGTGAGAGAGAGAGAGAGAGAGAGAGAGAGAGAGAGAGAGAGAGAGAGAGAAGAATGAACATTGTAGGCCTACCTTGTTTTGGAAGGTTTTCCAAAATTCTCTGTGTAATTATATAATTAACTTGAGAGAGGATTTGAGATGAAACTGAACTTGTGTAAGTCTCTTACCCCAGTATAATTTTGGTATTCATTTCAGGTTTACATGGCTTGGATCATGATCTGAAAAAAATATCTCCAAAGTTTTCTACATGCCAAAATATTTCTTTACTCAACATTCTTATTGAAATGGGTTTCTAGTTTGTCTTTGACATTGAACTTTCTCGTGCTAGGAAAGTGAAAATGAAAAAGTTGTATTCTGATTGAGTTAGCTCTTATGTCTCAGAATGTACCTTAAGTGTCATTAGATAAGACACTTATTAGATAAGAGAAATTTATGGAGCCATATAAAAAATTCCAGATAGTTACTGTTCATACTTTAATCATAGAAAAACATGTTTAATAAATCTTAAGAAAATATTCCCTTAAAATTCAGCATTTTGTTATATGTAGTGGCTATCCAATGAGATGCAATGGTTATTATCACACCAGTATGCATACAACTTCCATTTAATGGGAAAGACTAAGTCACAATTTGCAGGGATTTTCCATTTTCATTAGTTTATTATTCTTTAACTTTTAGAATATATGCATTTGGTATTTCTATACATCTGAGGGCTGGAAGGATTTTCTTCCTATAATAAAAATATAAACTAAATATAAATATAGATAAAACATAACACTGTTTAAGAGCCTATAATTTATTAAAGAATAATAAAATGCTTTACTAAGCTAATTTGATAGTTAAACTGTCAGTGATTCCTGTTTTAGACTCAGTAAACTAATGCCTACCATATACATGTCAAAAACAGTCTCTCAGTTAACAGGAATATAGAAAAATATTTTTAAAAGGAAAAAAAAATGATAACAATGAGATCCCTAAATTTTGCCATTTAATCTTTTTCTTTGATCCCTTCTACAGTGTGTCTCTTCTCCTCTGAGCACTTTGTAGGATTCATTGTAGTAACATTTTTTTTTTTTTTTTATTGTCTGTATGCAGCAGCTCCCCTGGGATTAAAACAGACCTTGACTTGTCTTTCTCAGCTAGATCTTTTGCTATCTCATCCAACTTTGGAGTTTAAAATAACATCTCTAAATTGTTTGTTCACATTCCTACACACCCAGTCTTAAAAATTTCTTATATTACATCCCTACTGCTTTTTAGATGTGTAAAAGCCCCTTGCTTTGCATGTAATAGAATGTTGCACAATGAGCCTGAGTTCTTGGAAAGCAGCTGCAGTTCCTGTTAAAGGTAGAAAATCTTACTGTTTAGGAAAGTGCTTGTCCAAGCAATAATGGAAATTTTTCTTTATATTTAATGAGGAGTGCATTCCTATAATATACTCATCTGTAGTGTTCTCCCACCCTCGAATCCAAGTATGGAAGCCTGGCTCCCGAGTGTGGCTGTATCTGTCAGTGCAGTCTTTAAAACATAATAAAGAGTAAGCAATTTTATAAGAATGGGGGCCCTAATCAGATAGGATTGTGGCTTTAAAAAAAATAGGAGGAAAAATCTCTCTTTCCCCAGTATAAGCCCCAGCACAGCAACTTTTGTCACTTTCAGTATACAGTGATTTTTGTCTCATTCTAGACAAAATTAGCTTATCATTCTTTAATGCTGCACAGAGAAAAGATGATATTCTTAAAACTAAAAATCAAATTAGCCTGAATTTTGATCTTGGATTTTTAAGCCTTTGTTGTTAAACATCTAGCATTTTCAAAAATGTTTTGTTGTGGTTGTTGTTGTTTAAGCAACATAGCCTGTGCTCTTTTGTTATGGCAGCCCATGCTGACTAATACTCTTCCTTTCTCAGTTCCGTTTCGACTCTGATTCATACCCTTCTCTGCTTCTGTTCTAAAGTTCTATTGTAAGTTATCACTTCTTTATTTTCTGGAACAGTTATATTTTTCAAAGATCTTCACAACTTTTACCTGAAACAGTAGGCACTTGTATTTATTTTCAGCTCTTCACCAAATAGTCTTTTTTTTTTTTCTCAATGTCTGGTAAAAAATACTGTCAAGTAAATATGTATTTAAATAGATGTAATTTTTCTCCATAAACCTAGAAAAGGTTCCTTAATAATATATTCACATGTGGTACAGGGTTTTCTTAAATTGTTTGTATGAGTATGTACTGGAATAATCCTTCTGGAGGAAAGTCTGAGAGTTTGTGCCGTAAGTCTTAGTCACTTTTATATTTTGATATTATAATTATGCTTCTTGGAATCTGTCCTAAGACTATTATCAGAGATATCAAAAAATTGTCTAAGGAATATTGTTTGTCTTGATAAAATAAACCAAACTGTGGGTCCATCTATGAAAAAGATTACAGTCATTGGAGACTATGTGAGGAGTCAATGGAATTTTGTTAGTCCACAGTTTAGAAAACTATGGAATCTCTAAAGACATATTTGTAAAAGGTTTTTGGATGATTAGGGAAATTTTAGTGTTGTAATTAAGCAAGAAGGCAGACTATAATACCACAGTTAAAATATGCAATGACATAGGCATTGTATACATGCTTTGGATTATTTCTAGGTACAAGATAACAAGGAAATTTTAATAGCAGAGATTTGTTTTTCATCATCAATTTTATGTATTTTCCAAATAATTTATAATAAGTCTTACTTAGAAAAAAAGTCAATACTGTGTTTAAAAATATTTCAACAGATTACTTCATAGTACTTGTTCACACAATCAGATTTATCTTTCTAGCACTATAGCCAGAATAATCTATTTAGTCTGCCAAATATTGGACAGAGTTCTAACACCCTATGTACAACTTTGCTTACATTGCTTCCCTTTGCTGGAAAATAAAAATAATTCATTAAGTACCAGACTATATTACTATCCAGATCTCAGATTCTCTGTAATTTTTTTAATCTCAAACAATATGATTCCTTTTTATGACATATTTTAAGAGAGTCACTTTATTTTTGTACCAAACATTGTTCACATACAATAAAGAAGGTCTAAAAAGACTATTCCTGCTGTGTAAGAGATTGCAAACAGAAAGAATTGTTTCTTAGGCTGATCCAAAGATTCAAAGACCATGTGTTCTCTGGTCTATACCCCTCTGGAGCTCACCCAAGGCCAAGCCCCTAGAGGGTACTCAATAAATATTTAATTGAATGGACTGTTCGAAAGCTCCTCAGGACAAGCCTTTAAAGTTACATTATGTAGTGAACATTCATGGATACAGCCTTGAAATCTTTATATCCTCATTTTGCATTGAATTTATTGTAAGAAGAGTATTGTGAATTCTTCAACAGGGTTTCAAAAGTCGCTATGGTATATTGATTACAGATGATTTGCATACACAGGAACTATAACTGCATTCCCAATTGATTGGTCATGTGTTTATTCCCAAGAGTACGACCGATCTGATTTTTATTTTCCAACAATATGTAACAATGGACCTGTATTTTTTTGTTTTAAAATACATTTGCCATTCAAAATGTCAGTTATGAAGATAAGATTGAGAAATAATAAATTTTGTAAAATTCTCAAATATTCTCAATTTCTGAAAGTGACCCAGTTGAATTGACTGATTCATTTAAGACACCTGGATGAATTCAATAAAATCTTGAATTCAACAACATGATAAATTTGTTTTTTCAAATTTTCTTTTAAAAATAACATGAGTTCATAATGTTTATAAATCACTGGTTTGAGTTACTTTGTTTTTAAGTTATTACTATGCTTGTGTTCTTGTCCTTGAAATTTAAAATCCTGTACTGACTAAATCATCTTTTAGTTCTTTCATTTAAAACAATTTTTAAAGAAAACTGGGAAGTCTTCAGCAGTTCTTTCAGTATCAGGTTGTGAGCCTCCTTTGTTGAGTGACAATTCTTGCTTGGTATCAAGTCCCATGTTTAGTTTCCAAACCTCCCAGCAATAGCAGTGAGCAATCACTTTTTAGATTAGTTCACATCTCTAGTTATGTGCAGGCTGCGTTTTGCAAAAATCACAGTAAGAAAACATACATACTTATGCTTATAATGCCACCTTTACTGTCAGCCTTGGGGCAAGAAGATGATAAGACAGAAGTCAAACTTTTATTTCATTGAAAGCTTCCTGCTTGAGACTTATTTATGAAAAAATAAAATAAAATAAAATCCCAGCTACATTATTTTATTACATGTCAAAAACAATCAATCTTTAAATTTAAAAAAATGTGTATCCCCTAATATGTAGCATTACACCCTTGGTAAGAAGTAGCAATAAGTCACAATAGTTCATATTTATTTAGACTGTCTTATTAGTGGGTCGGATTAGAGGTATATTAAGGAACCAGTAGAATTATCCATCTGCCTAAGTGAGGTTCATCATGGGAAACTATTATTTTATTCTAATAATCTCATGCACAATAGAAAGAAACTTTCCCCCAATTTAGTTTAAGATTAATATTCTTTTTTCTTTTAGGCCCTGTCAGCATTTTAGTATTTTGATGCCTTAACCTCAATAAAAACTAATCATCTTTCCAATCAAGCTCATTCTTAAAGCATGTGCATTCACTTATAATATATAGATCTTTACTCATATAGCAACATAGAAGAGCTACACTTGAAATACTTCCAAAAGAGTACATTTCTGAATTTTTTGTCACCCAATTCCTATTTAAAATTTAATAGAGAGAAGACACATTTGTGACAAAGTTCCTGAAAGATATGCAGTTCATTTTTCTTCAATAAATGATAAAATTCAGAATGCAAAAATGTACTCTTGGCCTCTGTATCATTGAAATCGAAATTTCTACAATGCCATCAGCCTGTGTTCAGTGTTATTTTAAAATATGAAACAGCCCAATGAAACTTGTTCTTATTTGCTGTAAGTGTGCTGGAATTTTTTTTAATTTTATTATAAAGAAACTTCTTTATGCAAATCTTATGAAGGATGTCATTTCTTATCTTAGAATCACTTTTTCTAAGCATCTCCTTAGCTTTTATTTTATAGGCACTGGATCTTGTAATCACTGTTTCTCTTTTTATATTGACCATTTACAATCAAATGTATTGTTAAACCACTCCAAGTGCATTAGTTTTATGCAGATTCAATTTAAATCCCTACTCAGATTTTTTCCTTTACTGGATATTTCCACTTTTTTCAATATAAATTTATAGATGTCTTCACATATCTTATTCAGATACTTTCAATTGTCTTTAGAATAGGTTATATATACAAATGGAAAAAAAAAAAAAAACATTTAGCATCCTGTACCTTGGCAATAAACTCAACATTTAATAGAATTTCTGAAATCAGAGATTCTTTTCTATTGAGAAAATTGAGGGTTCATGTTCTTTAATATCCTGAAGAGAATCTGATTCCCTGTTCACAACAATCCTTCCTGATGATTCCTTTACAGTGCAGAACACTCCAGAGAGTACAACCACTATAAAAAATTCTGAGGTCGACTTAATCATCTTAACCTCATTAAGGCATCACCCATTTTCTCTTCTCAGTGTCTATTTGATAGATACAACCCATTCATTTTATGCAGTAAGGGAGAGGATTATTCATTCATTTCCTTCCTTCTTGAGTCATTGATTCACAGCTTCTCCCAGTGTGCAATAACACAGTGGTCTGAATTTATACAATCTTTCAACTGCTTTCTCCAAAATATCATCTGATCATTAGATCCTGTGGGCAAAAAATATCCTGAAAACTCTTGATCATTTTAAATTCTGCTTCTAAATTTGATTTTGTCTGAAGCAGCCTGAACTTTTTCTTCATTTAATGCTTCATCTGATTCCAACTTCTGCACATTGGCATCTCCCCCATGTTCTAACTGGCACATTTTCATGACTGTCACAGTCATATTTCAAGGATATAACTGAATTTTTCTTTTACGGGTCTTAAACTCTTTCAAGTCACATCAAGCCACAATCCAATCTTACTGTTGAAACTGGTGCTTTTTTTTTTTTTTCTGTTGTATCCTTTAAAGGCTTTTAGCAAATCGTTCTTGTACTACAAGCCTATCCATTCCATCATCCTTTCTGAACAATTGTGTGTGGAAAAGTAATATTTGAGTCCAGAGGCAAGTCTGTAAAATAACAACTAAGTTTAATAAGAGATCATTTCAACTGCTATGGGACAAGAAGTTTCATTGTTCACAAGAAAATTTTTGATTATTTTCTGTACATGAATTCTGTTGAAACACTCAAGTAGTCCCTCACTGGATGAATGCTATACAAATACTTTACAAGGTTTTCTACATTATAATCCTTCTTTCCTCTGCTCAATTATTAAGTTTCTGTATAAAATGATTTTATTGCACATGACTATAAGTAATTTAAGTGCATTAACTTAACTATAGTGGCATTTAAATCAGGAGTAGTGAAGATATTTTTTATGCATTTTTAAGACGAGGATACATTGAAACTTTTGGTCACCAACAGAACACCAATTAACGATGATAAAAATCTAAAGTCAAAATTCCCATATAATTTTTCTTATAAATGTTTAAACAATAAGTTGATGTTAATGACCTCAGGAGCTGGAAGAAAATAAAACTCTAGACACACAAGACATTTTCTTTTTTTTTTTTTATGTCAGATATCGTTTCCCTTCAAGCCAACTTTATTTTAAGGGGAAGAGATTAAAACAAGAGATTCTCCTTTTTAAAAATAGTAACAGAAACTAACTCACTGTCATACTGTATCAGAAAGTTAAAGTCAGAATGTAAACTTGTTTGTTGTCACAATTTCATCTCTAATCAAAATCGAACTTAACTCTTTTCCTGAATTCTCTTTTCTTTCATCTTTTTCTTGTTTACATATCATAAGCAGAATCTTCTCTATTTTCTTATTCTCTGCCTCATTAAACCCACTTCCTATCATGTTTTCCATGTGCTCATGTATATTTCACTCCGCTTTAAAATGTGATCTGTAGCCACACTCTCATTCTTTTCCATTACTATTTAATGAGGACTCAAAAAACATTCAAGATTAATTAAGTAGCTATTATATTGTAAGCAATGTGGTAAGCACCACAGATACAAAAATGAATAATACATGAATACTTCCTTCAAATAGTTCACAACCAGTAATAGCCAAAGGCATGCAATGAAATAATAATTATATAAAGAGATATGTGAAATAATGGACAAAATTAATATCACTTCTTATTTGGAGTATTTGTATTGGGGAGTTGGGAAAAACCATGAAAAAGAAAGGCAAAATCATTCACAAGAGAAATGATACTTCCTAAAGTGGATTTCAGCTTAGCAGAGAGAGATTGTAGGGAACTCCATATAGACAAAATGGCCTAGGCCAGCAATTAGAAACATAAAGGTATTCAGTGAAGTATATAGAGTTAGTGAGGTCCAGTGAAGATCTTTTTGTGGTACTGATATGGTGGTTTAAAAGCAGTCTTTTGAGGATACAGCACAGGCACACAGCATGTGCTTTGAACGCAAAAACAAAACAAAACAAAACAACAAAAAAAACTTTATGAATCAACTATGTACAAGTTGCAGAATTATTGAGGAATCCTAATCAGAGGAGACACATTATTAATTTTAATTTCTTAACATCACTTTTGTGACAGTGTGGATAATGACCAAAAGAGGATGGATGGCAGATGAAGCATCTGTTAAGGAGATGATTTTGGGAGAAAAATATGGAGATGTAATTCATGATACTGGTAATAGAGGAGAGAGAATGGTTAAGGTGAACATTTAGAATAATTACTCTGGGGGCTGGGGATAAACCTCAGTTGGTAAAGTGCTAGGAAACTAGCATGCACACGGCCCTGGGTTCAATCTCCAGCACCACCAAAAAAAAAAAAAGCAATGACTACTTTTACTTTGGATCTTTGGATCTCTGGATGTCTCCAGTGTTCTTTGGTTGTAAAAAGATAATTAAAAATATAATTTAGGAATAAATCCCAGGTTTCTCACTTTGTGGGTGAATGTGCTAATAAATTTAAATGGACTCATAGTTGAATATATTATTTGTCACTAAGATCTTTTCATTTTCTCTGCATAAGTTTAAAATCCCAGACCTGTTGGATTCTCTTGTGGGCATCTGACTTCCTTTTGTTAAGAAAACTTGACCAGAAATGTGTTTCTTGAGAAGGAGAAACACATGCCTTTGATTCACAGCTTTCTATTTCCTCTGCCACTGGACACTAAATGTCCCAAGTGGACATTACTCCATGCAGCCTTTTTCCAGAATCAGGAGGACATGTATGACCAAAAATTTAACTTCCTTCCTCTAAGCTCATGAGATACCAGGGTAATTTTTCAATTGTTCCATGTCCTAATCTATTCTTTCTAATAGAGAAATATACCAAACAAATAATAAGTTTTAGAGACATGATTAATTCAACTTTGAGTAGATTAAGACTATACGTCAAGGAGGCCTTATAGTGTGGCACTGAGAACTCACAGAATGCATTTATTCCATTTCAGGTGTCCAGCCCTCTATCATTATTTTTTTGGTATTGTGCTTATTGAACACTGCCTGTGTTCAAGTTTTAGCTCTTTTTACCTCAACCTTTATATGCTCAATTTTCTCTTTTGTAAAATAAATGATCAATCTATGTCTTAGGGTTGTTGTGAGAGTTAATAAATTCAAACATATCTTCACTGAGGAGAGCCGATATGTGGGTGCTATGTGGTGTCCCTTTTACTATTTTTCTATTTTACTATTTTTATATTTATAGTCAGATCCTTTCATAAGAAGGTGAAATTTGAAGGTAGGTATGCTTAAAAGATATTTCACTTTCCCTTAAGCCTAAAGAAACGATAATAAAAAAAAAAGGATGTTCAGACTTATCTTTTGAGGAAGTCTGCCCTATTAGAAATATTTTGTATTATTTAAAGTGAGATTATATTCTCTAAGTATGAAAAAATGTTTTAAAACTTGATTGGGCTAATTGGCCCCTACAAAGTACTTACCTAATCTTTGTGAAATGTGCAAGAATTCCTTCAAGATGAAATAATTCTTTGAAAATGAAGTATAATCAAATAGACAAGAGAATACCAAATGACTAAAATAAGAAGCAAACTATATAGTAGCATGCTCTCAAAAATATTAAACATGCTATATTATGCCGATATTTTTCCTCCTATTGAAGGGCCCAGTATTCTAAATTTCTGTCATTGTGCACAGGTTGGCTTCCTCTGTCTGCAAAACTGCTTGTCCTTGACAGTTCTCATATCTTGGTATAGAATAATTCTCAAAGTCTGCTTCTCTATGATAGAGTTTCCCATTGGAAAACAAGCACCCAATGTATTTGGTCTGAGATTCATTTTTCCAGAGAAGTTCTGTTTCCAGTTTTTTTTTTTTAATTAATTAACTTATTTAATCTAATTAGGTATATATGGCAGGAGAATGCATTTTGATTCATTGTACACAATTGCAGCACAACTTTTCATTTCTCTGGTTGTACTGCTTCCAATTATTTATATATATATATATATATATATATATATATATATATATATATTCCATATATGGTGAAGTGCAATGTAGGAATTGAGAAGACCAGAGCCATTTTGGCTGGAGTAAAATTCCACTCTACTTTTCTTGAGCTGAGTACTCTATATTTTTTACCTGTCAAGTGGAGACAATAATAACATCTACCTCTTAGATCGTAAGAATTCCATGAATTAATATATAAAAGTCCCTGTCATAATCAAATCACTCAAGAGACAACTGTTATTTGAAAATGGCTCCCTGTTTTCAAAAAAATAATAATAATTTGTGTAAAAGTTTTAAAACCTCAGGAAACAAGTGTCATTCTACATTTCTCTTCCTTCCTCATAATACAGATTGAGAACCATCAGAGCAATAAACACAGCAGACATATTTTTCATTGCTGTTTCTTAGAAAACAGTCCGGTTTCACATAATAATTCAAATGAATAGGAAACTGACAGGCTAATGATGGGTGACATCCGTAGGCAAGTGACATTGCCATTACCTCAGAGGCCAATATGGGAAGGGGCTGCCTCCAGCGTCCTGATCCTGCTCTCAATAGTCAGGAAAGTATCAACATTTGATTATCATTCTCTACTGCAGAAACAGTTAAATTAAGTGTTTATTAAGAGGCTAGGCTGGACTGGGGTATTCTGTCAATCTTGAGAGTAAACAAATCAGTGTGTAAGGTACAACTTTTGTTCTTGAAATATGCAGATTTTTTGTTCATCCCATTCTCTCCTTCCTATAAGATTTAAGAAAGATCTGTGAGGCCATGTCCAATGTGGGAAACATGCTGCAAGCAGATGAGTAATTTAAGCATGAAGCTTAAAATAAAGTATAACAAAGGAATAATCACATTTTCAAAAACAGGAAAGACAAACACTTACCATAGAATTGGGAGAAAATTTACTTGGACAAATAAAGATAATTTTAAAAAACATATAAATATGGTATAGGATTCCCCAAATTTACTTTCATGATGCTTATACCAAGCGGGACATTATGTTTTCATTTTGATTATATAATTGTGGTGATCTCATTAACCCACATTCTTAGACATAACTATGCTGATTATGATTTTTGGAAGATAATTCTGAATGTCAAATGCCAGAAAGTACAGGAATGTTTGTTAAGGTAGTACTTGTAATTGGTTTGTTGTGACACTGAGTTTTTAAAAAGTAGCATTAGACTACCAAAAGGCTTTTTTTAATATATGAGGAAAAAAACTGGAAATATTACTGTTCTCTCCCCAACAAAAGGAAACTGTAGAAGGGTATTATGTTGCAGGCAATCAAGAATAGCAGTAACATACAAACTAGAATATACTGAGGTACAAAAGGCTTCAGCAGTCAAGCAGGCTTCTTGTCCACCAGCCTGTTTTATTATGAGAATTAGAAAAGGTGCCCTTCTAAAGGGCAACAGAAATGTTCAGAAAAAATCAAACATTGTCATCAAGGAACTAAATCTAATCCCTCAAATGACCGCGAAGCACAGGCAGGGAGCCCTTCCCTTGCTAGGTAAAAATGACACCAGAGGCCAAAGGGGCCAGATTGAACCAGAAACTCTGCAGGCCCATGTGCCAGGAGGTGAGTCAGAAAAGGTGTTCCATGCAAGAGGGAATAGAGACAACAATTTAAGTTGCTGTGCAAGAATATGGCCTTGAATCCAAAAGGATGAGAAGGAGCCAAGAAACATGCTAAACTCAGACAGGAAGGAGGAGAAAAAGGTGAGCAGATGCTGCTGTTGTGATTAATCCTGATTGATTCGGTAGGAGACTGTTTGTTAGCAGTTTTTGCTTTTGTGAGCAGTAGGAACAGGAATATTGGGTGAATTGACCCTGCTAAATGACCAGTGATAGCATAAGCACTTAGTGTATTCTCCAGATCACATTTCCAGGGTTTTTGAGGGTTAGAACCTGCTGGCATTTGCAAGGGTGAGGACATGCATCTTTTTTTTTCTTTTCTTTTCTTTTCTTTTTCTTTTTCTTTTCTTTTTTTTTTTTTTTGAGACTGTTCTCTTTCTATTGCTCTTAGTTCTTCTTTTCCCATACCTGACTCTTATTTCACATACTCAGAATTTTTGGATGAAAACCCGTCACAATCACAGCAGCTCCAACAAAAGTTTGTTTCTGGTTTATGATGCATGGGTAATAGATGAGCAGGAAATACAAACGGGGCTCTGCTTCCTTAATCACTCAGGGATTCCACATGGCTGAAGCCCCACTGCTCTGTAACTATACTCTTTGAACCACATGGCCTAATTTCCTTGTGACAGGCGGAGATAATGAAGAATTCTATGCATGCATTCTGTTGCTTAATCCAGATGTTAAATACCAGCTCCCTCAGGTCCTATGTGTGGAAGTCTTGGTCCCCAGGTGACACTGTGGGAGTCTGTGGAAACTGTAAGAGGTGGGGCCTGGTGAATGACTTTCAGGGCATTGGGGAAGTGCCCTTGAAAAGAGGATCAAGGAACCCCAATCCTGTCTTTATTCTACTATGCATCCTGGCAATAAGGTTACTGGTTCCACTGTGTTCTGTACCCTCCTATCATTTGCAGCCTCATCACAGCCCAAAATAATGTCATGGACTGAAACCTCCAGAATTGTGAGGCAAAATAAGCTTTTTCTTTTCATAAGTTAATTATCTCAGCTGTTTCACTATAGTGATGGAAAGCAGACTAATGTGCATGTCACTTCACATATTATTGGACATTTCGAGTCATATGGCTCTATTCAACTTCCAAAGCACTAGGAAATATGAGGAATATTTGTTAAACGTAAGTGTCTCTGCCTTAGGAACAACCATGTTGTTTTGGGGTAGAATTATAATGAAGTCCTTTGTAACAGAGGGCATGTGTTTTAGAGGAAGAGCTCAACTACTGGCTTTACCCACTTTAAATGATCTTAGTTAGTCATTGTCAGTTTTCAGCCAAGATTGAATATCTCATTCAAATCATTTCCCTTAATGGCTTGTGGTTTCTATGCTTATCTTTTGTATCCTGGAGCCAGTAACCCCAGGTACTTGCTCTAAAATATGAGGTAGATGCTACTCTAACTTGAACAGCAATCTCTGAGACAGAAACTATTTTATTTGGAAGTGGCATTTTGCAACAGGAGTAGCATTCAGCCACAAGGTGTATGCAGATTTAAAGATATTCAAAGTTTCACCAGGCCATTAATTTTACATATAATAGCCAGTGGTCAGTGCATAGGGAAAAAGCATTTGCACCCTGGCTATGCATTTGGTGCTTTAATGAGTGATTACATAAAAGTGAAAAAAATATCTTGAAAAAGAATTGTTCATGCAATATTCCCCAAATAAATGGCAGTGCACCAAATGCTTATTGATTATTGGGAAGATAACATTCTACATAACTTCTCTTGCTGAGGATCAAAGGTGGTATTAGGTAGGTCATTAATCCAAATGTGACATTCTTATTCAACACATGGCAAGAGATTCTGTCTATAAGGTCAAATTTAAGTTTGCTATCTTAAGTAAAGAGACTCTCATGAAGGATACTTGGGTAGCTCATAAAAATTCAAAGCAAGAATATGTTGATTTTGACCCTTGTACTCTACCCTCAGGCACACTAACAATGGATGCTAATATTCTTTATTCTAATTAGTTAATGTACACACACACACACACACACAAACACACACATCTCAACCCATGTATTAATCCCTGTTGTCTTCCCTTAATCTCATAGTGTGGACTAGGGAGAAGAGGAAGGGATCATGCATGGTTCTATTAACAATCAGGGATGTTCTCAGAGTAACAGTGGTTTGAATATTGAGGTGAAATTTGTCATGGCAAAACCCAATGCCATCCTCCCAAATCCATTATCCAGCCATTCAAAAGATATATTTCTATCTATGGAAGGTCAAAAATGCTCCCTCCCCACACAAAAGATATTTACGTCAAGGACTGAAATCTTTTACCTCAAAAAAGTATAATTACACTACAGATCTTCAGTTTATCCTGAATAATTCAGGTAGGCTCTAAATCTAAAGACAAGTGCCCTCATCAAAGGCACATTGAGGACAACAGATTCTCAAAGAGAAAGCAATGTGATGTTGTGGCAGAGATAGGGGTAATATTACCACAAACCAGAAAGAAAGAAATGCTAGAAACCACCAGAAGTGGGTGTCAATGAAGGATCCTCACCCAGACTCTCCACCAGAGCATGGCCCTACTCTACTGGTACCTGGATTTCAGACTTCTGACTTCCAACAATATAAGAAAATTATGTTCTGTTGTTGTAGACCACCATATTTGTTGTCATTGAGTATGGCTTTGCTCATTTAATTATTTCTGCCCTTTCACCACTGATGCAGATGAGAACCCCACCTATTCCCAGAAAACCTGTTTCAGTATCACTTCCTTGGTTAAATCCCTTGGGCTATCCCCAACCCCAACCCAACAGCAACAATAATTATCATCTTCCCCCTTCTCTCAAGTCACTGGATGTATATGTCTGGACAAGTACTTCTAATATTCCACAATTTACTTTTCTATCCTGCCTTAGGGCTTAAAATTAAATAACTAGAATAGAGTCAGAATTGCACAGGTATTTTCTATGTAGCTATGATTGTGTGTCCTCTCAATGGTAGAATGCAACCATTCTTTGGGGAATTTTACATATGGTGCCAGTGCCAAACTTTCCAAATATTTGTATACTTTATTGGAAGTCACTTTGTAGATTCAGCGTCTTCAAACTACTGGATGGGTAATTTGGTGGAACAGGAGTAGCAGGAAAAAAAGGTTAAAGAAAAACTTTTTTCAATATTAAAGTTACATTAATATTTGATTAACTAAATGTTACCAAAAACACAATGTGAATTTTTAAAAACACAATAACAACATTATTTGTATTTAGCAACATTATACCTGGTTCACAAAAAGAGAATATGAAAAGACCTAAGATATGAAAGAATATATCTCTTTGGCAGAATGTGAGGCACTGGAATGAGTCATTGAGTGGTGTATGGCCTCTCCAACTCCAGTTAGCTCACTGAGTAACTTATCTAACGTGTGGGTTCTGTGGGACATTGGATGGATGGGTAGGTCTTAAATTAAAAAATGCTTTCTACTGCTAGAGTAAACATGGAAGCCTCCCTCTCCTTTTGCAGATGAGGAATTAATACTGAAAACAACTATATACTTGTTCTGAGAGAATCATTTTGTTTCTCCAAATTGGATTTCATCACTCAGGGGTCAATGCAGGAACTTGGAGAGTTTTTCACAATAAGTCCACTTCAGAAATGCCTCTCACTGCCTCTCAAAGCCACTTATACTCTATCAGGACTTGCTATCTACCTGACCACTTCAGTAAATCAGGAGTGATGCATGTTGACTGCTATCATGTAAAAATTCCTCATTGTATAATTATGCTCTAACAATATTCCCATGCCTATATCTATAGCCATGTTTCAGGGTATGTCATTTACTGCACATTTGTGATGAAGTGTACTTTTAAAAACTGTTTTTTAAAGAAAAGAGAGAATTTAATATTTATTTTTCAGTTTTTGGCGGACACAACATCTTTATTTGTATGTGGTGCTGAGGATCAAACCCAGCGCCTCACGCATGCCAGGCGAGCACGCTACCACTTGAGCTACATCCTCAGCCCCTATTTTTAAAAACTTAAATGGTGGCTAAGTATCTTTTTCAAAAAAATATAAATATATATAAAAATATACCATATATATATTATTTATATATATATATATATATATATATATATATATATAATATCTATAGCTTTAGCTTCAGGAACTGCATCTAGGAAACAAACAAAAACATCAAAATACTTTGGAAAAAAGAAAGCAGACGTTTTCTTTTCTTTGAATACAACCACATCTGAAATAAACATTTAAAATATATTTGATTCCCAAATGAGTCTTTAAAAAAAAACACAAATGATGGTATTTGTTTATTACATAAGTTGTGTTTCAATATAGTTCCCTTTTTTCTTCCTGAATGCTATGTGGGTGTGTATTATACATATATATATGTGTATAAAGTAAAATAATTATAAAAGAAAAGCAGGTACAAGAAGCAAAGATGACCACATGGATTGTCTGACTTTATTCTTACAGGGCAGATGTTGAGATATTCTTTAGGATATAGGTAAAATTTTGATCTTAGATGGATTCCAACAGAGAATGGAGTTGGGACTCACTAAGAAAATATTAGTTTCAACTCTGAAACATGGAATAAAATCCCCAAAATAATGCAGGCTTCTCTGAGACAAGCCATCATAAAGGAACACTAAACTTGGGTCATTTCCCAAGTTACTTAAATTTTTAGCAAAATGTAGGAAATACATTTTCAGGATCTGCAAGAGTTAGAAAGATGTGTGTTATTTGGATGGTATGAATTTGGGGGAGACATCATAGAATGAAAACTGAGAGAAATCAATGGAGATCAAAGTGAGGTATGTACTATAGGTTTGGATCCAGTACACACCAGGAAGCTCAAAATTCCAAATTAAAAGAATGATCCTAGAGGTGGGGTCTCTGACTTATATTTCAAGAACCTCTTCTGGCTCTATTATGGAATTTGGATGAGGGAGATGGTCTGAAAAATTTTCCTCCATAGATAGAAGGGATGGCCCATCTCAGATGATGTCACTAATACATACAGATCCAGCCCCTTGGTGGTGTGAAAATATATGAAATCAAAGAATGCACAGAAGGAATAAAGCTTGATTGTGTTAAAGTGCATCTGTATGCTGGACGCTTTTAGTCTGTTATTCCATTTAATCTTAAAAATGTCCCCTCCCATTACACCCAGGAGTATCTCCATTTTATGAGAACCCCATTTATGAGAATGATTAAATAACTTAAGATCTCACTACTTGATCCTGGCCAGGATGACTCAGTGTTCTTTCTATGTCTATCTTGTGAATTCTCAAAGAAAGTCATGGTGGTAGATTTGTTCATGTTGTCATTGTTTTAGTTGAAGTCATGGCTAATGGTGGGAGATAACACCAGTTTCTCTATTATTGTGAGTGCCCCTTTGATCATGCTTCTGGAAGGCACTCTAGAGCCTCCAAGCTGTGTTTGCTATTCTACTTTAATCAGTTTCCTTGAGTGCTCTTTCACTTAGTTCATTATTTCCACACTATTTTCCTGAACTCCTTCTTCTTGCTACATAAACATACAGGTGCCTGAGACATACACATCCATGGAGAAAACTAACAACAATCCCTGTCCTCAATGAGCTTTTATTGTATTTGGGCAGAGACAGGGAAAAGTACAAAGCACAATAAAGGAATAAAGTATAGAGAGCATGTTAAAAAATAAATGACATGGAAAATGGCTGAAGAATTCAACAGGATAAGGTAAATCTGGAATGCCAGGAGTGAGGGTGAAGAGATGGCAGTATGCTTGGATGGCAAGGGCAGGTAGGTTTCATCAAGAAGGTGAAATTTGATTGAAGACTTAAAGAAAATAAGCATTTGATAAAAGTGAAGCCAAGGGTCTGTGTTGTGGCTCAGTGGTAGAGCACTTGCCTAGCATGTGTGAGGCACTTGAGTTCAATCCTCAGCACTACATAAAAATAAATAAAATGAAGGTATTTTATTCATCTCCAATTAGAAAATTTAAAAACAAAACAAAACAAAACAAAACAAAAACTGAAGTCAAAGTGGTCATTAGAACAAATACTGTAAGGCAAAAAATATCCAGGGCCTTTGAATGTCAAGGAATTCTCTAATAGTAAGATATTAGAGTCAGTAAGGGGAAAAGAGGAAAGGTAAGGTCAAATTGGATGGTGAGAGATCTTATGGCTGCCAGGCATTGTCTGTAGACTTGCTGAATTAAATGGGAGATGATGCAGGATACTGAGAAAATATATAAGAACTTTTTAAAACATTATCTGTCTACCATGTTGACAAAAAGTGTTGAAAGGGAGGGAATTCTTTGAGTTGATGCTCAAAATTAAAGATGAGAGAGATTAGTCATGCAGCAGGGTAGGAGCAGCAGAAGGAGAGGAAACTGGGGAACTGGTTGGCTTCCAGATATTTTATGGAGGTAAAGTTACCAGGGTTTCCCATTGGATTTTATCTAAAGGTTTGAGAGAAAGGATATGAGATTGACTCCAGGGTTTTTGTTTGTTTGTTTTTCTTTTTGGCTTGACAAAGTTGAACAGTGAAATTTCCATTAAGTAAAATTAATTACTGTAGAAACATGACTGGGAAGAAAGGTCAGAAGTTGGGAGGAATAGATGCACTCTAGATAGGGCAGAGGGGTGGGAGGGGAAGGGAAGGAGCAGGGGGTTAGCAATGATGGTGGAATGTGATGGACATAGTTATCCAAGGTGCATGTGTGAAGGCATGAATTGGTGTGAACATACTTTATATACAACCAGAGGTATGAATAAGTGTGCTCTACATATGTAATATAAATTGTCATGCATGCCGCTGTCATTTATTTAAATAAATAAATAAATAAATACCCAAACTCAAATTCTCATCAAATATGGCCTTTCATCTCTTGGCTCTGGGAAACAATTAAATTCCAGAGTCTTTCAGGTTGTTACCAAAATTCAGTTATTTTTGGATATAATTTGAGATCCACTTTTCCATGCTGGCTGTTAGCAAAGAGGTTACTTTCTGGCCACTTCCCATGGTCTTTCCATCTTCAAAGAAAGATTTAATGTTCTATCAAATCTTTCTTTTGTTTCCATCTCTCTGACTTCTCCATCTGTGTTCCTCTTTTGATACCAGTCTGAGAAAGTTCTCTACTTAAAAGATATAATGTGTTGAGATTAGTTTCACAGATAGTCTTTCTTTTGCAATATAAAATAACATAATCACAAGAGGAACTTTGTGGGTGGCAGAGGATGAAAGGGTGTAGATCTGGGAACTATCTTAAGATTCTCACTGCCATTACATCCAAGCATAGATGTTGAATAAGCAGAGACTGGAATCACCTAGACTTGGGAGTCCATGTGTGAAGTCTGGATGTCTGTCTTCACCACATCCACCTTAAGCAGTTGGGAGTGACTAAATGACACTCAACCAAAGGCACAGATGGAGCTATTGACACAAGGTCAGACACTTCCATTTTGCAAATGTTCGAATAGGAACATTTCAGTGACTCACTATATTGGATGGATCCAATTGTAACATTATAAGGACTTTTATTCCTAGAATGTTTGGTTGCTGTTATTTATACATAATCTATTTTAACCTCACTGGTAAGCTATGGGTGTTCCTTAAACCATTTATTTTTTCAATCCTAAATGGTGCCCGCCATTCTCCTGAAATTTAAATAGGCCTGTGTCAAAGAAAAATGACATTCATTTTTTTTTTTAATTCCAAGAAAATGGTTATCAGATCTAGTGCTAATATTCAGCCTCTGTAGAAGCAGAAACCAGGCTGCACTCTGAGAGAGCTATTGAACACATCTTCTGGATGGAATAGTACGTATTAGGAAGGAAGCACTAGGACTTATATCACTCATCATCAGCGAATTAATTAACCCAAGCTTGACTAATGGAAAGCTATTTTGCTGTTAAGGATTTTTAATTAAGAAATCCCTCTACTTTGGAATTAGTGCTTATAAATTCATATATGCCATATATGCATCTACATGTTAATATATCAATGTATATGTATAAATTGTATAACATTATGCCTAATATTTTAAAATATTATTTTCAGATTGTTTTAAAATAGTTTAAATGATTTAACATAAAAGCAAAGAAATTTCCTCTTCCTGGAAACTTCAGAGGCTAATTGCCCCTGTGGTCATGTAAAATTGACATCCGACACAAAAGCATATGAAGCCAGGTGACACTTTCTGTGTCAAAATCATTAGACTCAGTGTTAGAGGAATCAAGACACTGAACTGTAGAAGTAAGTGTGAGTTGTGCTTCTGTCATATGGCATAGTCTCCATCTACCATGAGGGGTGGGCATGGAAAGGGGAGGGCATTGTGAACAGCTGCCAGTTCATTTCTGTTATAGTTAGTTCAGCTTGAATTATGAAGAAAGAAGCAATGAAGACAAACTTGTGTTTTGGATGAGTAAATATTATTGAATCAGATGTTAAGATTGACTTAAACAAACTTAATAGTTTCCAGAAATCTAAAGGAAAGAGATTAGTTCGATGATAATAAATCTGAAACTTGTATTCAAGGAAAGCAGATAATATGGCCTGAAGGTGATTTGGGGGTGAAAGTAAAGGGGCAAAGCAGTTCTTTGGTAGTTCTTGAAGAATTATCTCAATGGATTAAGAAAATATTTGTTCAGCATCATATTAAAGAGTAGGACTTCAATGAAAGTTCAAAATAAAGACTATCTGAAGCATTTCAGATTAATGCATAGATGCTCAGTTATATAACTTAAATTATTTAAACAATATCTAAGATTCCACTGGTGAGGTATATTTGCTCTTTGTACTTTGTAAACAAAAGTCATCCTTTAGCTTGGTATGACATTCTATGAGCCTGTCATGTAAAGGTGTTTTGCTATATCCTATCTCATTACATCTGCTACTACAAGATCCTAAAGTTATAAGAACTGCTGTTAGCAGGTAAAATTTACAAAAGTTGATTTTGAAGATCTATTACTTATCCATCAGGATATACTACAACAGAGTACTAGTTTTTGTCTAACTGTCTAAATATATGTCTAAATATATTTATTTATTTATTTGTTTGTTTGTTTATTTATTTATGTGTGGGAGTTAACAGGGATTGAAAACAGGGGCACTTAACCAATAAGCCATATCCCGAGCCCCCTTTTAATATTTTTGTTAGAAACAAGGTCTTGCAGAGCTGCTTAGGTCTTGCTAAAATGCTGAGGCTGGCTTTGAACTTGTAATCCTTCTGCTTCAATCTCCTGAGCCTCTGGGATTACAGATGAGCACCACCTAACCTGGCTTTAAAACCTATTTGTTTTCATCTCCAATAAATGTCCAGAATTTCAGCTGGGTACAAGACTACCCAGAATAAATGTTTAACTTTGCAGCTTCCATTGTAGCTGGTTTAGGCCTTATAACAGAAGTATGGCCAATGGATCTTAAGCAAAAGCGACATCTGGCAGTTTTCATAAACCATTCTGAGAAGTCAATGCTTGTGCCTCTGTCATTTTTTGTTCATTTTTGTCATTTACCTTGCCCTCCTTTCTGTGGACAAGATGTCTGTAGATAGAAGGAAACTCTTGGGTCCTGAGTTGTCTTGGACATGGGAATCTTTCTTTATAAAGAACCAAAATAGGAAGAAAACATATTTTTCAAATTTTAGGGAGCAAAATTTTGCTGCCTGTACTCCAACATTGTTTTGAGAGAAGAATGGGTTACTTTTTATACTACTGAAATATATATATATATATATATATATATATATATATATGAGAGATTGCTGTACAGTAGACCTACCACCTTCTAAAGCAGTTCTTAATTGATAATAGAGATATCATAGAAGGTATGTAGAGATATTACAAAAATGCTTAGTTTTACATTTTTAAGTAATAATTTTGCTTAAAATTTATACTCTTGTAGCTTATAAATTATTCTAAAACTGATAGTCATTTGCCTTTTTTAAAAAAGAATTACCTGTGCAACAATTTTATCTGACATTTTCAACACTTAGGATACAGAGACACTCTACCTTGCAAGATTTACTGTTTTCCTTGAAAAGAAACTAACATTATGCTATCCCAAGGGTCCTAAGAACACTCAGGGGAGAACCACTAGCAGATGCAACCATATATATCAATACATACTCTGTAAACATACTCCTGGAACTCTGCAGCACTACAGTTTAATGTCTGTTCTTGTTGACTAGGAACACTATTTATAACTTTGTGGGCAAGATTATCCCTGTTAGTATGCATTATAAAAATTTAAAAAAAGATTCCATTTCTTTAATAAATATCCCACTGATATATTTTATAGATACGAAAAATTTTATGTAATTGATGTAGCATAGCCAATAGACTATGTCAGCTTTCTAGCACTGTCCTTTAAATGAACTTTACATAAGCCCAAGAAAATATCTAAGGTAGAGAAAAAGTATATATTTTTAATAGGTTCAAGCATATTTGACTAGATTCTAAGGTTTATTCTCCAGAAAATGGCTAGGGCATTTCTCCAGGAACCATATTCTGCTTTTATTGTTTTTAACAGAGAAGTCATATAATCATTTGCAACTTTGGTTATATATGTGTGAACATAGGCCTAAAATTAATTTTTACACAAATTTTCCCAATGTATTAAATATCATTCATTTAAAATTTTTAAACTTGAATCAATTTTGTTATATGCATGTAAATGTAAGGAGCTCAGTTTTATATAGAAAATCCAGAAATTTTTCTTGCAATATAGTTGTTAAACAGGGCCATAGGAGTGCATTTCAGAGGTATACAGGAGAGAGATTTTTCAGAATTCATGCACCCTGATCGTATATATAATTCGTTGAAATAAAATTATAGAGTAATATCCTAAAGCATTTGCCCAGGTATTTCTCTTTGCTTACCAACATTTAGAACCAGTCTTCAAATCAAACTTACACAGATCAAAATTTTAAGCTGCCTATCTCAATTGAAACTTTTAAGAGCATATTATGATGTAAAATATATAATCAACCACAACTAAGATATGTAAGCCTTCACTTGATTTTTAATGAACAGAAAATAATAGTAATAATGCAATTCAATATTAAGAGCTCACTTGAAAGACAAAGAAATGCAGGTCTTCCTGATCACTTTAGATTCAGCCTTACCTGTGTGTTTCCTATAACCACAGGCAGATAGGATGGTAACTGATGTGCAGCCCAGTGATACTCAGGGGCTGCAATGTCCTAAATCATCAGAGAAGTCTAGAGATGTTCACTCTGGAGAAATTGACTGAAAAGGAAGAAAGGAATAAAAACCTTACTAAACATTTCTCACTAACCATACAAACAAATTGAATTTTCCCTATGAGTTAAGTGAATGTTTCAATTAATTTGAGTTTATTTCTCAACCGTAATGTAAGTGAAGTCTATATAAATAACATGTTTGAGTTTAGTACATATGGACCCATAGCTATTTGACCTTGGAAATAAAACTAATATATATTCTGTGTTACCTTAACTCATACAAAAGCCAAGGGTTCTCCCCCACCCTTTATTTATTTAGACTATGAAGTGATTTGTATTTGCAGTAGAGTGAGAAAGAAATAATGTAGTCAAGATGTTTTTTGCCATGCACAGTGGAGCACATCTGTAATCCCAGCAGCTGGGGAAGCTGAGGCAAGAGGACTGCAAGTTCAAACCCAGCCTCAACAAAAGCAAGACTCTAAGCACCTCAGTGAGACCCTTTCTGTAAATAAAATACAAAATACGGCGGGGGATGTGACTCAGTATTCGAATGCCCCTGAGTTCAATCCCCAGCCCTAAAAATAAAGAAAAAAAAAGGTATTCTTTTTCCTCTTTAAGGAAAATATGGTAGAGATGAAGAATTAAAGTATGTTTTTGATATAGCATTGAAATGTTCACATAAGTATTTTGACTTGCATGGTGAAAATTGAATATTGAAGAATCAAGGAATAATAAATAATTAATGATATCCATGTATGTATGATTATATGAATTAATGAATTGATCCGTGGTCTTTTAATAATTATCAAACTGTAATATGGCGAATTTACCAGTCTATTTTTTATTATACCAGCTAAAGTTTTCATTCTAATGTCTTGTTGATGGAGAATTTGATAAAAATATAGTAATGATAGTGCAGCCTATAGTTAGCAGAGACTGATCATTGCCAAGTTAATAAGAGGGAAATAATTGGAGACTCCCATGCTAAGTTTTCCTTGATGATTTTCTCTGGTTTTTGAGTAATAAAGGGACACTTTGAATTTTCCAGACAAGAAATGTCTTTACAAGAAATGTCATGCATCACTGGGCCCCTTCCAGCTCTCAAACCAAGTATATCCACCACTGCTCTGGCCTGATGTATGGTGTTCAGGGAGATGAATGATTCTCTGTGGTTGAATTATAGTAGGAGAAATAGAAAGCTTCTTTTGAAGCAGAAGAATGTAAATAGGCTATTTTGCATTACTGCTGTTAAGGAGCATGCTGCTCAAAAGTCATGTGTGTGAGTTTCAATCTAAATGAGCATTTGCTGCACCTCTACTTAAATGATAGCTAGCAGAATCATCATCCTGTGATCCCACAAGTTGAGGATACCTCAGAGTTTCTCAACCTCCACACTATTGAAACTTTTTCTTTTCTTTTTTTTTTTTGCCAGATAATTCTTTGTTGTAAGAACTGTTGTGTGCTAAAATAGGATATTTAGTAGCATGCTGTTGTGTACATCACTAGCATCCTTCTCTCCATTGCAATAAAAAAAAAAAAAACAATCTTCAGACAATCTCAATGTCCCTTTATGGGTAAAATTTGCATCAATTATGAATCACCTAGTTACTTCTCTACCCAACTCATGGAACTTTCATTAAAGAGGTTGGTTCAATATTCAACAGCATCTAATGCAGAGAATCTAATCAATGAGTTTAATCAATGAGATAATTTGACAAATTCTTTTCAAAACCTTAGTAAATTGGGGGTGGGGGGTCTGCAAACTCTTTAGGGGAGGGCTCCAATTATGAAAAACATAGTAACATAACTCATGTTGCATCAGTATTACCAAGTATCAGAGATTAGTTGGAGGAATTGTTAGCAGAACAGATAAAATCAAACCTACATGGATGTATTTGAAGAAGAGAACACTGGAACACTGTCCTGTTCATTACTGTTTTTGTTACTGGGTTCTTAAGCATAGCATCTTGATGACAGCATTTTCCTGCCACACATATGTGTGTGTGTGTGTGTGTGTGTGTGTGTGTGTGTGTGTATAATTAAATGTTTGTTCAATTAATTAATATTGAATCTAAATCATAGAATTTACTTCAAGTTAATCTCTTCCTATTTATTCTTATTGTTTTATTTCAATTTGAAAGTACATCTTGCCTAGAATATTGTTGTCATTTCTAAAAGGTCTTCCCTGCTTCTAATTTCAAGCTCCACCAAAATGCAGCCAAAAATCTTATTTGAAAACTCATTTTCCCTTTATTGGCCTTCTGTCACTGAGGGTCAGTTCTACCTTTGGCAGTGAGTTTATTTTAAAATTTTAATCTAGCCCTTGCCTATCATCCATCCTTTCCTGCATTTCATTCATGCAATCAGCTCTCGGGCCACACTGCCTTCCTGGCAGTTCTTGGAAGAAGCTGGGCTGCTTTTCATCTCTCTGATCATGGTTATGTTCTTCCCTCTGTGTAGATCATCCTCTGCATTTTTCTGGACTTGACCTAGTTTTAAATACTCAGCCTTTGATTCTTAGTAAAAAGGCCTTCATCTCTGCTCTGTTCACTGAAACAACTCTCCTCTCTTCCATTGTACTTCAATATGACCCTTTTTTATAGCTCTCCTTCTCTCTAATCTTCCTAACAATTCCTTATGGCTTGAATTCAAACATTTATTGTGCTGTATTGCAACTGTCTGTAAGTCAAGTCTTGCTGGGACCTTCTCTTTCCTCTGTTTTCCTTTGAGTGCAAGCACGGGATGAGGACATTTATTATGACTGCATCTCTCAGTGGGACCTTCTCTAGTCTTTACCATTTATAGACCTCCCTGTCACTGCCAGCAACCAATGGAGATTCCAGTCACAGTTACCCTAATTCTCTAATTTGCTCACTCCTATCTGGTTTCCCCAGATCACACCCCCAATTGTAGAAAATGAAAACTGGATAATAAATATCTGAGTTCAGACAGGGTTCAAATCCTGGCTCTACGTGTATTTATTATGTGTTATTTGAACAAGTAACTATCTGCAAAGCATGAACAATATCAGAGTCATCTCACAGGTGATTGTGTGGATGAATAACTAAAATATGTAAAGCAATTAAACTAACCTGGCACAGACTGAGTGCTACCATGGTCCCATTTGCTATTCTTTCATATAACAATGTTACTGGCATGCAAGCTAGCTAACTTGGAAGAACTGAGCACAGAGAACAGTTCAGTATAGGGAGTAGCATTATCATTAATAAAGGCTCTAGACCTTGGATGTGTGACTTAAGCTCTCTGAGCCTCCATTTACGAAGTACTAGGAAATAATAATTATTCCTACTTCCGTGGGTTATAAAGACTAAATAGCCCAATACAAAAAAAGGTGCTCAGAATTTGTAATGAGAGTGATAATTTAGAATTAATGTTAATGTAGATGGGGAAGGTGTTTCTGCATTCATACCTGTGCAGAGCTATCTCACTTGGACTTTTCCTCCAATCAATATTTCCCTTTTCCTTCAAACTCCATATTTATTTCCACAAGAGATTTCTGTCCTCCCTTCTGGTATGTAGAATGCTTGAACTAGATCTTCAAGTTTCAGCCCGGTGAGTTTTGGAAAAGAGTGACCTTCTCTCCATGAGCAAGAGTGGTTTTGTTCTTTCAATTCCATTTCAGTTCACCCACCAGAGAGATCTATGGCATGGTACTTACATGGTCCACTGAAAAGGAAGCAAACCTTGAAAATCTAAACATGGAATTTCTTTGTAGTCAATCTGACCAACTGTATCCCAAATCCAGTAAAGAATACTTTTCCTTTTAAGTTTGCTCTGCTAGGCCCTTCAGAATTATTTATCATCTCTTCCAACACTTTTCAATTATATTTAAGCCTATTCAACCTAAGGAGGAAGAAGTCATTAAAAAATAAATACTCACAAATTATGAAGAAGCATGTTGTTTCTTTCTAAGAGATGTAGCCAATAGACAGTAAATAAGCTTGGTTCCAGAGTTTTCCTCAGAGGATGGGGATAAGGGAATTTGCCAATTCATCCTACCAAGTTCTGTTTACATGCACTTAAAGGGAAGGAGTCAGATAAACAAGAGGAGTGACTGGCAAAGAGAAAATCTCAAATACCAACACCTATTTTAAAATATACAAAGACATAACAATTTTAATTCACTATTTGTAAAAAGGACATGGTATAAGCTTTTCTAAACTCCCTGAGAAGTTTTAAAATTAAAAGTTGAATAAAGCCACATTATTGTTTCTAAACTAAGACACAGTGTTATAATCTGTTTCTGTGTCCCATTGATATCTTGACAAACATTGCTTCTTTTATGGAAAAGCGAATTGTAATAACTGTGTATTCAAATTTAATATATAGCTTAAAACATTGGTATAACTTAATATTTTTAACAGTAACTTTTCCAAGACTGTGATTTCAAAAGAGCAATTTATCTCATTTTTAAAGTGGTAACATGCTAAAATTGGTGATTATTATAATATTGGAATCAATTACTTTATCATACATAAATGCATAATTCATGCATTGTAGCTCACTGATTAAGGGAATAAGTGACCACATGGAAAATAATAAGATGCAGACAGCTTTCAGCCCAATAAAATATTGGGCTGAGTCTTTTGACCATGCCAATTTACTTAAGGTAATAGAGATCAATTTACTTTTATTTGACAGATTTTACCCACGTCCTGTTGATGAAGAGGCAGGGTTGTGTGTTTGTTCCTTTTCACCACACTTTGTGACCACTGCTGTTTTTATAAATATAGTTTAAAAAGACTGAGAGAGCTTTTTGCATTTCCATGGTGATGTACAAAAACAAATAAAAAATGTGCTTCCCTGAAAGTGTGATCAACTCAGCCTTGATAGAGACTGTTTGGTATGTCTAAAAGTTTGCTGATAACATTCACAGTGGCTTCATTAGGGAAACATAAGTGTGTCCAAATAAACTGACTTTAATACAGAAGAGACTCCTTAAGTATTGAGAGTCTGTCCTCCTAGTTTCGTTGTTGGGGAGAAAAATTATATACTTATTGTTGTTCATCTAATAAATATTTCAGACCCATTTATGAATAATTAGTGCAGATGCAATCCCATTTGAATGTCATGAGGTGAATTAGGGGAAAATAAAATCATTTCAAGTTCTGAGTCTGTCCAGAGTACATCGCTGGAATCCCCGTCTATCCACACAATAGATTAACTACCCTCTGTGCATACTGTATTTTGCTCATCCCTTCCTATTCTAAAGCTGGAATGAAGCAGTCGTTATCTGTGGCAGTGCCTGGGTGATTTTCAAGCCCAGCACTACCCACCCAAGTGGCTGTGATACCGGCTTTCACTGAAGCCTTATTACTCTTAAAAGAGCAATTTGGTTGGTTGCACGGCTATTAAGGATCACACAGGCAGCCTGAAAGCTGTCAGTACAACTGCTTCTCATCTTTTTCACACCATCCTGACATCTTTTCTCTTTTCTGCTGGACACAGACATTACTGTTTTTATCATTTTCAATCAAGCTCACCCAGAACGCTGAGGAATGTATTCTCACTGAAAGCAAAGTGGAGAACAGAAATTATTTTCTAGCTCCTGGAGTAGAAGCAGTGCTGACTGCGTGCTGAGGAGCAGGAGCAGGAGCCGGAGCCGTGAGAAATGTAGCTTGGCTCAGGGCTACATCAGGGAGCTGCTCCTTCAGCTGTTAAAGATGGCAAAACAACACCTACCTCAGGTTTTTCAATGATTAATGCTATTTTCATAACCGGGAGGGAAGAGGATGTGAGAAATTTTGTGAAATTCACTTGTGGAAATGTTATCATCAGAGAAAGTGGGGAAAATTACTAGGCTGGAACTTCTCTTCGTTTTGATGCTCCTCTTTTCTGGACCAACTCTGAGCAAGCTGACCCGGACCCCCTGGAAAGGAAAACCTTGGAAGGGGGGTAAGTGATGAAAGTTTTGTGGTAAGGATCTGTAAGGAGTCAGCAAAGCCGGATATTGGTATCTGGAGGACAGCTAATGGTATAGAAGCTGATTCTGTTTGAAATCAGGATTTTATTTCTGGAAAGAGGATCTGTGTTGTAGGTGGCTAGGAAGAAGAGTTTTTTTTTTTTTTTCCTCTCTTACTGATATAAATATATGTATGTAGTTTTTGGTTTGCTGGGCTTTCAAAGCATTACAATGATTATTACTCCAGGGCCAAATGTATGCTGTTCTAGTACAAGGATATGTATGTTATCCTTAGGAAGCTGCATTTTCTGAAAGATGTGGGTTTTGAATATGTGAGATCGCTCAATTGTTTGCAGATTTTGTGAAATGATCAGTGGCATGTTAGGAAATACAGTTCTACCAACACTAATTTTTTGGCTGACTCTATCAGTGTTACTGTGTTAGTGAAGATAAATTACATTAACTTCATTGGGAAAAAGTATCTGCTGGATGAGAAAAAAGCCTTTCAGCACTTGAGAGCATTGTAATCCATTTTCTTCTGCTGTTGAAAAATTATAATGAGATGGGAGAGAATTTTTGAGACTTCAAAGATACCTTTTTGTAAAGTTTTGTTGGTTTTGCTTTCCCTGAATGCCATTTGTTCCTACCAGACACAAGTTATGAAGGTATGTGTTCTGTGAATGCAGTAACCCAAAATGATGCTGCAGAAATATCCCAAGAGAGACTTTCTCTACAGTGTTTTTATGTTTTAGGAAAAATCTTGATGGAAGAAAGCTGAGGATTTTGCTTTATGCAAGCATTCTTTTTATCTCATGTTTTTTTTTTTTTTTTTTTTTTTTT
>NW_025999968.1:36474391-36481529 GCF_001458135.2 Marmota marmota marmota | reverse complement strand
ATATATATATATATATATATATATATATATATATATATATATATATATATAATTGCATAGGTATAATAAATATATGGGTATGTGTGCAGTATATCCAAATACATGTTATAAAACTCTGCATTTAAACTATTAGAAATTAGAATGTGAGCTAAGTTTTTATTTTTATAGCTGCTATTAAAGTTGTAAGTGGGGAAAATTGATATAAATAGAAAAATAGGTCTAAAATACATAAGTGGTTAAAACTGACACTGAAGATGATAGTCAAAACTTTGATCACCTGGTCGAACATGAACAATGATCAATCAGAGCTGTTGTTGATCAAACTGAGGGGAGGGTTCAACACTTACCTATGCTTCACACACACTTGACCTTGACTTTATTTAAACCTCCTGGAAGATTCTTCTAGTTTCTTCAGTAATCTCAGTTATGGCATAAGGGTTAAATTACGGCAGCAAAGTTTGAAGTTATTAAAACTTAGATTCAGAAGATCCTGTCATAACCCACCCCCAACACTTGCTTCCTCCTTTAATAAATTCCAGCAACTGATTGTCTATGTCTAACTTTCCTGAACAAAGAAAACCTGTCTGGCAGTTTATCTTTTCCCCTTGTGAGTGGTTAGAGTGTATTACATGTATTATGAGCATTGAGTTATTTTAGTTCAGGATGCACTGAAGCATGGAGACAGGATATTCAGAGGGTGCCTCTATCTGCTTTGTCCCATTTAATAGAGTGACAATCAGGAATTCATTGGAGTTTTCTGAAGTTTTGTTGACCTTAAAATTTGAAGAAAAAAATCTTAACTCTTTGATGGCATCTACTATCTACAAGCCCAGTATTATTGTATCATACTGTGATTGTTATATAAACCAGTAAAAAATTTACTTTGTTTTGAAAAGTATGGCATACAACCTAGTAGCTCACATAACTTGGTAATCTGTAGGAAATCACTATTATTATTTTTGCTAACAGAATCTGAACATTTTACTGATGATATACTCTTCTACAAACACTGAGATAACTTAGGACTTCTTGTTCGGAGAAACATTACTGGATCATCTTGCCACTGACGTTTTTTCCCTGGGATACTCTTTACCACTGTATTAATTCTGGCTCCTAAGTCTCTCAACTAGACCCTAAAAACAATATTTCGTCTTTTAAAGTATAATGGTACATTAGATTAAAAGACATTTGCCAGTTTTTATAGCGTTTAATTGTTACATGTGTCTATATCTTACCTCTTTACCATTTTGTAACTTATTTGAAGAGACTTTTTTTTTTTGTCTTTGGTTAATCTTTGTTAACATGGAATCTTGTACCTACTAGATGCTCAATAAATATTTGATGAATGATTAAGGTACAGTGTATAATAAAAAACAGTCTGGTAATAAATATTCAATGACTTAATGTATTAGTTACACATTTTTTACTTGAAGCTATGTGTTGTATGTCACTCTGCATATTGGGAAATAATTTTTATCACAAGAATTTTATTATATCATTTCAAATTCAGTTTTAGTTGTAGAAATATAAATATATTTATAGTAATTGTAAAATTTGGAAAATTCTGTTAGGCTTACATAGGAAGTAGTGCAGTTAGGAAAAAAGAAGGCAATGTTGTTGTTCAAAAGTAATTTATAATGTGAGCTTGTGAATCTGGAAACTGAACTATATGAATATTCATGAAAAATGTAGAATGTTCTTTGTGCTGTGTATAATCATCATTTCTGTTTTTCATTTGTTTAAATAATTTAATCTCCATCTGTATGCAATAGATAGATTTTTAATACCTTATTTTCCTATAACTGAGCAGTAATTTCCAAAACCAAGTGTAAGATGTTTCTTTTATATTTTCAAAAGGATATTAATGTATGTTTAGATTTATTAATCAAGAACCATGCTTAACAATTGTACTGAGAACTAGAGTAATATTTACTTGTTGTCTATTTTTATTTGAAAATCAGTATTTGATAAATTCAATAAATTCCATACATGTGAGATTTCAACAGGAAAAAGACATGGCTCTTGAAAATAATAGACTTGTCTTAATTATAGGAACTGAGTTTAGGTATTTCTTATCCACAACCATTTTTATCTAATTTTTATGCAAATTCAGTTTCATTTTTAACCTAAAAATCCCATTTTTATTATCTATTTGTTATTAATATATGTTTGTTGCCCTGTGATTAAAATACCCTGAGAATTCACACAACATTTACCTAAATGAATTTTTTATTACATGACAAATGAGAGAAAAATTGGAAAAAGTTTTGAAGCACAGAATCATTTATATTAGAAAAAAGGGATGAAAAGAAGTTCTTTTAATTTTACTTACAAAGAAAATAAGCACTCTCACCAAAAAATGGACAACTCTATTGCCTGAGAAACAGAGAGTGCTTGTCCATTTTGAAGAAAATGGTTTCAGGGTATGTATGTTCTTTTTAAGATAGATTGTATCTGTGAAAAGTGTGATCTGAAAGGCACACTAATTCAAGCATCCTTCCTAGGTGTGTGTACTGGGCATGCATTGAGTCTCTCCCAGCCCCATGTCCTCTTCTCTAGGGACTAAAGTCATTAGCTAATATCTACATAAATACCAAAACAAAAACTCTGTTTAGGAACTCTGGATGGAATTATAAATGTTGGAAATGTTTTTTAATTTTAAAAAGTGAGATGAATTGAGAGTGATAAAATGCCTTAGATATGAAAGTGGTGAGGTTCATGAATCCATAGTTAGGATGGTGTCAGCACTTCCATTAGAAGCTACATGTTCAAAGGGTTTACAACTTAGCCATAAAATTTTTGCCTCAGGGTGGATCATGGCTCACATTAGACCTCTGTCTGAGAGTAGTTCCATTTTCTTAGTTTGCAAATTCAAACCTTCAACCTTCAAAGTTATTTAAGTGTTAAGAAAATAGGGAGAAAAGTATAGTTATTTTTATAGGCTTTGTTACTTGAAAAGGATTTAAAATTTCAAAAGAGAAATTCAAAAAGTGATGAGAGTTTTAAATATCTGTTTGTCCAAATCAATGGAAGATTAGATGAATCAAAGAGTGACCTTGATCATTTAAGAATATGATTTTTGAGCTGTTAAGAATTTCACTTTCATTAAGAAATCAAGGTCATCCAAACAAGAGATAATATTTCTGAAAAGGAAAGAAAATAAATGCATTGCATCTAAAGGCCATTGCATTTCCAGGGGTCAGAGCATCTACCAGGACCCAAGTTTTCTTTGAAAGCTGACTTTCAGCCATTCATCCATCCTAGTCCCTGGGATTGACTTGTCCAGGAAAAGTTAAAAAAATGTAACTGAAAGAAAACATTCCAGACATAAGATGGAAAATTAAAAGGTTCAGAATTTTTAGCTGGTACCTCAAAATGGACATGCAGCTTTACCAAAAAAATGGAATTTCTTTATTTATTCTACCTAGATGTTTGAAGGCCACTTTTAAAGTAGATATTCAAAACTCATTCCATCAAAGGTACTAAAATGCTTCTGTATGTACAGGTTTGTACTCTCTAGAGACTTGTAACTTACAATTCTTTGTCCTTTCTTTTTTTCTGTTTTTTTTCTTTCTTTCCTTTGAGAAGGTAGATTTCCCTTTAGCCAAAATTTTCAACCGAAGTACACACTTATAATGTTAAAACTAAACTAAAAGGTTGTGCTTGGCTCAATTTTAGGAAAAAAAATATAAAGATCTAAATTATATTATAATGTTATCCTCTTGTTGATAGTCTACCAAAATTTAAAGTTAATAGAAAACTGGGTAAGCTACAGCATTTAATCTGTTCTGTAGATCATTTATTAACTTTATGTGATTAATGGTGACATTTTTGCTTGTTTTCTGTTTTCTATTGGTACATTTTTAAAAAATGTGAATTCCAACCTTCAAAGTACAGAAATAGTTGCATCCCTGTTTTTGTGATATCTCAAGGTAACTAACTATTGAATAGGTAGTGCCATTCATCTTAAAATATAAATTTGAAGTAATCTATTTAGGAGTTTAGTTTGGTATATGGAGGGCTGTAGGGATGTGGCCTGGAAACATTTTTTATCCAGCATAGAAGGGGGTAGTAGTTATGCCTGATAACAGGGGAAAGTAGTTGTTAATTCTCTTTCTAGGGAAGATGTTATACTTAACAGCGTTAGTCTGAAATCTCATCCAATTTTCTGTTTAAAAAACTCTCTATTACTCTTCAAATTAATTATATATGTTTCAGATTCCATTTAGTAATGGATATTTTTTGTAGATGTAAGTGGGAAATTTATTCAATTCTCTCTTATATAAGACAATAAAAACTTTGTAGATGTTTATCAATAATATTGTTTGGCTCACTTTAAACTGTAAAAAAATAAAATGTTAAACTAATAAGGCTATATTCTCTCATAGGGAAAATATTTTCTTGGTATTTTTAGGAAGATAAAAAGATCTCAGGGGTTCATTTAGTACTGTCAATTTATAACTCTTGATACGTTGCCAGGGTAAGGTATACAAATTCATTCTCCTGTCAATTTCTGAAGAGTTCACTACATATTTGCTATTAGGATAGACCTTACATATGCTCAATAGAATCCCTTTCAGATCAATGTCAAGTGTTCTGTCATGAAAAAGTATCAAGCTGGGCAAAGTCCAAGATTATGTTCTGGAGACAAGGGCACATCATGAAATCTCTAATGTAATAGTTGGCAGCTAATAAAGAATTTATAGTAAGACAATCAGAAATACTGAAGTACCTTTCATAATCCATAGAGCTCTGAGGATTGCTTCTAGCTAACTGGTACAGACTTTGATTAACCAATGGAATACCTGCTTCTATATGGAACTTCATGGATCCATGTAGAGACACATAGAGGGATTTGGGGTTTAGATTGCTGATTGCCAAGCATAATGAGCTACACTTGATGGACTATGCAAGCTCTTTACTGATTGTTACTTTCCACTCAAGATCCCCAAGATGTTATAAAGTTTATTTGTATTTTGAAAGTGGAGAAACATGCTACACAATTAGTAAAATGTTGTAAGTCCTTCTACTATATTCCCATACTGAGTTGTAGAATACAGTAGAAAACAAAGGTGTGCATTTGCTCATTCAACAAACATTTATGAATCAGGACACGGTGGCACAAGCCTATAATCCCAGTGGCTTAGGAAGCTGAGGCAGGAGGATCACAAGTTCAAAGCCAGCCTTAGCAATTTAGTAAGGCACTAAGCAACTCAGTGAGACCCTGTCTCCAAATAAAATACAAAGAAAGGGCTGGGATATGGCTCAGTGGTCAAGTGCCCCTGAGTTCAATCCCTGGTACAAAAAAAAATTTTGAAATGCTTCTGAAACAAACAAAATTTGGGTGATAAATATAAACATGCATTTATAAAACAAAGATCTTGTATAATATTTGAATTACAAGTGATATATCTACAATTTTGAGGGTTTTGATATACATATCAAAATATATGTATATATTTTATAATATATGTATATATGTAATATAAGGAAAATATATCAAATGATAAGTACAAAAGTACAAATAAGAACAGGAAGATATATATATATATATATATATATATATATATATATCGCTATATTTGGGCATTTTTTTTCTATTTATTTTCCTTTTCTTAAACTCTGTGTTAGACTCTGTATAATTCCTTGAGTCTCTTACTTAATGCTAGCACTACTCCTATATGAAAGATACTCATATTGGTATCTTCCCATTGTCATATGAGAGTAGCACTTGACTAAGGTTATAAAGTATATGTGTTTTTAACTTTTTTAAGGTTAAACATGACAGTAGAATTTATGTCAACATATTTCACATACATGGAACATAACTTATTCTAATTAGGATGCCATTCTTGTGATTGCAAATGATGTGGAGTTTTACTGGTGAGGTATTCTTATATGAACCTAGGAAATTTATGTCAGATTTATTTCACCTTCTTTCCTATTCCCATACCCCATTCTTTACCTTTATTCTCCTTTGTCTAATCCCCTGAACTTCTATTCTCTCCACCGACTTGTTGTATGTTAGTATCCATATAATAAAGAGAACATTTGACCTTTGGTTTTTAGGAATTAGTTTATTTCACTTAGCATGATAGTCTCCAGATCCATCCATTTACTATCAAATGCCATACAGTTATTCTTCTTCATGGTTAAGTATCATTCTATTGTGCACATTGTCACATTTTCTTTATTAATTCATTTGTTGAAGGACACCTAGGTTGGATCTATAGCTTAGCTATTGCGAATTGTGCTGCTATATGTGACTGTGTCCCTGTAATATGATGCTTTTAATTCCTTTGGATATATATGGAAGAGTGGGATCCCTAGGTCAAATGGTTGTTCCATTCCAAGTTTTCTAAGGAATCTCCATACTAGTTTCCACAGCATTGCACCAATTTGCAGTCCCACCAGCAATGTATGAGTGAACATTTTCCCAACATCCTCACCAACATTTATTGTTATTTGTCAATTATTGATTATTGCCATTCTGACTAGAATGAGATGGAATCTAAGTGTAGTTTTAATTTGTATTTCTTGAATTACTAGAATGTAGAACATCTTCTCATATATTTGTTGATCATTTGGATTTCTTCTTTTTTTTGAAATGCCTTTCAGTATATGTCTTTGAGTTAGACATAAAATTCAGGAAAGTAATGTACTACCTTTGGTGCACATTCAAGTAACTCCAATAGGAAGTATGTAGAGAATTAGTGGAAAATAATAGCAGAGTAAGTTAAGTATAGCTTTGAGAATCTGTCAGAGCAAACCAGAATTTATAGAACTGAAAATGAAAGGCTATTGTGGGATTTAGTAAGACAAATCTTATAATAACCGCAGTATTTAGGAAAAAATATATGGTGCCATTTATTTGAATCACTAGTACTTCATCTCATAGTTCCTCTTCTCAGTTCATTTGCAAGATATATTTTTGATGCCTTAAAACTAAAAGCAGTCATGCAGAATTCTATGCTAAAATAGATGTTCGTGGCATTTATACACAATGGAGTATTACTCTGCATTAAAAAATGACAAAATCATAGAATTTACAGGGAAATGGATGGCATTAGAGCAGATTATGCTAAGTGAAGCTAGCCAATCCCTAAAAAACAAATGCCAAATGTCTTCTTTGATATAA
>NW_025999968.1:36463800-36472377 GCF_001458135.2 Marmota marmota marmota | reverse complement strand
TATATAATCATTGAAAACATGTTTTCATGTTATAACAGGGATATATATATATATATATATATCCCTGTTATAACATTCTATCCTTTCAAACTAAATAACTAACAAGATTCAATGAACCATGAGTGAAAAAGCAAACAGTCTGTGTTACTGGAGTGCTAGAGTCCCTAACATAGATGATAAGGATAAGACACAATCCACCAGAGTAAGTCACTTCACAAACTGCACCATCAGAGCCCATCAAACAGCATATGAGTATGGGTGTGATAACTCCATTTCCTCTGTCCCCAAATCCACCAGAGAGTGACAGGATGAGACCAGGTGGTGCTTACTACATAAGCTGTAGCAAAGGACCCAGAACCAGGGGGTCAGAATCTTTTATAGTAGACAGTAAACATTCCTCTTCCACTGGGGCATAAGTAGCTGTAAGTTAGTCATCTTGATCTACTGAATTAGTTTATTAATTTTGTGACCTGCTACAGGAACATGATTGTGCTTTTCAGTTTCACACACTCAACAAGGACTTGCAAGGAATTAAGACTGTAGTAGGCTGTTGTCTAGAAATTCATAAAAACCTTTTAATTGTAAAGAAATTTTCTTCATAATAGATAATTATTCCAAATCGAGAGTATTTCAGGTCTCTTTTGCATTGCTATGACCAAATACCTGAGAAGAACAACTTAAAGGAGGAAAAGATTATTTGGGGTTCCTGGTTCTGTTCAAAGGTCTCAGTCTGTAGATGGTCAACTCCATTGCTTTGGACCCAAGGTGAGACAGCACATCATGGGGCAAGGGCCCAGCAGAGGAAAATGGCTCCCCTCGTGGTGTCCTTGGGAAGCAGAGAGAAAGGGGAAGGTGACACAGAGCAGATGCACTCTTCTAGGGCATACCCTTAGTGACTCACCTCCTCCAGCCATGCCCCACCTGCCTACTCTTACCACCCAGTTAGTCCATTGAAACTAGGTTGAACTGATTAGGTTATAATTCACAATCTATTCATTTTACTTCTAACTATTCCTGCATCAACAGGAACATTTGGGGATACTCCTACTCAAACTATAACAGGAAGAACCAAGTTTTTTAATCATTCTTTAGAATCTTCTTCAAAGCTCCTTTATCTTATCTTTGATGCTAGTGATGCATTTCTTTAGTATGCTTTGGGTTTTAATCTTCCTTGTAAACATGCAGGAACATTTTCAGAGGGCTAACTAGCAAGAGAAGGTGGCTTTCAGAAATCTACTTTGCCATGTAAAATATGTTATACTCTTTTGCAACATTTATATAAATACTAGAGTGTGGAAATATAGTTGCTCCAAATCAATAATTGTATTAACATTTTCTTATATTTATATGTGTTTTTAAAGTCATGCTTGAACAGTGATTATAAAACAATAGAACACATGGAAGGATTATGCATTCAACTAAGAAGGGCATTATGAGGTAGAAACCAAATGAAATAGGTTGCATACACCATCAAGCACCCAAGACCATAAAGTAAAACACAATTAGGCATATTAACTGGGGAAATATACATATACCTAATTAATAGTAGTAATAAATAAAGCTGATTAAGCAGCAGAAGGAAGAAAAGGTTTTCTTTAATATTAGAAGTCAAAGCTTTATTATGATTGCTTTGAAGTGAATATTTTTGTAGCAGTAAGAAGTATTTTTGATTGTATAATTATCATGCCTATATGAGTATCTGATCACTCAAATACGCTATTTTTATTTTTGCTCTCCTTGCAGTGCCATTTGAGAAATGCTTTAGTACTCAGTTTTATAACACAAATGTGAGTGGTAAAAATGTTTTTCCTGTTATTCTTTAATAGGAACATATTTTTTTAAAAAAGTAATAATAACATTAAATATTATATAGACTTATAGAAATCAAAGTACAATCCTTGTTCTTATGAAATGTAAAAAAAATAAAATGAAAGATCACTATGAACAATTTGTGTAAAGAAACTTAAGATCTGAATTTCAATGGCCCATTCTCACAGAAATTGTATTTTGGATGACTAGATCGCATCGATTCATTTTGATATTACATATAAATGAAAATACCAAATGTCTTTTGCTTTGTCAGTGAAAAAGTAGTTTTTGCTTAACAAATGGTCCAGTGATGTCTATTTGGAAGCTTCATGACATATTAAAGCAGTTGATGAGGTTCAATTTGTTGTGGGGTCGCATCTGATTGATGGTTTACTATCTACGGCAGCCTCATCTGCTATGGTGTTCCCATAATAAATGTTCATAGCTAGACAGTGCTAAATGTGCTCTATCTAAATCATCCGTTACTTATAACAAGTTTCAGTATATATGAATCAAATGTTGTTTATAGTAGCCTTCAACAGGATTTATCATTTTGAAGCTTTTCTACTACTTCAAATGGAATAACCAAGATATAGATTTTGAGTAAGTGTTTTGAGCCCATGGGTGGTAATGTACCAAGAATTCAGTAACAGAGTAAAGATTAAGCAAGTTATATGAGAGAATAAAGATGAAATGTGGTTTTGTAATTTTCTGCTTCTAAACATTAAATATACAGAGTATGTTTTTACAGTGTGTGGTCATAGTAAAAATCACTAAAACTAAAGAATAATTGTAAAATATTTCTTATTCATGGAAATTACAGGCAGAGCATTGCTTTCAAAAATTAGAAATAACTGCTCATTCATATATAATCACTCTAGCATGTTTTGCTCTGAAGTTGCCTCTCTGTCACAAGCTTTTATTTTTTTTATACCTAACCTCCTTTGCTCCTTCTCAATCTAACTTTGATCCCATTTCATTTTCTGTCTTGATGTCTTTCACCCCATCTGGCTCTTTTTTTTTTTTCCTTTTATGTGTCTAGATTCCTTTCAGGGTGGTTTTAACCCCATAGTTTGACATTCTCAGCCCATGGTCAATGCTCAGTGATAGCTGAGCACCTTTGCAGTATATATTAGAACCCCTTTTAAAATTTGAACTCCTTAGAAACACTGACATTCATTATTTTTATTCTATTTAAATAATATCTACATTACTGATACTAATAGAATATTATATATGTATATATATATATATATATATATATATATATATATATATATATTGCATATGTGATATATATTTAATTAATTAACTGACAAAAAATAAATTATTGCAACAACTAAAAAATAAAACAGGAAGCATAGATTTTTCTATATCAAATCAATGTCCAGTATGAATAGCAAATCTGCAAGTCTTTTTTGTGACTTAGGAATGGAAAAATTTGAGACAAATGGCTCTTTTATCTATCCTGTGAAGAGGGCCTCATGGTGTTATCCAGGAAAAGAGCTTGTGCTAATACTGTATAATATTGATTTTCTTTATATTTTCCACAAATCTTATATACACAGTCAGGTGCTTTATGATCTAAAATTAGGACATTCCCATATCTGTTCATTTATTTAATGAGAAATAACATTTTTAAAAAAATTGTTATAAATTGATCTAAATTATTTGTTATTTTGTTATTTGATTGATGATAAAAATTCTGCTAGGAGAGGAAATCTTTAAAAACTTCAAGTGTGTTTGCTTTCTTGCATTTCCAAACTGCAACATTCAATTTAAACACGTTTTTTCATTTGGTCTTTCTGTGATTTATCTTTTGCACAGAAGTTAGAAAAATGTAGTTCTGGAAGTTGGGCATATAGCTCTGTGATAGAGTGCTTGTCTAGAATGTGCAAGGGCCTAGGTTCAGTACTCGGGGGGCGGGGGGCAAAGTGTGTGTGTGTGTGTGTGTGTGTGAGAGAGAGAGAGAGAGAGTTTTCCCAATAGACTCTACAATTTTTGTAGGAAAAACTGTTTATCTATTTCTGAGACTGTTTCATATTAATTTGATCTTCAAGTGGATATTGATAGTAAAATATTTATCCTCTAGCCAAAGCAAGTGATATATTGTACTCCACACCTCTTTGTGCTCACAAAATTTTTTTTACAAAACATATTTTGTTCATTCCAGATAATTTGCCCATAAAGGATATAGTGATACTTTACATTGGATTTTAAAGTAGATCATGCAATAGAAAGTTTTGAGCAGATTAGATAATTCTGTGTTTGCTTTTTGTTGTATAAGATGATGATGATGATGATGATGATGGTGGTGGTGGTGGTGGTGGTGGTGGTGTGTGTGTGTGTGTACCTGAGGTGTACACTGAAATATTTGGAGGTCTTGTTAAAACAGAGAGCTGGATCTTACCCCAGAGGTTCTAATTCAGTAGGTCTGAGGGGAGACCCTAAATTTTGCCTTTATAAGAAGTTTACAGGTAACCTGATGCTGTTGGTCTTGAAACCACAGGTTAGAATCCCTGAAATGCTGGATTTGGTCTTAAAAAGCAGAAGAGTCTTTTCTTGTTGTTGTTAAATCTTAACATTACTATCCAGAGACCTTAGATAGCTGATATAACCCCTTTGAAACCAGTGTTCAAATTTCTAAGCTGGAAAATAGGCTGCCTGCTTAAAAAGGCTGTAGTGATCTTTAGATAGATATGAATTGGCAAGGACAGTAACTAACACACATTAGCTTTGGGATCATTATGTATATCTTCCTTCTGTAGAGTTACTACAGTGTAAGTTATGATTCTCATGTTGAATAGATGAGAAGAGAAAATCATTCTTTGAATTCCTGTTTGTGTAGCTCTTGGTCTATTAAGAAAAAATACATTGTCATGTGTGAATGTATCAGTAGACATTATTCATTACCAAACACTGTAGCAAAAAGGAGTAGCACTACTTTTTGGTATTATTTTTCATGAAAAAACTGGTCACTAATTTTAAGGAGTTTAAAGTCTAGTTCAATAATTGCTTTAAGGAGTTGTTTATGGAAGTCATCCAATTAGGGTAACTTTTTTTGTTATTTGGTTTTCAGTCAAATGTTACCTAATCAATGAGAATTTTCTTCCCTTAACAGCTCAACTTAAAGAAATGTAACCCCATCATCCACATTCCTGTAGTTATTATTATCTAAATTCTCAGTTTTACTTCACTTATCTTGCTTACTCACTTTTATTTGTTTTGTCACTAGCATTTATAAGGGAGAAAGACTATGATCTCTCAATTTTCTTAAATAACACCACCCCTCAAAGTGTTTGGAATGTAAAAATTATTGAACAAATGAATGAAAATGCATCTTTTCTAGTCACAGAAGAAGCAACACAGAAAGGAAAATGGGCACATATGCACAATAAGAAAAATTTATTAACCTATTCATAATGAAAATCAGTTGAAGACTTTTCACAATAAGAAATGATCCATGGATATCTTAGTGTAAATATTTTCCATAACAGTAGGATTTTTTTAACTACACCAAATCTCTGAATGTTGCATGAAGAAAGTTAACTAAAAGTAAAGATAGAAAGCTAGAGCAGATAGTCTGTGTGGTATATTAAAAAAGTCAAAGACATTTTGCAGAAAAGAGCTACTTGGGGGGACTGTGTATAAAGCTCAGTCATATTTAAAAGATTAATTTTTTTTCCTAATTATGAAAATAATTCTTTCCAAGTGTTTATTGCAATTTATTTGGAGTATTCATTCTAAAACATTAACATGAAAAACATGTTGTTGATACTCTGGCTACTTTCTTCCATACATTTTTTTTTTGTACAGTTTTACATCTGAAATCTTATCACAAAATTATTTTATATTTTTGAACTTTGATTTAAAATATAAGATGGTATTCCCATTGTCAAAGAGTTAATTTATAATTACAATATAATAGTTCTTTATATGAGTATGGTATGATTTACTTACATATTTTCTTCTTGTATTCCTAGATTTAATATCATATAAGCATATATTATATTCATAATTTTTCTTGGAAAATAATTTTGTTGTGTGTAAAACAGACACCAAAAGGTTTCATGTGAAAGTTTGAACAAGTATTTGGGTAGCCACTGTGGGTGAGCTCAGGATCCTTTTGAATTACTCATATACATTGACCTAGAATGCTGCCCCTCTTAACCTGGCGCAAAATGGGGGGCGAGGCGGGGGGTGGGAGAGAAGATCATTGTATGAAAGTAAGCAAGAAGAGAAAGGTAAAGGAAAAATCATTTTTGATATTCATGCCTGTAATTCCAGTGACTCAGAAAGTTGATGCAGAGAGTCACAAATTTAAGGTCACCTTCAGCAATTTAGCAGGACCATGTCTCAAAACAAAAACCGAAAAGGTTAGGGATATAGCTCAGTGGTAGAGTAGCCCTGGGTTCAATCCTCAGGACAAAAAAAAAAAAAATTATGTAAGAGTCATGCAATCATCCTGGTTAGGAAACTAGAAAAACACTGGGTCTCATGTTTTGGTGGGGATAATGTGCCCAATTAAAATATTGTCACTGTGGAAGAATGAAAATGGTTAGTGGTGGATATGGAATACTCTAGGCTATGCCTAGTTGTGTTTCTCACTCCAGAGATACACCTTGTCTAGAGATATTTTGTGGAAAACATTTAATCTCAGGTATAATTAAATTTGTCTTTGAAGAATAGTGTCATCAGCTTTGTAATTTAACATATCTGCTATTTTGTTTCAATGATATGATTTAAAACACTTAACTATTTCATTAATTGCTTCTTGATTAGTGAAAAGCTCTTCCATTGTTTAAATTATTTTAGGCCACGTGTTCTTTGGGATTAGATTCATAATATTATTAAAATTCATTTTGTATACAACCTCTGTTTTCTGGGGCTTGGTAGAGAAATAAAAATACAATTGTGTCCAGCAAGCATCTTCTGTAGATATCCCATTTTAAACATGAGCAATGCAGACATTTATTATTAAAGTGGGTCTTTTCTTAAATATTTGCCCAATAACTTTCACTAGCGGAAGTTCCCTTGACCCACATCAAATTCTCAATTAGATGCATAGTAAAATTGTCAGTGATATTGAGAAAACACCTCTGCATATTCCAGAAAACAATTAAAAACTAGTCCCTTCTGTAGCAATGTACAATGATTTTGTAAACATTTTGAACTCAGATCCATAGAAGGAGATAAAATACATAAGCTAAAGATAATCAGGACATTTAATAGATAAGAACTTTTTTTATTTAAATACTTAAAGAAAGTTTACTTTTGATATAAAAAAGTATTTGGTTATGGCACACTTGGGCAACATACCAATTATAATCTTTTATGAAACTTTCTTAAGCCAGATAAAACACCAACACACACCGTGTACATACTAACACACTATTATAGTAATTATGATGTGAAAAATAGAATGGAATTAGAAAACAATAAAGAAAAAAACTATGAATGAGTATTAATAGTAAAAGATGGGGAGGATGAAGGTACAGAATAAAAATCCAAATTTTTTTAAATTTTGATGGACACAATTTCTTTATTTATTTTTATGTGGTGCTGAGGATTGAACCCAGTACCTCACACTTATGAGAAAAGTGCTCTACCACTGAGCCCCAGCCCCAGCCCCAGCCCCCTTATTTCTTAATAAGTAATGATTGGGATAGTTTTACTCTCATCTTTTGAAAATACATATAGTAAGAAATGAATGGGGTTTGATCTTGCTCTTTCACCCCAATAGTGGTCTGTTGTTGTTATGTGTAATAATGTAATTAACGAATCCAAATTTCAAAATAAACAATATTTTGCAGTAAGGTTTGTGGGCCCCATCCATTGCAGATTTACTTTTATTTTATTTATTAAAACCTCAGAGGTGAAACTAGGAACAGTACTTTGATTTGAACCAACAACAGAGCATGTTGTTCTGTGAACACTCTGCCTTTTCCTTCCCACACTGTGATGACAGTTACCAACCCTTCTGAAGTGCTTCAAAAGAAAGAGATGACAAGGGGGAAGAGGAAGCCTAACAGCTTTTTATAGATGTTTTGGAAACCTAAGCATACAGGGTCTGGTGAATTTAGTCCTCTCTCTAGCCCTTCACTAAAACTTTAACAGACCCCTTGATCAAATGGACTGTACCACATGTCTCTTTCTCATGTACTTCTTCCAAGCTGACAGGCATATCTCCTGATTATCATTTCAAACCTCTGTAGTAAACTATTTTGAAGTTTTAACTTTATCTCCAATTCCTCCTTATTCTTTTGCTCATTTAAATGATCCCATTTGTTTTTGCTATTGCTCAAACAACTTAACAACTAAAAATAGATTTTCATTTCTGATGAGTAAATATAACCAAGTTCACCCCATCAAAGCACAAGCACTGTGCCGTGCTAAAATCTGGAAGCAAGAGGCAAAAATTAAGAAACTTGTAGAAAAATTTTAGACAAGCTGATCATAATAGAGCTCTTGATATGTTTTTAATTGAATATCTTAAATAAGAATGCCTTTGTAGAGCCGCCCCCTCCCCCAGCGCTGGCAAGGTAGAGGGAACTGTGACCATCCACAGAGCAGGCCCAGCGGCCTGCTGAGGGGCAGAGCCGCCCCCCACCCCCAGCGCCCGCCAGGTAGGCGGAACGGTGACCACCGGCAGAAAAGGCCCAGTGGCCCACGGCTGAACAGAGCTTCCAATCACTCCTGCAAGGTAGGCGGGCCTACGACCCACCAGCAGAAGAGGAGCAGCGGCCTGCTGAGAGGCAGAGCCGCCCC